>NC_141106.1:32074715-32429715 GCF_041138505.1 Cibotium barometz
AAGTTTGGTTTTGATAAAAAAAAATTTTTTGAAATTTTTCCAAATGGCCAGCTGCTTGTTTTGTAGGCAGGTTTGGACTATTTTAGAGTAGGAATCAAGGAAACTTTTGTATGTACAAAATGTTCTTCTCATGATGTAGAAAAAGTCTCTCTGTTTGATGGTCTTCTAATTCTTGAGTTTCCGTGGCCGTTGGACACTGTTAAGATGTGTTACTAATCAATTTTTATGTCTTTTTGGTGGATTTTGACCTAAGCAAAAACCGTAGTATCAAATGTAGGAAAAGGATATGGAATAGTCCAAAAGGAGTCACATATCCAACAATGCAGATTTTGGAGAAGAACGCATGGATATGTTGATCATCTCCTAACCCCTAACGGATTTTGAGTTATGGGCTTCCGAAGAGGGGTTGTTTTCTAGTGTTTATAAATTTTTTTTTTAAAAAAAAACTTTTATAATCTTGATGATCATGATTACGTTGGCCGCGTGTGTTTTTTTTGTTTATTGGCTAGTTTTGCAGGTCGCCTTGGAGCGCATGCTTGCTATTTTTTGCTGATTTTCTATCTTTAAAACTGGCGCACGCTTCTCAAGAGCGCACAATTTTGGATAGCTACGCAGATTGAGGTCATGATCGAGATTATGACAAAGATTGAGATTGAGAGTGAGAGTGAGAGTGAGATTAAGATTGAGAGTGAGATTGAGACGCAGATTTGTTGTATACAACTACCCATCCATCATCAATAGAAAGTTTTTCTTACTCGCCTATTTTTCTTTCTGTCTTGAATTCTATAATTATAAAATTTGAAGTATCTCGCCTGTGACAAGTGATATTAGAGCTGGTTTGGTTCTATGATCATGGAGGGGTAAGAACGACTGATCAAGGAGTAGGAAGACCTAATTCGACATCTGTGCATGGATTTAGAGCAAGCCCAAAAGGAACGTGAAGAAGCTCGACAGCCACCTTAACCTCAACTCTTTGTCGATCATAATGGAGGACAAAGAAGTGATGAAGATTAAGTATGCAGAGAAGCGAGTGTTCATCATTCTCAAGATGGTGCACCGAGGGGAGGTGGAAGCGGAGATAACGGAAATAGAGGTGGCAGATATGGAGGGGACAGAAGGCGAGATGATGATAGAACAAGGAATCAAAAGAGAAGACAAGATGTTGATAGTGATGATGATAATGATGACGAAGATGCTGAAAGATTGTCTTTACAGCAGCAGGTATTCAAGAAGGCTAAGGTAAATTACTTTGATGGTGTTGAGAAGACGGGGGAAGATTTGGAGACTTGGATCGAAGAGTTGGAGGACTAATTTGGTTTGAAGAAGTTGTGCAAATAAGAAAAAGCAAAGGTTGCTATCGTCCATCTACAAAGTATAGAAAAACTATGGTGGAAGGCATATTTGAAGCAGAGGACCAGTGTTGGAACCGGTTGATTGGGAGGAGTTCAAGGCACAAGCATTTTTGAGGTATTGTCCTTAACATTATGAGATGAATAAGAAGATGGAGTTTTACAAATTTTAACAACAACCAGAGAACGAGGTGGGACTTTCTGTCCATGAATACAAGGAGAAATTCCTTCGTCTACACAAATATGCACCAAAGATGGAAGGTGAGGTTGTGATAAACAAACTCATTGAAGGACTAAACAAGAATTTGTATTATCAAGTGAAGGATGCAGGACCAAAGGATTTCTTGGATGGTGATATTAAGGTCGAGAGCTACAAGAACTATGAGAAGAAAGGACGCTATGAGGCCCGCAATGGTACACAAGGTAGAAAGGATGCTGATGCTAAGGCTAAGAACTACGAGAAGAAAGGACGCTATGAGGCCCGCAATGGTACACAAGGTAGAATGATTTCTATAGGCCATAGACCACAGGGAAGAATCTTCAATGCTACACCTCAAATCAGACCCAATTCAGGACCCGTTCAGAAACCTTTTCTGAATAACCAACAAAGGAGGGTATTTCCGAATTTGAAAAATCAAAATTCAAATCAGAATAACCTTTTCTAAATAACCAAAAAAGGAGGGAATTTCCAAATTCGACAAATCAAAATTCAAGTTAGAATCGCAATGGACAGAACCAAAACAAGACTGATGGAAGGAGGAGACAGCCTATACGTTGACAGTATGATCATGAGTTCTTGGATCGAGCAAGGAATCTAGGACTATGCTTTCGCTGTGGAGAACAAGGACATCAAAATTTTGAGTGTCTGAACGAGGAAATCAATGCACCTGTGCAAGCAAGGATGAACAAAATGCAAACCACAATTGATGAGGCAAGCAAGAAGATAAGTGCACTGAACTTCCTATGAATTGCATGATAATATCTACACATCATTTGAGAGCGTCTGTGATAAGAATCTTCTGGGAAAGATGGACACATAAAATGTAAATTTTCTAATTGACTCGGGAAGTACACACTGTTTCATGTCTCCTAAACTTCTTCATCAAAAACTCAAATTGAAACTTAACTCTGATACAAAAAGACCAGTCGAATCGGCTAACGAAAGGAAGCATTATACACAAGGGCATGTTGAAAATCTGAATTTTTGTGATTGACATGAATGAGCGAGATGTGATTCTAGGAATGGACTGGTTATAGGTGCACTTATTACCTATTTTATATTTTTGAGTTTCCTTCACATTGCCCTCCATTTCTTTCAAATAGGTTTCTTTTCTTGTATTCTTCAAGATGCAATGGCTTTAGTTGATGACCTTTTAACACAATAACTTCCTATGTATTTCTTAACATAAGAGTCAATGGGTCTTGCAAGGTGTTTCAAGATGGAAGGTACAAAACAAGCAATGAAGATTTAAGTTAAAGCACACAAATATGGGAGTGGCTGGCAAAGTTAAGTGGGCTATAGATTTTCTCCATTTTTACAACACTTATGTAAAAACCCATTGTTAGCCCAAAAGCCTTATAATACAAGCCATATTATGTAATTACTTTGGTCAAAATCCTTGTAAATTTAACTCTAAACTTTGACCTACGGTAATATAAAAGCCAACCCTAGTCTCATTTAGTGCAACATTATCTAGGTTGAAAATGTATACACTAAAAAGAACCCTAGCAAGATGGGCAAGCGTTAGCGATGGAGGAAAGCAAGATGGCCAACTAACTCTATGGCTGAGTGGAAGGAGCAGGCAGCAATGGTACTAACACAAAGGGGAAGAGAGAGACCGCTTATCCAAAGCATTGGAAGGGAACTTGAAACACAAATAGCAGATCTCCTACGGGCCGGATTTATCCGTCCTTCCTCATCTCCATTTGCAGCACTCGTCCTCTTCGTCATGAAGAAGGACAAGTCCGCACGTCTTTGTGTAGACTACAGAGCCTTGAATAAGATAACCATCAAGAACAAATTCCCCATGCCTCGCATCGAGTATATTTTGGAAAGACTAGATGGAGCAAAATATTTCACGAAGATAGATCTCAAGAGCGGCTACCATCAGGTTCGCATTTTTGAAGCTGACATTCCCAAGACGGCTTTTCGGACCGAACGTGGCCACAACGAGTTCATTGTCATCCCATTCGGACTCACAGGCGCTCGAGGTACTTTCAACAAAACGATGGATGGTTCGTTTGCCATCCTCATTGGCAAATGTGTGTTCATCTTTCTTGATGACATCCTCGTCTTCTCGGCCACATTTGAGCAGCATTTGTTGGACGTTGAACAAGTATTCCAGATTTTGGAAAAGAACCAATTCTACGCCAATGCAAAGAAAAGCACATTCGGGGTACAAGAAATCTCGTATCTCGGTTTCATCATTAGCAGTAAAGGCATTCGCTTGGATCCCGAAAAGATACAAGCAATTCAAGAGTGGGAAGTCCTGCAAACAGTACAACAGATCAGATCTTTCGTGGGTCTTTGTCAGGCCTACATCAGGCATATGGAGAATTTCTCCGCATTAGTAGCTCCACTTACAGATTTGCTCAAAGGATGCACGACTAAACGCCAAAAGGTGTTGGTCACAGGTAAAGCACTTGAGGCATTCCATGCGCTCAAGAGGTTGGCATCCGAAGCACCAGCTTTGAAGATTGCCTCTTGGAATGAACTATTTGAGGTGATTAATTGACGCCAGTAATATTGCCATCGGAGCAGTCCTTCAGCAAGATAGTAGACCAGTGGCATATCAGCAAGAAGTTGGATGCAGCACAACACAACTACTCAGTCTATGACAAGGAGTTGTTGGCAGTCATCTCCGCCCTGAAGCATTGGAAACATTTTCTCTATGGGCTAGAATTCATAGTTAAGAAAGATCACTAGGCCCTTAAGTGGTTACAAACCATGCCTAGCGCCCATTGGAGTGATCAACAACATCGATGGAGCCAGATATTCCAACAGTTCGGAGGCATGATCCCTCCAAGGTGTGAAGATCTCTCTATCTCGCTCTACCATCCGGGAGGCGGCAGACTTTTCTTTCTCTTCCTCTACCATCTGGGAGGCAGTGGACTCTCTTTCCCTCCCTCTACCATCCGGGAGCAAGGGTAGCTAGGGTGGGTCGACTTCATTGGTATCGTTATCTTCCACCCCCTCCCCAATAAGGTAGACAATGCCTCTTTGCCTCTTTTTCATGGTTATGTTTAGGATTTATGGTTATGCCAAATTTTGCATCATGGATCGATTATGCTATGCTTGATTGGTATGGGATGAATTAAGGAGGGAACTTGATTGGTTGAATCCTAGCTTGAAGCTATGCTTTGTCTAGTTGCTTTATGAGAGGAGCTTATGGTTATGTCTTGTTTGTTCCTTATGCATAAAAGCTCTTGGTTGTGAAGAGGTTAATGTGTAAAGTGGTATGGCCATGTCGTGCCTCTTCTTGTTAGTTATTCAAGTATACTTGTGATGCCAAATGTCCTCTAATAAGGCGGATCCTGCAGTAAAGCAAATTAAAGAAACAAAAATGATGCTTTAGATAACAAAAGACATTTTGATGGAATTTATAGCAACATAGGTTGTTAGAAAATAGAAAACTTCATGATGACAAAGTACAAAAACTTCTCAAAAAACCACCCCAAAGTGATGACCTAGAACTTTTCAAAATTGGAGCACATGTCTTATATAGTGAGTGTGTCAAAAATCACTAAGGAGTCACAATTGGTGATTAACAGAATATGGAAGGAGCCCTTACCACTGGAGAACGTACATACATAAACTTTATATTCTAAGGGCCCAGAGGGAGAAACTTGGTATCCTATCAAATAAGTCACAACCCCAATAAACACTAGATATCAAGAAGAGGACACAATGAGTTTTGGGTAATATTATCAAAGATGGCACCATTCATGAGGCATGACTAATCAACACATCTAAGTATTATTGGGGAACAAGGATTGGGTCTTTGCACACAAGGCCAAGACACATTGTGAAACCAATTACATTTGTCATTAAAATTGAATTTTGATATGTTAAAAATAATTAAGAGCCTTTAAATTATAATTTTGATCACACTCAAGGTCACCCGTGTGGTCAGAATGTAAATTTAAAGCTTAAAACATGATTTTCTCTCTCTAGAATAGAGAGAGAAAATGCTCATAAAGGCCACTAAATGAGCTACAAATGAGGGAATATAAATTCCAGGTTCTATAAGTGCTAATAACCCTATGAAAAATCCAAAATCCACTAGGAAATTCTCTAGGGATTCTGACAAGCTTTCACGGGATCAAAACGGCCTAGAAATGAACTCGAAACAGACACTTTATGTGCCGAGAGCGGTACGAGACGAGGGGGCATGGCCAAAAACATGGTGATAAGAATGGGAAAGGATAAGAATACTCAAAAAGTTTGAGGCAATTCAATTCCTTGAGGAGAAATCCACAACATGAGCAAAAAGTGCTTTTTTGCCACAAATAGGAAAATTGTAGGTTTCTCTCTCTCTCTCTCTCTCTCTCTCTCTCTCTCTCTCTCTCTCTCTCTCTCTCTCCCTCATCTTTTGGTAGTGCAAATTTGAAGAGGGCATATATGAGAGCATGTGTGTGTGTGATTTTTATGGATATGACCAGCAAGTTCACTTCTCTCCTTCATCTAGAGCGCTTCATATATGCTTCTTCTCTTGCTACCACTCTATGCTACATGTATTAACTAAGATAAGGCAGCATATATGATCTTAGGCTTTGAGCAAGCCAAGAGGAGGATTCTGCATAAGCTATACATAAGATATGATGCTTCTTTGCTTCTTGCCCATATTCTTCTTTCCGTAGGAACTCTTGGCTTGTGTAGCCTTGTAGTCCTTGAGAGCAGATTACAAGCGAATATGTTGACCATATCCTGAAGTTCTTAAGCCTTTTTGATCCAGGCTTCATAAAGAAGTGATCCATTTGTTGATGCATTTTTTCATTCAAGAGGAAGAGTAATAAAGTTCCTTTTGAGGGGGGGGCCGGCCTAAAGAACTCGGCCCTCTCTGTGATGTCGTGTCTCTTTATTGCAAGTTTTCTTATATGTTATGATGCAATTGTTTGTACAATTTAATTGCCATTAAGTCAATAAATCAAAGTCTTTACATTGGTCTTAGAGCTTAGGCTTTTCCTTCTTGTTGAAGACGGAACGGTCCTAAGAAAGACAACAAAGGTGGATCTTCTTGTAAGCTAGGGTAGGAGAGTCTAGGAGATATTAATGGCTTCGTTACTAGTGCCTAGGAGGAGCCCTTGTGTTAATAATGTACCTCTACAGAGGGTACCAATGGTCTTAGCATTATTGAGCATGTGGAAAGCCTTCAAAGACTATTCATCTGGGAGGATGCACTGTTACACCCCACCTCTCTATTCTAGTTTATAGGCAGAACTCTCACTATAGGTGCAGGTCTCCTAGCGCTTTTCCTAATTCTCAAAGATGGGATCCGAAGATCAGGAAAGTAATTACATGGAATGGAAAAATATAAAATTTAATGATGATGAAGCATCTAACGAGGGTATGCGGGCTATTTGATATGTTGCTCGTAGGTTGTAGGAAGTGCAAAACAACCCAAATATGTAGACCATTGTGCAAGCGCAACTACAAATCAATAATCTTATTCCTCTAGCTCAAGAAGAGAGAATTTATTCTCTAGAGTGGCAGGAATCACCAGAGGAAGAAATTCCTCTCATGATGGGCGAAAGGCTTCACCGCAAAGAAGAAGAAGAAGAAGCATATCTATGGAGAAACAAGAACCACCATGAAGGTGTCGATATGATATGGTAGTGATGTGTGTGAACACACTTAGGACCGCCAGGGCACTTTTTTCCTCACTAGGAACTTTTTTCCCTCGTGCATTGTATATATGCCCATCCTCATTCTAGGGCATCTTATCTTTGTATTTTCACACCAAGCAATACTAATTTGTGTTGTGTGCTCTTGAGCTTCTTCTTCTCCAAGCTTTGTGTGTGTTTATTCGATCCTAACTCCAACATTTGGTATCATAGCAGGCTTCTCCACCTTGAGCAAGGTTGCCTACACTGCCCTGAGCAGGTCTTTCTTCATCATCTTGAAAGGTCCTATTAGGTGAAGGTAGATCTATGTATTGTGTTTTGTTTACATAGTAAACATTACTATGTAAACGATGGTAAACATCATTTTTGTGGCTTCCGGGTAGTTTTGGGTGCATTTTGGGGGCCGTTCGTGTGCTGCAAGGTTTGTGCTGAGCTTTCCGGTCTTGGTTTTGCTTGTTCTTCACCAAAATCAGCAAATTTCTCCCAAATTTTTTGTATTGACACTGTGTGTGCACCTACAGATTGCATCAATGCTTTTTAGTTCTTTGGCAGGTCATTGCTTAGGTCATTTTACAGGTTTTCGTCGACAATGTCTGAAAATGATGTATTTCGCATGTTGACTACTGATGACAAGCTTGATGGCAACAATTATCCATTGTGGGCATACATGATGTGTTGTATATTGTTTTCCAAAGGCTTTTGGAACATTGTGCAGGGTATTGATGTACGTCCAAGATCTATGGATTCTGGTACTATTGAGGATGTAGCAAGTCCTAGCACATCTAGTGCTGCTACAATCTTACCCACTACTGAATAGGTTTGTTGGGATGGTAGAGATGCGCATGCACATGCCTTGATAATGTTATCTATCAAATGTACCATTGTCCCACACATTTGTTCAACAAAGATAGCCAAGCAATCTTGGGATATTCTTGCACATCTGTATGCAGGGCGCAATGAGGCATATGTTGCCTATCTCAAAAAATAGTTAGAGTCTAAGTATATGGAAGAAGGAGACTCTATGGACATTTTTCTTACAAATATTAAAGATCTCAAGGAGCAGTTGATTATTGTATATGAGATCATACCTGATAGTTCACTTATGTAGACAGTTCTTGATGGCTTACAAGATTCATATCGGAGTTTTGCTTCTACTTTCAGACTTGTGACTAAGGGTAATCCTGATGCTATCAAGTTTGATGAGCTGGTTGTTATACTCTTGTAGGAAGACCAGTCTAGGAAAAAGAGGTCTAAACAACGTATTGTAGATTGGGCCTTTGTGGCTGCTCAAAGAGGCAATGAAAATACCTCATCGAGCAACAAGCTGAAAGTTGCACCTTCCAAGAGTAATGCCAAGTCTAATAAGGCTACTGATAAGTCAAAGAAGAAGCTACGTTGCAACTATTGTAAGGCTAGTGATCATCTCATTAAGGACTATCCTAAGTTGAAGTAGAAGGAGGCAAAGAAAAAAGAGGTTTGTGGCTCTTGCAGATGTCTCTCCCTCTAATTTTGAATCTATGAATATGGTGCAGGATATAGAATGGGCTTTCAGTGTACACTGTAGTTATAACCCATCTGTTCATGATGCATGCATGTTTGTTGTTGCAGATTCTCATGTGTGGTACTTTGATTGTGGTGCCAAAAAAAACATTACTTCACAACATGACTTGTTCACTTTTATTGTGTCTATCTCTGTAGGGAATACTGTCACATGCACAGATAACTCCTTGTATCCATTTAAAGGAGTGGGTACCATTGTACTTACTACTACAAATGGTAATGCTTTCACACTAAGAGATGCCTTGTATGTTCCTTGGATCAGGAAAATTTTGTTGTGAATTTCTGCACTTGCTAGGTGTGGCCTAGTTGTCAAATTTGTGGATGACAAATGTACATTTCATGATCTCAATTTAGGTGATACAATTATGGCATATGGCTCATTAAGCCATGGGCTTTACAAGATGAATTATTATGTAAATTGTGTGGAAGGTGTAGCATGTGCGGTATCAGATTTGAAAGTTGTTTCAGATGTTGAACTTTGGCATGCACATTTTGGTCATCTGAATTTTGCTAGTTTGTTGCGCTTGCAAAAATTTGATATGGTGTCCTCATTACCTAGTTTATAGGCACCTATTAAACATGTTTGTGAGGGCTACGTATTGGGTAAAATACAGCATTCTTCCTTTCCAAAGGATGGATCAGTGAGCTACGTGCAAATTGCAGCTGGTACATAGTGATGTTTACGGTCCCATGCAAACACCATCCTTTGGTAATTACCTATACTTCGTGACTTTCATTAATGATTACTCCAGGCATGCATGGATGTATCCTTTGAAGGAAAACTCCACAGTGTTTTTGTGCTTCAAACAGTTTATTGTTATGGCTAAGAATGTATCTGGATGTAAAGTGGGCACCCTCTGTTCTGATTAAGGAGGGAGCATACGTCTGAAGAATTTAATGCATTGCTGGCTGAACGTGGGATAAAACACCAATGTATAGTGCCTTACACCCCTCAACAAAATGGTGTTTCTGAGAGGAAAAACAAGCCTCTTATGGAGATGGCACGATGTATGCAAGCTTGTGTACTACCTACGTACTAAACAGGTGTCCCACCAAAGTATTGCAGTCTATCACTCCATATGAGGCTTGGCATGGCAGAAAGCCATTTGTTGCTCATTTGCGTGTTTTTGGTTGCCTAGCTTATGTTCTTGTGCCAGAGCAACTTTGCACGAAATTGGATGACAAGGCTATAAAATGTATTTTTGTTGGATGCAGTTCTAAAAGTGAGGGTTACATGTTATAACATCCACAAATAAACGTATCTTGGTCAATCGAGATGTAGTATTTGTGGAAGATGCTGTGCAACCTTTGCTTTCATGTACTAGGGAGACAAATGTATGCTCACAGGACATGTATGATACTTTATTGCCTCTATTTTTTGGTGGTCCACCATCCTATGTAGAACCATATGAGGCATGTTTGCAGCCTATGTAGGTTTCTGATGACTCCATAAAATGGCCCATTACTGATGCTGATATTGATGATACACTTCATGATGAGAGAACAAAAATTGAGGACTCTAGGACAATGCCTAAATGGCTGGTGCGCATATTTCTAGGCTCTGGTTAATAAGTGGTCAGATGATATAGTTGTCCCATCTTCCTCACAGTTTTGGCTATAATTTGTTATGAGATGAGCTCTATTGTAGTGGTGGCAATAGAATTTATCCTCTTAATTGACCCATGCTATTTATTGGGTTGGTCTTCTTGACTCGAGTCACTTGATATATTCATGTTGTCCTTGAAATCCATTGCATCAAGGAAACACTCGTTGAATTGCTTATGTTTCTTTACATACAAGTGAGCATTTCAATGCTTTGCTTTAGAAGCCCCCTAAAAAGATCAAGACTAATATTTTTTGAGTAGGTTTCTCATTGTCTAGACATCTTGAGACATATTGCTTTAGCCTATTCACACAATCTCTCTCACTGATTCCCATTGATATAGCTTGCAATGCTTGCTGTTGAATCTGCATTAGCACAAAGGCTTCATCAGTATTTTACCATTGGTGCCTTAAGTTGTTGCAAAGAATTTGCCAAAGCTCATTCTTGCGACATTCTCGTGACATGGTAGCACTTTTATGTTGTGTGTATAAAATTCCATTGATATAGTTCACATCATTTCTTCATAGACATATTTCTAGGCTCTGGTTGATAAGTGGTCGGATGATATACTTGTCTCATCTTCCTCATAGTTATGTTTATAATTTGTCATGGGATGAGCTCTATTGTAGTGGTGGCACTAGAATCTATCCCCTTGATTGGCCTATGCTATTTATTGTCTTGGTCTTCTTGACTTGAGTCACTTGATATATTCTTACTGTCCTTGAAATCCATTGCCCCAAGACAACAATTGTTGAATTACTAATGTTTCTTTACATACAAGTGAGTATGCAATGCTTTCTTTTATAATCCCCCTAGACCAATATTTTTGGATAGGTTTCTCATTGTGTAGACATCTTGAGACACACACAGTCTCTCACTGGTTCATGCTCTTTTTGCCTAAAAGCATATATGTACGTGACTGCATTATGCTTTATGACCATCTTAGAAAAGGCCGCAATAAAGTCCTTTTCTAAGCTCTAGAAAGTGGTTTTCATTCCTCGCTCCAAATTTTGACACCATGACAAAGATTTCCCCTCAAGAGTTAAGCCAAAGTATTCTATTTGTATATGGGAATCTGGAACTTTTTCAAGCCCGATGAATGTTCTACCTAGTCACGTTCTTTGCAGATGACAACTCTTGATTTCTTAGTGTATGTTCCTTGGCCCAATTCCTATAATAGGGAATTTGGGCTCAAATTAGACTTGTGTGTTTCAAGTTGTCATGCCACACTCACTCCCATAGCTATACACAACACTATGATAGACTTTGTTTTGCAACTTGAGCTCCTAGAAGATCAGCCTTGCACCAATAGCTTGGTTTTCAGCCATTTTTGACACTAATATCTGAATATCTAGAGCTCTGGAGGCAATTTCTCATTCTGTCTTGGATATAGTTCTTAGAGGGCTTGTATCCACAACTATTTATGTTCAGTACCTCCACTGCAACTCTCCAAGCCCATATTTGTCAAAAATGCATTTTGACATCTATGAACTTTTTTGTTATCTATGTTGAGATGTCAAGCTTACCATGAGCTGGCACTCACTGTACACCTACATGACCATTGACACTGCATTTATATCAGCGACACATATTAGGAGGTTTGACATCTAGACTACATCGACTAGTCTACCTATCTCATAAGTGATGGCACACTTATCTTCCCAGCTCACTCACATAGCGGTTTCTAGTATGACCATTGTACATACTTATGTTGTATTTTCCCACTTATGTTTTGTAGACCTTTGTTATCTTATTAGTAGAGAAGAAGAAGAAACAAGTTTTCAGCCTCCATCTTTGTGTGTGTCTTCTCTAAGGTTTGTGTGTGTTCTTGCAAGAGCTCTAGCTCTCTTCTCCTCTCTTTCTTTTCATGGTATTAGAGCCTAGTTCAGGCTAAGAGGTTAGAGGCAAGCACAAGAGTGGCTAGGTCTACAAGAAGCAGTACAGGGGAAGAGCTTCATCATCTTCTTCCTTCCTCTTGGTTGTGGTACAACACCCTCGGGCCTCGCGAGGTACCTGTTACAAGCTTGGATTGAAGACCCTCTTTCACAAGCATTTGTGGCTCGGGTAAGTGTGCAATACTTTGTACTGTACTGAGCTAGTGTAGCCAAAACTGCGTTTCAGGGTCATCTTGACCTCCGTTTTTGAGTCAGAAGGCATTCGCATGCTTCTTGGGTTAGTTTTGGTTTTCTAGAGATCTACAAATCCGGGACTCCATACACTACTTTTGGTTGTGTAGATCTTGTGTGTGTTGCACAGAAGTATTACACACGTTATTAGGTGATATTCATATTGTGGTTGTAAGCTAAGACAACTTGGTTGAGCAAAGGTGCTACTTAAGTGATATCAAAAATTGTTTGTGTCACAATTTTGTTGAGACAGGATGTTTGGTGGTGATAGAATTAGCCAGATTGTTAGTGAGAAGTTGGACAAGAGAAACTTCCATGCTTGGAGGTTCAGGATGACAAACTTCCTAATGGGTAAAGGCTACTGGGACTACATTGAAGGAGACAATGAAAAGGCTCTAGATATGCCATACCAGAATGCGACTCCTAAATAGACAGAGACATTCAAGGATTGGAACCAAGGAGCAAGAAAGGTTATGCATTGTCTCTTTGTCAGTATAGATCACACCATGATTGGTATAGGATGCCAACTCACTAGCAGAAGCTTGGAGAAGCCTGGTCACATTGTATGAGACTAAAACAAAGGCTAGGAAGCTATAGCTAAAGAATTAGCTGCATACAATGGAAAAGAAGAGCATGTCTACCAATGACTATGCATTGAAGATCAAGGGCATTGTGGAGTCCCTTACATCTATAGGTGTAGCTGTTGAGGATGGTGATAAGGTGGAGGTATGCTTGCGTGGTGTAGGGCTAGTATACGAGCAATTTAAAATGTCTATATAGACCCAAGAAAACATTCCCAATTTTGCTGACCTTATCTCTATGTTGATTATTAAGGAGAATAAATTGGGTGAAGAACCAACTTCACGCAACAAAAAAACTTCTGAGAAAACCTTCTACTCTAGCAAAGGTAGAGGCAGAGGATGCGGTTGCAGTTCATGCCAAAGTGGTAACCACAGTAGAAATCAGAATCAATCTTATGATTCACACCAACAACAGGGACATTCAGGTGGAAAAGGCTAGTCATGAGGCAAGGGAGCCAAAGAGGATGTAGCAGAGGATTCAGACAAAATTTTGGTTACAACAATAACATCGAATGTTATAAATGTGCTGAAAGGGGACGTATCTAAAGAATGGCGATTACAAGAGAAAACATCAGCACAATAATTATGCATATTCAAGTAAGAATGAAGAAGATTCAGAAAGGTTGCATGTAATGTAGCACATGACGAATGTCATGTCTGTAGATGTATCCACTTGTGGGGATAGTGTATGATATGTGGATTCAGGTGTATCTAACCACATGACATAGTATGGTGTGAGGAGGCTATGCATAAGAGGAGATGTCCTCTTGGTAGTGAAGCAAGTTTTGGGAGTTTGGAAAAGCAAGAATACTTCTTCATTAGATACTGGGAGCTACTCAAGACATGCATGCGTTTAGCATTTCAGGAGACTCTTAACAGAGGGGTGATGCTTGAGATCTTGTCAGAGGGCTTGATACGCTTGATCCCCAAGGAGGAGGGAGACAAAGAGGAGATCCGTCTCACTGGAGGCCTATCACTTTGCTTGGAACAACTTACAAAATATTGGCTATTCGAGTTATATGATGCCAAGCAAGGTTGCCTTTGATGGGCATCATGGTCATTTCTGGGTATTTTGCCTATAAAATACAACCTCTAATTTTTAGTGATCGTCAAAAATTAAGGTAAATAAAAAAATACATGCACTATTCATGTGAGACCTCTACCACCTATAGTATAGATATTCACAACAAAAGAGGACTAAAAGGGCAAAGAATCCCACTTAGAGCCTCACTTTGGAATCATGGGACACCCTTGAGGTAGTTTGATCATCACAACATCCCAAGTGGCAGTTACTAGATGTTCAGGAGGTAACTCGACCGAGTTACTAGACCTACCCCCTAGAATAATGGCGATGGCCACGTAACTTGAACAATTTATGTGGTATACATCCATGTATGGTCGATTGAGGTAGGAGGTGGACATTCATGTAACCCGGTCGAGTTACGTGGTGGATATCCACGTAGTTACCACGTATATCGATTGAGTTACTTGGTGGACATCCAACATGGAACTCAACCGAGTTACAAGATAATTTAATATCGACATTTTTTCCAACGTAAAATAATTTCTTGTAAAATTTACGATCATCTATATGCGCATCAGTATAAAAACATTGAAATGATCATTCATAAAAATGTCAAAATTATGTCACAAAGACCGTCAGAAGGTAGGTATGACTATAAAAAATTATTATTTTCACGGCTTTTCTGATGTCTATATACATTGCTATTCTGATGGATGTACTAACAAAAATTACGACAGATGCAAGAATCTACGATGATCATACCGACTTTTTTTTTATGGATGCAGGTTTATTTTTATTTGGCATAATGGTGCATCTAGGTACAATTCTGTATAAAAGGATGCACCATTATGCCAAATATCTAAAGATTTTATTACATTTGTATTCAATTGAAATTTTACACAAACTTAAAAGAATTAACACAAATAAAGATACATTGATGTACAAAATCAGACTTCATTACTTGATATAAAACCACAAAGATACATTGATACAAATTGCATGATATCAATACTTATATGATAAATGTTGTATACAAAAAAGTTGCCGCATATGCAAGCGAACTATACATGTCCAAAAGGGGTGCAAAAAATATATATATACAATTCCAAAAAGATCTATACAACTCCAAAACTATGCCAGCTAAAGTGAGTGTCCAATCTGCGAGCTAGCCTCAACGGGGAGGTTCAAGTAATAGTCTCTATAAAAACAATGCAATACCCATGAACTACATATACAAACTTACCGAAACCTCAAATTGGCATATGGTATGACGTACTTACCGAAACCACACCTGTCCAATCTACATTTCCGCCATCTTGCTCAATGTGCTCAAGCAAGGCATAAGTGCCATACTTGAATGCATAACGCTCCTTCAACTCGGTAGCCTAGCGTCCACCACCCTCTTCTGCATATATGAAAACAAAACATAAATAAAAACATACAACTATACACTAGTTGACATACAAACGAGAGGCTACAGAAAGCATGGATACTTACAAAATACTCATATAATGAGTCCCATCCACCACTCCTGAGGTGCGAGGTCCCCATGCTCTCTAGTCGCTTTGTCACTGCTTGCTCTTATTGCGAGTATTGTGCCCAGGGTTTTTAGCATGCTTCCTCAGCTCCTCATCCCATCTCTCTTGGTAAACGAACCAAGGCTTTTCTCCCCCCATTTTCACAGCTTGGGTAACATCGGACCTCTTTTGTTTCATACAATCTCTCATGAGATCATAGATCCACTTGTTAGGTACTTCCTCGCTACTTGGGGCAGGCTTGAACTTGTTCTTTATTTAATTACAAATTCTTATTTTCTTCTCCTATGGGTGGAGGAATTTGGTCAGAGTTTCATGGAAAAATACTATGCCGCCACATAGCTCCCATCAAGCGAAATATGGACTCTCATTTTTGCCCCTTAAGGATTTCCACACCTCCTCTTTCTAGAAAAATGGGCTCATGGTGAAATTTTTGCAAATCAACTCAGAAGTGAGCAAACTTTAAAAATTTGGAATCTACTCGCATGATGGGTAATTTTGTATATTAAGGAAGGCCCCAAATTGGTGATGACATGGCATGTAACTCTACTCTTTGATAGCTTTCCAATGATATATAGCATGATGGGCATTTTTGCATATTAAGGAAGTCCCCAAATTGGTGATGATGTGGGTGGTGGCAGTTCCAAGATCAACTTGACCTTGCTGTCATCCGTTCTTAGAGACAATGTGTTCCAATATCACACCGTGTTTGACCCAAAATTGGCTCTTTAAATGGTTTAGGGATATACGATATAATCAACATCGCCGCTCAAATACCTTCCTTAAGCAAACGAGATGGTATGCCCATTGAGAGTGTGCACATAGATCATCACAATGAATACCTCCAACCACTTCTGCAAGTAGTCTTTGAAGGCTATGCACATCAATCGTTGGAATGTTGTTGGGGAATTGGTGAGACCAAAGGGCATGACTTTGTATGCAAACATCTCCCACATTGTATTTAAAGTTGTCTTATGCTGGTCTTCTGGTGCTATAGACACCTGATTGTAGCCTGAAAATTCATCCAAGAAGCTATAAGCTTCTTCACCAAGATGTGTTTTGTATAGGGCAATGGATAATGGTCTTTCCTAGCAGCTACGTTGACCTTTTTAAGATCAGCACATACCCTTAGTTTCTCATTCTTTTTTGGCACTATTACGATTAGTGACAACCAATCCATATGCTCTATCTCATAGATGAAATCCATAGTAATGAGTTTATCGATTTCCTCCTTTAAAATTGCCACACACTTAGGATTCATCTGGTATGGTTTCTACCTGGTTAGCCTTGATCCTTCCATGATTGGGATCGTATGTTGCACCACCTCAGGTGTGGTACACCCTTCATCTCCTTGTATTTCCAAGCGAAACAATCCTTAAACTCCTTAAGGAGAGTAACGAGCTCATTTTCTTCTGCCAAAGTCAAGTCCTTTTAGCGATATAAACAGGTTTGGCTTCATTCCCTAGTCCCATAATATCCACTTCCTTGACTTCATCTGGGCCATCGTATGATGTGGACAACCCATCTTCCTTAACCCTTTTTGCCGTCAGTTGGCACTTTCCGTTCGTATAGGTTTTGAAGTGTTCTAGTATTGAAAGCAAGTCTAGCACGGTTGATCCTCATTCTCACTTTTTGTTTTAGCCATGACTTTCCTGGCCTCTTACCTAGCTTCTACCAAAGCTTTATTTTGTTTTCGACGCCCAGCTTTCGGTGTTTATGGTTCTTGAAGGATGACTTTCTCCTTATGTTTCCCTTCAAGTGATATCTTACTCAATTCCTCACCCCAATCCTTAGAAAACTCATCGGGTACCTTAGCAGCTTTGAGGTATCTCAGCCATTGGGCATCCATGGGTTTTTTTCGTAATAGGGCATTTCATCGAGCAATATATCATTTCTACTTTAGCCATCGTCTAAGGCATTGGTGCAGGGCGGGGTTCGGTGGAATTAAAAATTATCATATTTTGAGGCCCTATTAAATTAGAAAAAATTAGAAAAAAATCATGATATTATTTTTCTCGAGAATTTAATATTTTCGAGGGTTATTTAATGTTGAAGTACATTTTCTCGTACTGACATTAGATAGATGCAGGTTATTCACATATTATTAATACGATTGTGTCTCGTATTAGTAGTTATTTTTGTTTGGATTAATTCTAAACGATGTTTTCATGATTTTTTACCATTGTTTAGCCATTCTTTTTGGACATGTTCCTTAATTTCTTTTGATGGCTATAATTTACGTTCAAAGTGTGTTTCATCTTTGACACTTTTTTATGATAATTTAGTTACACTTGTTTAAGTGTGGTCTATGCTCAATTTCGTAAGCCTAAGATAAATTCTATCATGGGTTAGTTGATCTGTTTGTTTTGGTGGATTTTATTGGATGTTTTCCAAGTTTTATATGGACTCATCAGGTTTTGCCTAGATCACTTGTGTCTAGGGGTTTTTTAATGAGTGCTACACACATGTGTTTCACTTTCTTACTTTGGACTTTTGCTTGAATGACACCACGTTCATATACTCCAGATTGATGAGCTGGCCACCAATTTTAATGCTTCTTTTGGCATGATTAATATCCATTAGATGATGGCATGCATTGATTTCTATGATCAACTATGGTTTTCATGGATTCGAGAAGCTTCTATGCTTTTATCCATGGTTTTATAAGGATCTTTTGATCTTTTGGATAATTTCATGTGCTTTGAAGGTAGCATTTGCCTTCGTTTTTTGCACTTAATTTTGGAGTATATTGCTTGTACTCTTGTACATTTTCCAACTCGTTCGGTACCTAGTTGTTTATGTATCTAGGTGAGTTATTTTTCTACCCTAGCTTTTATTGTGTTTATTGGGTAGTTATCATTAGAAAGGCGCTAATAATTCAATTTCTTTTCTAATGATATACTCGGAAAGAGTTATTCCTTGATGTGGTCTCAGGTATATAGAGACAGGTTTTAGTATGTGAAAGTCTAGGATAAGGCCATCTTATTCCTTTTATACAGGATTTTATTAATATTTCCTAGACGACATACTAGGGAGTTTCAATTTAATAAGATATGTATGGGTGGTATCATGGTGGTATGGGACGCTAGCGATTCATCACATATATTATCTTATGGGATAATTTGGGCTCAAGATTGTTGCTTTGCTTACATCACTTAGCATGTTGACCTCAATATTCAAAGACAATCTCATTTTCTGAAATCATTTAAAGTTATAGTGTGGACATTCTCTAGATAAACTTCTTTTATCTATAGCCTGCATGTTTTGTTGAGTGTAATCTCGTCGGCATTTTCATTTGTTGAAATCTCTTTCTTTAGAGTTCAACAAGTTTATCTTGTTGTGTTGTTCGGATTAAGGAAATTTGGATTTTTCCTTTGTTGAAGACGTTGACGACTCTCTATGTTGATATGGGTAACTCGGGACACCGATAATTCCATGAGCAGATGTGGGTACATCGGGCCGCCGCGATGGATATCTGGTTCGTGCTGTTATAATGCTATGTTTTCCTACTTTATTCTGAATGGTTTACAACGAGGAAATTACTTTATTCTGATTACAACGAGGAAATTACTTTGAGTATGATTACAACGAGAAAATTACTTTATTCTGATTACAACGAGGAAATTACTTTATTCTGATTACAATGAGGAAATTACTTTATTCTAATTACAACGAGGAAATTACTTTATTCTGATTACAACGAGGAAATTACTTTGAGTATGAATTCCTCTGATCATCCACAGTCTGATGGGCAAACAGAGTGGGGCAAACAGAGCGTATGAATCAGATTATAGAGGATATGCTTCGTGCATGTCTCTAAAAAAGCATCAAATTGGAAAAAATATCTTCCAATGATGGAATTTGCCTATAACAGTTCTAAACATACAGCAATTGGTTTTAGTCCGTTCATGCTTATGTATGGGTATCAAGGGTACCTATTGATGTCAGTCTTAAAGGACATCGAGCTTGATGCATCGAGGGATTTCTTGCGTGATATGCAGGAAATGTTGACCGAAGCTCGGGTCAGTAGTGCTGCTTAGGATAGGGCACGGTTCTGCTGATAGAGGACTCTCAACTTGGTCTTTTGAATCAGGAGTGTTGGTTTATTTAAATGTTCCTAAAGATTCCCAGACTTTGTCAATAGGAAAATGCTCGAATTTATCTCCTAGATATTGTGGTCAATTTCAAGTTATATATCGGATTGGCACGGTTGCGTATGAACTAAAACTACCTCCAATTGTTAGAGTTCATCTAGTCTTTTATATCAATAGATTGAAAGGGAAACTGGGAGGTGAGGATAACACAGTTACTCCTCAAGAACTCGTTGAAGTCGAAGAATTATCCTATGTTCCACATGAACCTTATAAGGTACTTAAATTCAGGGAAAGGAAACTTTGTAGTTGACTAATCCCTAAGGTTAAAATTAGGTGGAAAGATAGGGAAATAGCGGATTCGACTTGGGAGTTGGTTGAGATTATTCAGCGCAGTTCTCCTTCTTTTCATTGCAAGAGTGCAATGTTTTGAGAGATGTGTGTGTGTGTGTGTGTGTGTGTGTGTGTGTGTGTGTGTGTGTGTGTGTGTGAGAGAGAGAGAGAGAGAGAACTTTCGTTTCTTTTTGGGAATAGGTAGGGTTTTTTTTTGTGAAATTAGTTATCTAGACTTGAGGCCTAGAAAATCGAAAAAAATAAAAAAGGGAACTGTGTGCATGATTTTTATGGCACATAGTCATTAACTTGAGTGCCAATCACTGAAATGGTTGAGTAGCAGACTATATAGGTTCTACTATAAATGGACCTCCATATCCCAAAGGAGAGAGTGGCACTACTGCCATTCTCCATAACCTCATGGGGAAAATGACAACAGTGTCATTTTCCACCACGAGTTATGGAGAATGGCAGTTGTGCCATGCTCCCCTAAGTCAGGTTATGGAGAATGGCACTAGTTCCATTCTCCATGACTCCAAAGGGGAGCATGGAACTACTATCATTCTCCGTAACCCCATGATGGAGAATGTCACTAGCACCATTTAATATAGTCCCCATGGGGTTATGGAGAATGGCACTATTTCCATTCTCCTCTATAGTCCCTTGGAAGCATGACATTATGGCTATGCTTGTTTATGTGTGTAAGGATATGGAGTTGTTTATTGAAATCCTTTGGCACCAATCTATTTGTAAATTGAAACGACAAAGAAAGCTGCTAGAGGTGGGGATAAGATCAACATGTTGTTGGTGTTATTGATAAAGTGGTCTCGATAATGGAATGTTGTCATAGGATACTCCACCTTCAAAGAAATGAAGATACACTTTCATTGAGAGGAAGCCTAAGCAAAGAGAGCCACCAACATCAATGTTCAGAATGCCACTAGAATCGGTGTACCAAGTTTCCTCCATTGATTGTTGTGAGAGTAAGTGTTGCCAACATGCTGATAAAGACATGTTAATGAGACTATTGAATAATTTTTGGGGCTACTACTTGGGAGAGTTTCTACGTAGAGTGTATATATGATATGATGTCTATGGCTTAGCATCGCGACTTGGCTAGGAGGGTATGCTAAAATTTAAGGGTGAATGGTGTGGTGGTATGTTGCAAAGTATGGTATGAGATACATGGAATACCAGAAACATCATTTTATTGATACTAGGAGCAACAGTTTGAGAATGGTGTACAACATATGTGCATGGGAATATAGGGATTATGAGGGAGGAGTAGGGTGCACATAGGTATCGGTAAGTCTCTTATGCAAGACTGTGGATAATCACTCAGAGCGTATGCCTCACAAGAGTAGAACCATGTTGGATGGTTCTAGAGAGACATAATTAGTATTAGGTAAGTAGACATCCTATGCGAGGTCAACACAACACTACACCAAAATGGGGCTATGAGAGGCTATCCACATCTACATTTGGTAGGATTTGGAACACAGACTTCAAGAATGTGGCCGTCGCCTAGACTAGTGAGTTCTCTAAATGCAGTTTGTGCAGTGGGATCAAGGCTCAGTTGTGGCAGCCACCACAAAGAGTCAAGAGGAGCACAATATGCTGATGGAGGAAAGAAAGAAGCATATGATACAACAATAGAGATGCAAGAACCTATACTATGCATGGCGTAGGTACTCACATGGATCCACATAAATACCTATGCATAATCCATGACAAGATGAACCAAAAGAAGATAGTAATTCCTAGACTTCGGGTGAGGTCAAAGGACACAAATTCCACATGAGTGTCACTAATTGTAATGAATACCATAATTAACAAAATTTTCCAAAGTAAATGAAATTCATCCAATTTTAAAATGTGAGATTTTTCCCACTTTATCTAATATAATATTTGGGTCTAGTCCAAGAATGCTACAGATCATGAAACACATGTGCCTAAAGTCCTAGAGGTCCGGAAAAAACACAAGCTTTTTATGAAGAGGAGAAAATGCACATCCTTTTACTGATCGCATAGAATATCTAGGATTCATTATCTCGAAGAATGGAATAGTTGCAGACCTTGCAAAAGTATGTCAAGTAGTTATAGATTAACTTGAACTGAAGCTAGTCAAGGAGGTTAGAGGATTCTTAGGGTTAACAGGCTGGTATCGCATCTTCATACCCAAATATGCCAAGATAGCCTCACCTTAGATGAATCTTCTCAAGAAGGATAAAAATTTACCTTAGTACCAATCTTGTTCTAACGTTGCCTCAATTCGTAAATAATTTGAGGTAACCACCAATGCCAGTGGCTTTGCAATTGTAAGAGCTTTTATACAAGATGGATATTTAATGTCATATGAATCTCGAATGCTGCACCCACATGAGAGGAATTATGCAGCTCACGACTTGGAATTGTTAGCCATAGTCCTTAAAATTATGGAGGCATTATCTTTTGGGATAAAAGTTTGTATTAGTCATTGACCCATAAAATCTTAAAGTGGATTTTTACTTAATAACATCTTAATATGAGGCAAAGAAGATGGATGCAAACCTTGCAAGAATTTGACTTTGAAATAGAATATAGGTCAGGAAAGGAAAATATAGTTGTCGATGCCCTTATCAAAAGATAGATGCAAACCTTATAGGAATTTGACTTTGAAATTAAATAAAGGCTAGGAAAGGAAAATAGAGCAAGTCAAAGCTAACTTCTCTTTAAATAAGTTTTTCAAGTAGTTACAACAAGAAAGTGAAACTCCTCAAGAGATGAACAAAGTTCATGGGTACCAACTTAATAATGGGTGTCTTTATTTCAATAATTGAATGCATATTCCTAATAACATTGAGTTTGGACTACATTCTTTGAAGCTATGGGTGCATCCTTAGATCTTAGCACCTGTTATATTCACATTATATGTGCATATACTAGGAGGCTAACCCACATTATATGTGCATATACTAGGAGGCTAACCCACATTAGGCTTGTGAGCATGGGAGCATGGGAACAAGCTCTAGTGGAGCATGGGTTAGGACTTAGGGTCAGGCATCCAAGGGTCACACATGGGAAATGGAGAGTCAAGAGTCACTTGAGCGCCCTCCTATATAATAGGGGCATGGGGCACACTCAAGGGAGGCTGGAGGCTTAGGCTATGGTCTCTTGTGTAGAGGATCATAACTTGAGGGAAATGGAGAGTCAAGAGTCATTTGAGGGCCCTCCTATATAATAGGGGCATGGGGCACACTCAAGGGAGGCTGGAGGCTTAGGCTATGGTCTCTTGATGTTATCTTGAGGCTAGGTTATGTTATGCTCTCTTGTGTAGAGGATCATAACTACTCACCTACTATTTCACACTATAGCTACATGCTATTGGATTGGAGTTATACCTCTTGATGGTATGGGACATCAAGGTAAAGGTATGATGTATTTCATTATAATTCATGTGTGCATCCCCCCTTGGGCTCGGGGGCGGTGGATGAGTTTATGCCTGATTAATATGCATAACAATTATCTAGAGAGATCTTAGGGTTTTAACAGTGGTATCAGAGCAATCTCTAGATTTTTCTTTCTTATTACAATTTTGGTATTTTTCAAAGTAAATCTTAATATTTACTAAATAAAAATATTATTTTGTTGATTTGTATTGATGATTTACACGTGAATCATCGATATGGCAGTTGGAATGCGTGGTACTACTATTCAATGGACGAATCAACGTTGCGGGGGAATTCCGTGAGTTTAATGCTATTTTTTCTATTTTTATGGTTAAAATAAGCATTAATGGAAAGTTTTACCAAAATACCACATATTTTATTGTGGATATTTTTGGTTGAATGGATTCCATGAATTTCTATAATTTTTAGGAATTTTTTCTAATTTTAAAGAAATTTTTAGAGCATTTTTATGGTTAAAAATATATTATACATTTTTGCGGGTTTTTATACATTTTTTGCGGGTTTTCCCACGGGATTGCTATCAAATTTCTATCAATTTTCTACTGAAATGTAGTAGGGGGCAGCATGTTGATGCATGGAATGCTCTCCCGTGTGCGTGGGACCCTCTTCGTCTCTCAATTTTGACTTTTGTTTCTTTTTTTCCTCGCGCCAGTGTGAATGCCTCTTAATAGGCACAAGTTGATTAAAAATTAATCATAATTAAATTTAAATTATGATTAAGATTTTTAATTAAATATTAATCCACTTCTCTCTGTTAACAGAGAAGGAGAGGGTAGAGAGAGAGAAGGTTTGATTGAAAGACAAAGGTGAGAGGAGAGAGGGGAGAGGAGAGATCTTACTCTCTCTCTCTCTCTCTCTCTCTCTCTCTCTCTCTCTCTCTCTCATTTTTTGGCGCAGGGGGAGGGGGGGTCGCTATCTATAGGTAGTCGGTGAAAAAATGCCACCCCCCCCCCCAAAAAATTCATTTTTTAAGGTTAAAAAAGAAAACATTGGTTATAAAAGGCTTTTTTTAAAAAAGCTTATACAAAGCTTTATTAAAAAAAAGAAGCTTTAAAATATATTACAAAGAGTTTTTTATTTTCAAAAAAGCTTGAAAAAGGGATAAGAGATTTCGGAAATTTTTATTTCTCCAAGAAATTTTATTTTCCCTCTAGATTTTTTTTTTTGAGTCTCTTGGCTTTCCGCATTCCCGAAAAACCTTTCGCTTTCCGCTTTCCCGAAACCTTTTGGATTTCCGAATTCGGAAAAATCTGTTGACCTTTCGGATTTCGAAAACTTTTCACCTTTCACATTTTGATTATTTTTTTTTGTCTTTTCATTTTCTTGAAATTGTTGGCTTTCCGTATTCCGGGAAGACCGTTGGGATTCCGAAATTTTTTGACCGTTCGTATTCTAAATGTGTTTGGGGTAAATTAAAAATTCTAAAAAATTCTAAAAAATTAGTGGAAAATTAGACAAAGGTTATTTTAAATTTTTGGAAAATGTGGGGTTGGTGATTGGCATGTGGTGTGTCCATTCGAGCGCCCATGATCATTCGAATTCCTTTAAAAATATATTTTTTGACCCAAAAAATTAAAAAATCCATTAAAATTATAAATTTTCAATTGGAAATTTCTTGAACGATGGGATTCTCAGGAGAAATTAGGAATATTCTAGAAATTATTTTTAGAAATCTTCGAAATTGATATTTTTAAAATATCAATGGTATTTTGGTAAATCTAATTGCTAATTTTTTTTTGAAAAATATAGGTTTGGAATGCCATAAGATAGGTTTGGTGAAATTCAAAACTATTGTATTTTGAGGCCCTATTAAATTAGGAAAAATTAGAAAAAAAATTATGATAATTATTTTTCTCAAGAATTTAATATTTTTGAGGGTTATTTAATATTTTTGAGGGTTATTTAATATTGAAGTACATTTTCTAGTGCTGACATTAGATAGATGCGAGTTATTCGCATATTATTAATACGATTATACCTCGTATTAATAGTTATTTCTGTTTGGATTAATTCTAAATGATGTTTTCATGATTTTTTACCATTGTTTAGCCATTCTTTTTGGACATGTTCCATACTTTCTTCAATGATGGCTATAATTTGCGTTCAAAGTGTGTTTCACCTTTGACACTTTTCCATGATAATTTATTTTGCACTTATTTAAGTGTGGTTTATGCTTAATTTCTTAAGTCTAAGATAAATTCTATCATGGGTTAGTTGATCTGTTTGTTTTGGTGGATTGTATTGGATGTTTTCCAAGTTTTATATGGACTCATCAGGTTCTACCTAGATCAGTTCTGTCTAGGGGTTTTTTATTGAGCGCTACACACGTGTTTCACTTGCTTACTTTGGAGTTTTGTTTGAAGGACACTACGTTCATATACTTCGAATTGATGAGTTGGCCACCAATTTTAATGCTTCTTTTGGCATGATTAATGTCCATTAGATGGTATGCATTGATTTTTATGATCAACTATGATTTTCATAGATTTGAGGAGCTTCTATGCTTTTATCCATGGTTTTATAAGGATCTTTTGATCTTTTGGATAACTTCATGTGCTTTGAAGGTAGCATTTGCCTTCATTTTTTGCATGTAATTTTGGACTTTGTTACTTGTACTTTTGTACGTATTCCAACTTGGATACCTAGTTGCTTATATATCTAGGTGAGTTATTTTTCTACCCTAAACTTAGAAAATTATGGCACAAATGAATCAGCATGAGACACCACATCCTCAAACCTTGCAAATCCAAGAACTCGTATTAGCAAGTTTGGTGCCCTTGGCCAAGAATGAGACCAAACAAGGAGTAGAAATTGTGAAGGATATGATAAAATCATCGCTCCGGGCTTTTATTTTTGTGGACCATACAAGATAGTAGATTGCCCAGTTTGGAACACCCCATCGCATCAACATTAGCAGCAGTTGCCAACACTTTGGAACCCCTATGTGAACAACGTACATTACACCACTTGTTCAAAGATTGTTTGAAACTAAAGACAACAAAACCAAACACAATAGAAGTTGCACTAAACATTTTTAGTGTGCATAATGCCAATGGTAGATAGACGAGTCGTGATTGTAGCTTCATCTCCATAATCTTACCGGATGGTCTTCTTGTAAACTTCTTGTTTACTCTTGTTCACTATTGGCAACTGCATACAAGACACACTTTTATAATGATCCAGGTAGGTGAGCAGCTCATTGCCAGTGGTAGTAGATAGATGAGTCGTTGTGATTGTAGCTTCATCGCCATAATCTTACCATTGATCTAGTTAGCTAAATTGTGTCGGTTAGGTCAGCTCTGCAGAATTGTCTCCTCAGAAGACAATGACTTGCAATTCCTCCTTTGATGTGGGAATACTTTTCACCAAACAGATGGCGCATTTTCTAGGCTTACAAAACTTAGATGGTGTAAACTTGCATGTTTTGGCTAATGTAAACGATAATGTTGGTAGATTAGAGTCTATCCCACTACCACCATTGTCTTGCCAAGAATGGGTTTGTTCTTACACAAACATCATTGTAGCATGTAAGAATAAGATAAGAACATAAATGCATGCAGCAAAATGAAACCATCCACAAGCTCCAAGGACCTCCATCTAAGGAAAAACCCTCTTAACTCAAAATGAGAATAAGTGACTCTCCTCTAAAGAGAGAGAAGAAAGAAGATCAAGTAAGACTCCATTTGTCTTGGAAAGCGTTAAAATTCAAAGACGAGTACTACACAGAAAAATTACCTACTACTCTTAAGCATAAAAAGGGTTTGAATAGGGATATGGGAAACAAGATATCAAAAAACGGGTTTTGGTAAGAACCCATGCAAGTCTGTCTATACCTCACCAAGGCTAAGACTAGTTTGGTACATGCCAGAAATTCTCAGAAAGATAGGTATCTTGTCTAACATAATTAGTTTATCGGCCATGAACTCTGAAATAAGTGATGAAATGGTTAGAATCATGTTTGAAGAATTGTATGTTGACTAGAATCGTATTTTGATTGGTACCATGTGGTACAGTCTGTGAAGGTATATCACAGGCCAAGCCAATGCCGTGTGAATGTCACCTATTGGGTGGTTACACAAAGATCCTCTAGGCCCCCTCACCTAGTTTAGATGGGTGTGGGGGTCCATGCTACTGCAGTTGTATTGTTGCCAAGCAGGTGGTCGAAAGACCCGTTGGGCGTTCTTGAGCCAAAGCGGGGTTCATTAAATCGCGAGCATTGCTTGTGCAGAGATTCTTCAAGACTCTGGATGGTGTATTGAGTATGTCAAATCTCCTCCTTTTGAGCGATTTGGACTACTCTAGGTAACCTATCAATATGGGTGCCAAATGTTCTTTGATATTAATTAATTAGTTGAGGACTATACATATACAAACCTTAGCTTAATTAAATGGCTCCAAAGGTTGGGTCCCACTCTTCTTATTTTTTTATTTTTTGGATTTTTTTATTTTTCTTCTTCTCGATGGTTCCCACCGACATGCAAGGTAGGTTTAAAAAGCAGTCTGCATTTCCTTTTTTGGTTTTCGGTTGGGGCAGAAGCCGAGAGAGAGAGAGAGAGAGAGAGAGAGAGAGAGAGAGAGAGAGAGAGAGAGAGAGAGAGAGAGAGAGAGAGAGAGAGAGAGAGAGAGAGAGAGAGAGAGAGAAATGATGAGCAAATGTTCATGAGAGAGAGAGAGAGAGAGAGAGAGAGAGAGAGAGAGCAAATGTTGAGAGAGAGAGAGAGAGAGAGAGAGAGAGAGAGAGAGAGAAACGGTGAGCAAATGTTCATGAGAGAGAGAGCGAATGTTGAGAGAGAGAGAGAGAGAGAGAGAGAAACGATGAGCAAATGTTCATGACAGAGAGAGAGAGAGAGAGAGAGAGAGAGAGAGAGAGAGAGAGAGAGAGAGAGAGAGAGAGCAAATGTTGAGAGAGAGAGAGAGAGAGAGAGAGAGAGAGAGAGAAATCTCTCAGGTTTAAACCTTAGTGCTCAATTAATTAATTAGTGCCCGTAAAGGTACTAATTAATTAATTGAGGCGTGGCCTGAATATGTCAAAGGAAGTACTAACAATATTCAATTTATTTATGATCTAAAATATAAATAAAGCTAAGTTACTATTTACCTCATTGTCAAATTGTAAATATATAGTTAATTATTTATTTTCTAAATAACATATCAAAAATGATAAAATTCAATACTAATTTTAAAAAAAAAATAAAATTTAAACACATGTAGACATCCTTCCCCATATCTTAAAAACACGCTCCTAATTTTCAATAATATTTAAAACTCGTAAAGTAATTATTTTTAAAAATTTAAATAAATTATAACCTTTTGAGAAACCCACCATGAGTCTGATCCGACCCTTTATGCTGATGTTTTTTCTTCCTGACAATATCCATTTGTCTATTGATGAAGTTTTTAACCTTTTCATTCCTTTTGATGATGATTCACCAGATTATGTTCGTGGGAGGTTCTTGTGGCATTCTACCTTGAAAAGTAGTGGTTCTTATGGCTTATTGGTATTTGTTTGTCTGCCATGTGAGCAACAAGTTCTTGTGGCTACCTCTATTTTTAGGAGAGTAGGTTCGTGTGTTTGTCACCACCACTAAGCTTTTGCAACTTCAGCAATTGGCTCAAAGAGCGGGTTTATGTAGATGTTATGTGGGGACATCTCTAATTGTACCCCTTCATCTGATAAAGTGATGGGAAATTCCCCTTGGTGTGGGAAAGCAGAGTTTTCCATGTGGTTAAGCTAGTTCATCTGACTCTCCAAGTATGCTCCTAATATGACCAAGCAACAATTACTAAGTAGGTTTGCCAATGGACTAATAGAATTATTTTGGGTTCCTTGAGTTGAAGTTGATGATGAAATCTTGATAGATTTAGGCACCCATGTAATGAGATTTCCCTCATAATATCCTTGAGCCTAAAGTAGGTCTGTGGGTACCCATCTTTGGTGAATTCTTAGGTATCGAGCATGGTACCTTGATGCGGTCTCCATTTTGGTACATGCTTCTTCTTGGGTGCATACCTCTGCTTCTTTGGAAGCATGCTTTGCCTTTTTGGGATCCAAAATTGGGTTGCATCTTCAAGATATCCTTGGACTTGCAATAATACTCTTGGAATTTTCTTGTGTGATTGCCTCAAATGCAATGGGTTGAGGCTACCTTATGTTCTTCATCTTGTCATCATCATGCATTTGAATTTATGTATGTGAATGTAGCTTAGTTTGACTAGGATAGGATTGCTACGCTCATAGAATATTTGAGCTTGAAGTAGTCACTTTTACACCCAGCTTTTTGATGCTTTGAAAATATCGTGATTTTTTTCTCAATGGTGGTAGAGAATGAGCTTTCCTTGATAGAATTGAAACCTTTATACATGTTTTGATATGAGTTATGGTAGCATTGATGACAAGGCTAGGGTCTTAAGACATAGTTGGCTGTATTTTGGGTGGATCTTCCTTAAGAAGATATGGTTTACTCCAAATTTTGGATAAATAGAATGGCCAAATTCATGGTGATTTGGGGCTGATTCCCTCTTTGGGGTTATAGTGGATTTTGAGAGTTCATCACACAAAGGATTTTTGATGGAGAAGGTAGGTCTTCATCAAGAGTGGCTAATCACCACTTTCAGATAAGGCTATAAAAAGTATTGAGTGTTATTTCAACCTTGTCACACAATGGCACCACCACTTATTTGTTAGAAATATTTATGGCACATGTTCGGCTAACAAACTTTGGCATAGCTTGCACCAAGGTAGCCCAATCCCTTCCCTTTTTAGCATAAAATCTGCTTCTTCCAACACATAGTCTAACATACACATCTTACATTTCAAGGGATTAGACTACTCCACATAAACCGTGCATTCAAAGGATCCATTCAAAGGATCCTAGACAAGGCATGCCTTGAGTGTCAGTCCATGGAATCCATTCATGAGCGTGCAAGCTTGGTTCACCTATACAATGCCATAGCTCATATTTCACGAGATTCTTTTTGCTTATAAATAGATTTGAGATTGGATGGCTTAGACCCCCAATCTTGTTTCAAAACTAATTTTTGTTCTAGGAATCCATTAGAATGGTTCAGGTTCTAGAGTCGGAGATTCTTACACTTCAAGTTGTTGAGTTTTTAGCTATTTTGACTTTGGCTAGAGGTGTTCTGACTCTATAGTCTCACTTTCAAGCAAGGGTTCATCTGGTCGTAAGAGTAATGTGAAGGATGTTTTAGGGGGGTCTCCAAGAGGATAGTTTGCTTGCTTTCATCAATGGATAACTAGGTGTTGACTAACCAATCACCACCCCCAGGACAATCTCCTCTAACTCCTTTGGGGTGACTTGAAATTCACATTTGATGCTAAAACAATATTGTGAGTAGTTTGCTTGCTTTCATCAATGGAGAACCAGGTGTTGACTAACCAATCACCACCCCCAGGAAAATCTCCTCAACTCCTTTGGGGTGACTTGAAATTCACATTTGATGCTAAAACAATATTGTGAGTAGCATTAAGGATAACCACTAGTTGTTTTCATTGAATGTTTCTACCCACACTAGGAAGTCTAGCCAAATGTTAATTGGATCCTCCAGAGGTATTATAGATGTTTTTGTGAATGATTCCAATTCACTTTAAAATTTATTCATCTAATTTTTGGCCCTTGGCTCATATTCTCCTAGATCACTTTCAACTCTAGAGTTATGCATTGAGGATTGAGGATTGAGTAGGGGTTTGAAGGTCATTGCCAGGATCCACAACACTAATTGTGTACAAAGATGTTTACCCCTTCCCATTGGTTGTGCATGGATACTTTCGGTTTCTTTTGATTTTAACCTTATCATTACAATAAGATAATGACATTTTGCTGCCTCCACACAACACATTGAGTTCTCTCCAGTTTTCTTATCTCCGAGGTTGCATTTCATTCAAAAAATCTGGCTCACATTAGGGCCAAAAACGGCTAGAAAAGGGCTGTTTGTTAATCTAAGGATTAAGAAATTATCCAATTGTGAATTGACACGTATACAAAAGTATGGCATTCTTGTCTCCTCTAAATGTCTTCTTAACGGTTCTATTTTAGTGGAAAACGGCTAAAACGGTTTAATTTAGACGTTTACGATGGCTAACATTAAAGTTTGGGTCCAAAATAGTGACATCTTGTTCCATTTTATATTTCAAAAAATCAAGCAGGAAGATACGAAATCTTCTCTTTTCAGGCTCTGAAAACAACGCTATTAATGACAAATCACCAAATTTTTTCAAACGTCTACTTTCCACCTTCCCTCCATTTTGGTATGGCTCATTCCCTTTTCCACCTTCCCTCCATTTTGGCATATGGCTTATTCTCCTTTCTTTGCATTTTCAAAAGACTCACTATTTTTCTCTCATCTGTGAGCTTCTATGGCGTCCTCACGTCGTCCTTCTCATAATATAACTTCTTGTGATTTTCATAACACCAGAGAGGATGGTGTTTGGAAACCCATGTCTTTTCGTGTTTGGGTAACAATGCTTCCCTCTTGCAAAGGTGCCCACAGGGTGAAAAGAACCAAGCGAAATGAAGTGAAATCCCATTGGAAAGGTCGTGTTCTTGCCTTCAAAGTGACCGACAATGGCTGGCTTGCAAAAGTTCAACATGTCTACATGGCCAAAGACATGGTGTTGAACTTGCCAATTCTCCATTCTTACTGTAATTTAACAAAACTTTATCTATTTGATACAACATAATATTTCTCCTTCTGATATATTTGTTGTTTGTTTAATTTCAGTTATCTTTCCATCAACAGCTGTGGAGTGGCAGCCTGTTGAGAGCTTAAGTGGCACATTCAAAGCAATTCACAAGGGGATTGCAGATGTAATGTATGCAGACAAACCACCTTCATTTTACAAATCAGTGGATATATTTGTGTATTTTGCAGAATACAGGGTTCCATCAAGAGAAGGTGTTTATGGAGAATTATATGACATACCTATTCCCACATTAATGTCACTCGAATGGGAAGTTCCTGATCCAAATACCATAACAAGCTTCAAATCCAAAATCAAAGATGATATTCTTAAAGCTATGTCTCCTAGAAGGATTTCAAGAAGGATAAAAATTCAATGGTTCTTGCCTATACATGTCTTTGTGGCATGTTTTAATACAATGGAATTGGAGAGGACAAAAACGATGTGGCTTAATATAAGACTATCTACTACGACTGATCTGGACACTGTACTTGGAGAAGGATGGAGTACCAAGGAAACTTTTCATATTGGCGACAATATCAGTTGTAGATTAAGCCCAAATTCTATGTCTATCTCATACCAACTATGTCGTCAATCCCTAGTTTTGGGCTATGACTATAGGAGATGGAAAAGCAAGCTTGGTAGTTGGGTCCCTTTGGATTCTGAAGAGAATTGTCCAGAGTTTGAATTTAACATCATAGTCCATCCATTCATAGATCCTAGGAACCTTATAGTAACATCAAACTGGAGACTACAACATGTAAGAGAGTCGCTTGAGTTTCTCGACGAAACATCACCTGAATATAGATTCAAAGTAGATGATATTGTTGTCAGTACAAGGATGGAGAGTGTCATGCATCACATGTCTTCCCCCGAAAAAAGTTGTATTTGAGCCACTTGCAAGGGCAAGTTTGTTAAGCTGAAAAGGATTTCTCCAATAATGTAATCAATATATTCTGCTAAATTTCGTCTTGACTTCTTCACAAAAATGGTCAACATATTGTTCGCAACACAAAACAAGGTTTAACAGTTGAATATCAAATTGTTGATACTGAATTTAAGTACAAAATATAGTCCCAAAAAGGGTGTGTTCATATGGACAAAATGAACAAAACAAAAGCCAATTTGTGGAATCACTCAACAAAATCAACTTTTCTTTTGGCATGGGATGACCCTGGATCTTTAGAGAATCTTTCTCTCTTCTGTTTGCTTTGATCAAATTTGGCTGATTGAGGTTCAAGTTCCGGTGTTTTGAGCTCTTGAGGTGTTGGAAAGGAAGACTTTGCAGTGGATTCCTCAACTGGTGGTAAGTTGGGCTCTTCTCTGAGATCTTTAGGTGTTGGCAAGGGAGATTTGGCAGTGGGGTCTGGTTTTGGAGAAGGTTCTTTGGAGGTTGGCTTTGGAGACTTGGCAGTCTTCTTGGGGGACATGAAAAAGATATTGAATGGAGAGCCAACATTTGCCCTCTTACTTTCTTTGTTGGATGAACGACGCTTCTGAATTTTAAATTTCACTGGTGAGTGAAACGGAAGACCTTTAGTAGCGCTCTTCTCTTTGACAGGGGTCTTCTCTTTGATTGGGGTTTTCTCTTTGACAGGGATCTTCTCTTTGACAGGGGTTTTCTCTTTGACAGGGGTCTTCTCTTTGACAGGGGTTTTCTCTTTGACAGGGGTCTTCTCTTTGATAGGAGTCTTCTCTTGAGCTGGTGAAGCTCTTCTCTTTAGCAGGAGGGCTAGGGCTCTTCTCTTTAGCAGGAGGGCTGGGCTCTTCTCTTTAGCAGGATGGCTAGGGGTTTTCTCTGTAGCCTGAGGGCTCTTCCCTTTAGAATGGGTCTTCTCTTTAGTAGTGCTCTTTTTCCCTTGGAAGATCTGCTCTTAGTAGGGCTCTTCTTTCTTTCCTTCTTCTCTTTGGCAGAGGTCTTTTTCTTTTTGGATGAGCTATCCTTGACATGGCTTTTCTTCTCCTCCTTTTTCCTTTTCTTTGAAGTTGTACCCTTGGCTCCTTTCTTAGGTGGAAAGGGGGAATCAGGATCAGCTAGATTGATAGATCTTTCCAAAACCATAGACACTGCCTTCTCCCTTACCCAACTTACCCAAGAATCTGGATATTCCTGCAACTAAGGCAAAAGAAAATGATAAAATTTCTTAATATGAGAAAGTCACTAAATGTATTGACCCAATCAATCAATGCTATCATTACATGAACTTACAGTAAGTGTTGTCATTCTAAATCTTGACTCAAGATATCTCCAAGCATTAGCAAGCACCATCCATCCACAAGATGTTGAGTCTTTAAGCAAAGGAACTTTCTGATTGTAGTACCTAAAATCTTCAAGTTTGTAGTCTTCATAGGTGGAACCTAGGAAACTCAAGATAAGTTTGGCAGCACTGTAAGCATAAAATATTGAGGGTCAACCAAACAATTGAAAACTTACAAAATATTGCTCTAGAACATAAACCATGGTAAAGTTGATTCTTACATTTTACTTCTCCCATGAATGGATGCTAAAGAATTCATAAAGATTACATCTCTATCCAATAGATTGAAGATAATAAGACTCCAATGGCCTCTGTGGTGATGATAAGATGAATACTGCAATTAGTTGTGAATATTGAGTGTGTCTTACACTTCAACATAAGGGTATATAATGTAATTGCATGTCAGCATATCAAAGTTTTTTAGAAAACTTGCAAGATCCCCTTGCCTATTGAAAAGGCACTGTGTAACAAGGGGATCAAGAATGGTCACTTGCATAGCCATTGAGTCAGGAAGATCCCTCATAAGACATCTGGAGACATAAACAAAACATATCAATAAAATATGGAATTTGAGAAATTCATCAAGAAAGCAAAAGGAAATCCACACAAACCTCAGACAGATAAAGAGGACTGTGTCACATATCTCAATATTGTGATTCACAAGCATACTTGTGTCTTCAGGGGCAATGTCACAATAAACCTCATCCTCTCCATGCATGGAGACATCTACTACCATTTGACCTGTTACATTCTGATAAAGTTCTGAATTGGATGCATGAAGAATTTTAGCTTGCTGAGAAAGAATGACATCCTCTGTAATCTTCTCCTGCTCTCTCTCTTTCTCCACTTCTTCTTTAATATCTTGAGCTTTTCTTGTACTATAAGAATGCGAAACATCTTCAATAACAACTGATTGTTTGGGTTGTCTTGCTGGAGGAATATTTAGAATTTCAAAAGCCCTCATATCTTGACTTGGAATGGGTTCCAAAGCTTTGTCAAACTTGTATCTAAGTCTGGATGACACAAGCACAAAATCTTTGCTCATGAGAGTGATCCTATGAGCAAATGCAGCAGCAATGTATCCATCATTCATAAAATCGATCAAAAAATCCTCAGCAGCCTCTTGAAGACACATAAGGGCCTGTGACTCCCATCGGACTTTATCAAGATATGTGTTTCTCATTTTGCCAATTAACCTTTCTGATATGTCCCTGACAACCCGCATAAATGGCAGTCGAGGGATGAGAAGATTAGTAGATTTCTATGCCGCTCTGATCTCTCTTAGTGACTTCACCTGATAGTTTAATCTCTTTCTTGCTGTTGCCCTAGCACGAGGCTTTGGAGGAGGCTTTTCTTGTTTTTCATCGATAACTGGCTTTTTGGAAGATCCTAGTTTGTCTTGAGCTTTTTCAGTCTCCAAAGGGACGTAGACTTTCCTTGCAGTCTGTTTTGTCCTCGCCATTGAAGTTAAAGAAAAAGAAGAGAAAAAAAAAACTAACAGTGGCCCGAACTAAGCGATGGGGCGGATCCAAATTGGTTGGATTAGGTCTATCTCTTGATTTGGGCTATGACTATAGGAGATAGAACTAAGCGATGGATAGCTTCCAAAAGGATTGGAATAGCTCAATCGCTTGATTTGGGGTATGGCCAAGTGATAGGGGAGGATCCGGAACCAAGCGATGAAGAAGGTCCAATTTGTATGGACGAGCGTTATCGCTTGAATCTGGGACTAAGCGATGAGAAGGATCCGAGATGTTCGGATGAGATCTATCGCTTGATATGGGTGAGAAGGGTAAAAGAAGATTCCGAGAATTTTGGAGGAGCAATTTCGCTTGATACCGTGTCGGTGAAAAATAGAAATGTTTTCATGAAAATTAAATTTTTATACCTCGAATCCGTCCGTACATAGGACCGTTGGATACACGTGTCATGAAATCATTTTTGCAACGTGGCACGAACGGTCACTATTTAAGGTATTTTTGCCACGCGCTCCACGTGCTCCATCGGATATTCTCAAAAACTCTCTCGTTTTTTTTCGAACCTTCAAATTGCCAAGGCCGCACCAAATGATAGAAACATTCCTTAACTTTTGGACCACTTATTTTCGCTTAGTCGGGCTCTATTTTGCAAGCTCTATTTTGCAAAAACTCTCTCTTTTTTTTCGAACCTTCAAATTACCAAAGCCCGCACCAAGCGATAGAAGCATTCCAAAACTTTTGGACCACTTATTTTCGCTTAGTTCGGGCTCTGCCATATAGTGACTTCCAAGCCTTCTTCAGAATTGTTCCAGCGTTTTTCTCAAATATCACAATGAGTAAAAGTGTTGAGGGACGACATGAACTTGTTGAAGAAAGCCCAAGTAAAAGACTCTTGAATGCTATTTTACAAGATGGTCATGACATGAAGGTATACGTAGATGCAGTGGAGATATTCAATCCAAGGTTTGTTCTTTCAGATGTTTTGATGAAGCTTAAGAAGGACATTCTTGCAGGAGGAGTACAAACAATTTGAAATGTCAATTGAAGGTCATTGTTTTCATATCGCGGAGACAATGATTTTTGTCACCTTACCGATTTTACTCAGCTGTCAGTGGAGAAAGCCAAAGTTACAAAGAGGTTCAGTAGATTTTCAAATAGAATCTCTTTCACCTGCCCTTCATCCATTTCTTGTCCAATTCATAAGAAGCTTTGTAACCTTGTCCCCAAAGCTGTCTCCTTTCTTTTCTTTCTATTTTTGAGAGCAGAAATACAAGATAAAGAGCAAGAATCAGATATTGATACAGAGAAGGAGGAAGAAAACTTAAATGTCACCACAGTCTCAAAGCTAGAGAAAAGTGAGATTTTAGAAGAGGAAGAAGAGGAAGAAAACTTAAATGTCACCACAGTCTCAAAGCTAGAGAAAAGTGAGATTTTAGAAGAGGAAGAAATTGATGTTCAAGCTGAGGAGAAAGAAAGTGCAAATCTTGATGTTGCTGAATTTAGGGCTTTCACTGTTACTGAAGAGCCCTCAGAGGAAGCAAGCATATCTGAATCCTCTGTTACTGTTCCAAGCCTTCCTTTCTCTTCTATATCAATGAGAAAGATTTTATTCCTTTGTCCTATCTTCAATGTCTCTTCAATATCAGGGAAGACTACTGTATTGCAGCAATTTCAGAAGCTTGTGAGGTGACCAAAGACTTTATTGATACAGAAGTAGAGTCAAAGGAAGAGTTTTTGGCACTTGATTTTCAAACATCTGACCACTCATTTATCCCTGCTCCTGATGCACTTGCCTTGTTCCTTAAAAGAGTGGATGAGGAGAAACCTTCCCTTAGAGATGAGGATTTTGAGAACAGGCTTATTGAGTTAGGTGTAGAGTCTTTTGGCAGAGATTTCAAGCTTCAGGTAGATTCTGATAAAGTGGAAAGGGTTGGCTCATGCAACTTGATGAAAGACAAAGTAGTAACTGAGGATGAGTTACAGAAGGTAGTTTCCTTTTAATCTTTTGCAAAATGTTATTGTGATTGTAATTTTTTTAAAGTGAGGTTTTTGTCAGATTAAATTGCTTGATAAGGATCATTTTCTAGGAAGAGCTAAAGGCAGCAAAGTGAAAGCTACAGAGACTAGGTCAAGAAGGCCTTCATCTGCTCTCATGCACTACTTACCTACATTGGATAAGGCTGTGTTCTATGCATTCCACATGAACTTCTCTGAAGATGCTGAGTTGCCAATATTTGCCTTGAAGGTGTTGTCAAGGTTCATGGGATACACTCCCCTTCAAATAAATGCTAACAAGGTCTTGCTTCTAGAGAGAGAGCTGCTGCTCTTAGAATCTTTGGATATGCTGCAGGTTTCAATGCCTCAAGAGCAGGATACTTTCTTTGCTACTCTAGCTATGCAGCTGCAGCAGCTGAGGAGTCAGATATCAATCTTCTTGGAGGTTATAGAAGAAGGAGAAAATTTTTGAGATAGAGAGGTGACATGCCAAATAGTCCCAAGAGAATCAAAAACTAATGTACACACAATATTTTGCAAGGATTGATTATAATTCAGCAAATATTTTGTAAGAGGTACAAATGTGTTAGTAAATCATTAGTCTCTATCTTGAGGTGTTTGTGTAGTTTCAGATTGCTGGTTCTTTGATCTCATCCTTTGTAATTGCCTCCTGTAGAACCAATTGAATAATTCTTTAAGTGCATTGCTTCTTCTTTGACCACCTCCTCTTCTTGTACATCTGAAAAAGGAAGTTCTCGCTTGATAGTGAGACTTTTCCATTCCTTGTGTGTTCCATGTTGCAAGGGGTCCTTATGTAGCAAAATATGGTCCATGCAAGTAAAGAATATGCTACAAAGACAATTCTTTGTTAGTAAATTCAAGAAATTATAATTTAATTTTAACTGTTTTGATAAGTCTGAACACTCACCAAGTAATAAGTTATGTCTTTTTCTCCCCAGGCATCTATGATAGCTTTTATTAAAAGCTTTATTGCTTTTTTGAAATCATCTGCATAAGTATTTGAACCAACTTGTTGTCTTAGGACTTTGAAAAAATTGTCGAGTTTTTTCCAAACTTCCATATGTTTGTTGGCTACATCTGGTCTACTTTTGACATTTGTGGTAATGACACATAGATGTTTCTAGCAGTTCCACATTGCATTGACTTGTTTGGTGTCATGGTTGCTCAAAAATCTTCTTGCTTTTGCTCCTCCCATTGAAACATCTTGCAGAACATCACTTGTACCTCTAGAAAGAATAGGATCGTTTTTAAGATGCACTTCGCCACCATGGAAACCCATTTGAGAGAGCAAGGCTTCGCATTTTTCTATGCACTCATCTGCAAGTTTAGTCGGCTTAATAGAATATGCATAGTCCAGATGAAGTCGGAGCAGTTTGTCCAAGATTCTTATCTCTGCATGCAATGTACATATATGCACATTTTTTAAATGTAGTGGTAGAATTGGATCCCAAATTTTAACAGAAGTTGGATAATCGACAACATTCACATTATTTTTGGATGGTGGTTTTCCAATCTCATTTTCTGCAAGCCATTCTCTTGTCCCTGTGCTTGCCATGCAATAATAAAGACATGGATATTTGGTATTTGCTCCTCCACATACACCAAACATACACTTCAACGCCTTGAGGTCGGCACTCAAATGACATTCCACAATGAAATCACCTATGTCGTCTATATGAAGGTGTTCACCTGCATTTTGGCTCTGAATAACTGAAGGAATGTCTATATGTGAAAAGAGCCACTTTAATGTTTCATGACTCTCTACTGGCACATGAGCTGATCCAATCCACCATAGCTCCATTTCTGATTGAGTTTTGTGGTATGGAGAATCAAGCTTACCTTGACTATAGTCCAATGCTTTATTCATTAGGGATATAGATATTCTTTCCATTTTTTTACATTTTTGGATTGGAGCTTCATCTAATTTTATAACAAATACAAGTTTTCCTTCATAATCTATTTCTCGAATGTTGTAATATCTCACCATAAAAGATTGGACTTTTCTAATGTTCATCCAAATATTATTATAAACGTTGTATTCAAAAGACGATTTTTTTTTTTGTCTCTCATATGGCATTGTTCCCTCAATATAGAAATACTCTCCGAAATGTTTGGAAATTTTCTCATTTAACAGAGTTCTATATTTTCCAACATTGTGAGGTCTAGGCAACCCAAAAGCTTTGATTTTGTAATACTTAAGGACCCTGAACCAGGTTTTAGAGATGGCTCTGTATCCCTTTCTACTCACTCCCACTGTGTCACAAACTTCTTGCATTTGGGAAGGCTGGACCAATAAGTCCATATCTTTTAGTAGATGTTGAAAGACTAGTTTTTTTTTAGTTTGATTTTCAGGAAGTTTTAAAAGTTTCAAGATATCCGACCTATTCATAAGCTCATTCAAAAATCTTACCCTTTCCTGAGCATTAGACATGTCAAATCCTAGAAGGGTAGTAACATGATCTCTTACAAGTTTTAACCTTTTTTTCCTTTATCCAGATCTCTCTGTCAAGTTAACTACATCCCGCATTCGTTTTACTCGTGCTCTTAACCCTATTGGAGTTTCTTTTAAGGTTTTCAATTGATCATTTTCTTGTTTCAAAGACACTATTTTGTTTTCAAGTTCTGTAATTTTTGTTGCATTCAAAGATAAAGTATTTTGAAGATATGTAATATATTCTGCATAATTAATATGTGATTGAGATAGTCTTGAACTATAACCAAGTAAGCCATCCACCCCATCACCAACAAATCTAATCAAATCATGTGGTGTGTGAAAAGAAGGATACCTTCCTGTTCTGGGATCCGGTGGATATAGACTTCCATCTGTCCATATGTCAATATGCTTCTTTCCTTCGTTTTGCGAAGATGTTGAGCTTCATTCGCACATGAAAGGGGTCTTTGGTAGACACTCCGTGTAGTTACATACTCTTGGTTGAGCTTGATATTCAAATGAAACTTACGATTAGATGTATCACTCATTACTAACAGAGCTAAAAATATTAGCAGAGCTATTAGAAGATGAGAGACGCAGAAGAATGAGAATGAGATGTAGCTTGTGAAATTCTTAGAGAAGCAGAGGAGTGAAACTAAGAATAAGCTTGTGAAATTTTTTGGAGAATGGATGAGAGCGCGTTCGGAGGGAATGGTCATTTAAAAGTAAGAGAAATAAGTATTTGCCACGAAGTCACTAAAAGAGGACAAATTTCGAGACGAGCCATTAAAGAGTAGCATGAAAACGATATATTTTTTTAGATTTTAAAATATGTACTTAGATACGTGTTCAATCACATAGATACGCTTTAAATATCCAAAACGGCCAAATTTGGAGCCGTTTTGACTGTCAACGTTCTACTAATTAGCAACTTAGTGAATTCCTTACACAGCCCATTTTGAGACGTTTTTGGCTCTAATTTTTTAAAAGGGAATTTGATAATTGGTCGCGTTTATCATGTGTGAACATTTGGGAAGTCAATGGGAAAAGTCAACGGGTGACACGGTGCACAAGTCAACCAGTCTCACCATGCTCTCTCATGTTTCATGCTTAGAATTATCAGTTGGAGTAAATTCTTCTGCATTTGGTTGGGAGGGTTCATGTGCTTCCAATTCCTTATTTTCCCATCTAGTGGCATAAGACAAAGGTTTATTTTGGGTTTTTGTTTGTGTCCCTCCATGTAGCACTTGCATCTGAGTTTCTTTGTCTCTAGCAAAACTTGTTTTGTGCCATCAACATCAATAGTTTCACATGCAAATTTTGATGTTTCTTGTGCAATGGATAAAAATGAGTAAATACTCACATAAGATGAAGAGTTGACTAAGGACAAGGATATTAGTTAAAAAAGAAGAGATATTTAGAGAAATGATGCATTTTTGACACCTTAGTGTGGGAAATTTTCTCTCGTGAAGGAGGTGCCTATTTCACATGTGTGGTTGAGTTTTAAACTCACAAATAATGAGATATTTTCATCTCTCCTGCTTCAACTAGATCCAAAAAGTGAGCTAAAATGACCTAAAAATGGTTAAAAATTGACCAAACTGATCTGGAAAATTCTAGAATCAGTTTTCTTGATTAGAGGCTCACTTTTTCCTATAAATGAAGCCTCCCCCTTTGTAAATGGTTAATAGTGTTTTATGCACTGTTACTCTACTCCACCCCAGAGTCAAGTTCTATGAATTTCTTAATTCATTAAGTTTTGACCATTTCCTCTTCTAAAGAATTGGTGGCTACTCTTGTTGCAAACAAGAGTAGATCCCTCAAACCATCAAGCCAAAGGAAAACTCCTAGAATTTCATGTAATTTGAAATCTTACTTTTTCTTTATTCTTTTAATGGTTTTCTAATTTTTTTATTATCTTAAAATGATAAACAGATGCTATGCCTTGTTGGAAAGGCTTTCCCCCTCTCTTCTTTCTTAAATTCTGCCCTTCTTTATCTTAGTTAAGTTATCTAATTGTTGGAATTAAACTTTTCATATTGTTTCTCTTTTAAAAGTGAAATTTGATTAGTTTAGAGTGCTTATGGGATAATTTTTAAGTAATTTTAAGTTAGGAAAACTTGAAAAATGGTCAGCCATACAAAGGAGGTTATGGTGAAATTTTCTAAAATTTGGTGAAATAAGTTTTATCTTTTATTATCCAAAAAGAGTAATCCCCACCAATTGTGTATTCTAAAAGTGTAATTTTGATTTTATGCATAGAAAGATGCATAAAGAAATTTATTTTTATTTCAAAAGAGTTATTCTCATCAATTTTGATTTTATGCATAGAAATATGCATAAAGAAATTTATTTTTATTTCAAAAGAGTAATTCTCATCAATTTTGATTTTATGCATAGAAAGATGCATAAAGAAATTTATTTTTATTTCAAAAGAGTTATTCTCATCAATTTTGATTTTATGCATAGAAAGATGCATAAAAGATCTATTTTAATTCGAAAGTATTATTCTCCTTAAAATTGAATTTATGCATAAACAGATTTTTATAAAAGTGTTATTTTCCACTGAAGTTGTTCTTATACATAAATAGATGTGTAAAGAATCTTTATATCAAAAATAAGAATTCTCTTACATTCTATAAATGGATGTGATGAGAATAGAAGTAATGAGAATGAGAGGTAAATAGATGAGATGAGATGTGATGTGAATCAGATAAATATGAATGAATGATATAGGATGTGAATGAATGTGATAGCATGTGAATCGGGATGTGAATGAATGATATAGGATGTGAATGAATGTGATAGCATGTGAATCAGGATGTGAATGAATGATAAGGGATGTGATAGATGGGATGTGATGTGAATCGGGATGTGAATGAATGATAAAGGATGTGAATAGATATGATGTGATGGGAATCGGGATGTGAATGAACAATAAGGGACGTGAATGAATGTGTTAGCTTCTGAATCGGGATGTGAATGAATGAGATGTGATGTGAAATAAATGTGATAAGATGCGATATAAACTGGATAGATGTTAATGTATGAGAAGTAATGAGATATAAGGGTAGATACAAGTGGATGAGATATAAGGGTAGATACAAGTGGATGAGATCTGATGAGGATAAATAAGGAAATAAGTGTTGAGATAGAAAAAGATGTGATTAGATGAGAATGGGAAAGCTTATAAATTGATGTGGATTCATGTGGATGATGAGGATGGATGTATGGATGGTGTGGATTGATGTGTGGATAATGTGAATTGATGTAGATGGATGTATGGATGGTGTGGATTGATGTGTGGATAATGTGGATTAATGTAGATGGATGTATGGATGGTGTGGATTGATGTGGATTGATGTGGATGATGTAGATGGACGTATGGATGATGTGGATTGATGTGGATGATGTGGATGGATGTATGGATGGTGTGGATTGATGTAGATGGATGTATGGATGATGTGGATTGATGTGTGGATAATGTGGATTGATGTGAATGGATGTATGAAAAATGTGGATTGATGTAGATGGATGTATGGATGATGTGGATTGATGTGGATGATGTGGATGTATGGATGGTGTGGATTGATGTGGATTAATATGGATGATGTGGATGGACGTATGGATGATGTGGATTGACGTGTGGATAATGTGGATTGATGTGAATGGATGTGCGGATAATGTGGATTGATGTGGATGGATGTATGGATGATGTGGATTGATGTGGTTGATATGGATGGATGTATGGATGATGTGGACTGATGCGTGGATAATGCGAGTGGGTGTGAATTGATGTGGGAATGATGTGATGTGATAGGGATCGATGAAGAAAATAAAATTATGGGAAGATGAGAAAAGATGGGGACTAATGTGAAAGGATGTGGAGTAATGAGAAAAGATGGAAATATTGTTGGAACTGTATTTGTATGTGAAATCTATTTTTAAATGACTGTTTTATGTCAAGAATGCTAGGAAAGCATTTTGACCGTCTTGTGAATGAGGTCATGGAGACCTATCTGCTAAGTTGTAACTGCTGAGACGGAGAGTCATCGAAGGATGTCTTGCGTAGCAAGGTCGGCCGAGGTCTTGACCAGCCTCCATTTGATTTAAATGGTGAGCTTCCGGTACAGTAATGAGGGACCAAGGAAGCGGCCTATGAGTGAAGTGCTAGGTGACGTGCGAAGGATCCTAGAGGGTGCTGACCATACGGTGCTCGGGGTCGCTGATGAAGATACCCACAAGTACGTCGGTGAAGATATTGGAATAAGGAGTAAGAGTTGTTTTCTGAATTCAGGCATGGATTTGGTTGATTGATCTTGCTGGTCCTCAACGGATGAGTCCATAGCTCTTTTATATGGATCCGTTGGTTGATCTTGCTGATCTTCAACGGAGATTCCATTTTGATATGTGAATATATTACCGGTTACTCTATGAGCTAGGAACTATCGAAAAGACCCCTGAGTGAACAGGTGGTGAGCGTTCTGGTTGCCAATGATGCCATAGGTACACCGATGAAGGAATGTTTGGAAATAAGGATTCAACTGGATAATTAGAGATTATGATCAGTGATACTATGGTTTCATCAAATGATTATTTTAAAGATTGTTGAATCTTAAAAAAAAAGCAATTTCATATTGGGTGTGACCAAACTCTTTTCACTATAGTGGTTAGGCGGTTGGCTAACCTATGGACTGGATGGGGTAGGGCTGGACTGATGGATCCCAAAAATGAGACCAAATTTCTGTTGGTATGATAGATGAAGTAAATCCAGGATAAAAATTGTTCTATGGAAAAGAATCAACAGCTGTGCCTCTCAATGAGGAAAAAAGCATTGGTCTCTCTGATCCAAGTGCAATCTTTCCCTTGATCTTACTATGGGACTTACAAGTTCGATCAGATCAGTTCAGTTAGTTCAGGCTTTTGACTACGTTAGAGAAAAGTTATCCTGGAGGAATCGCCCGTGCTTTCCGAGCAAGAAGAGAAGTTTTTTTGAGTTCGGTTTTGGAAGAACCGATGGATTAGTCTCTTGTTTCGATATCCTTGGGTGAGGCCCCAAGTGTGGGACCCTGCCCCGTGCAAGAAGTGCTACCTCCGCTGCTAGCACCCCTAAATTAGTTGCGCAGTGGGGTCAGGGATCTCACAGCTGGTATCAGAGCAAATTAGCTAATGAGGATCAACGGCGGAGAAGATGTCGAAAATTTATGAAGAAGCAGTAAAGGGTTGTAATTGTGTGATAAAATTCATACAAATTGATATTCAAACTGAAATTTGTAAATTGGTAATTGGGTCTTCAGATGGAAGTACCGCAATTGTATGGAATCCCTGACTTGCTTGAGGCCTAGACATGATGGTATTTACCTTATAATTCCAAGGACCGTGGCTACCCATATATACCGAGGGTATTGTTGAAATTACAAGAATGTGATGAGCTATGGTGGATCAAATACTAGAATCAACATCATTAACAAAGTGATTACCAAATAATTAAGATGTGATTAGTACAAATAGCTTAATGTGATTAGTGAGTAATCAACAAATAGCTTAATGTAGGCATGGATAATCAAAAACCAACAAATTCTCATTAGGCCAATGCCTCAATTTATAGAGTTTACATCCAAGCATCTAATCCCACTGATTTCTCCTTGATTCACTCCACCTCTTTTGCTTGATTCTCTCCACCTCTTCAGTTTTCCCAGAATATCTCCACACTTCCTAAATCTTCTCATGCTACCCTTTATTCTCTCCTAGTAGATTCTTCTCACCTTTTCACAAGTTCTCTCACATTTACAGATTCTCTTTTACAGCCTCTTGCCAAGGGCTTGTTCCCACACACACGCTATTCACTTGTATATTTCAACACCTCCCCTCAAGTGAATACTCCTAAAACACCTAGACCAGGCTATATCAAGTTTCTCTCTTACTTGATAGTCCACGACCAGTGCCTAGCACACCTCCCCTCAAGTTAACTTAGCACACCTGGACCCTGTACCAAGTTTCTCTCTTACTTGATAGCCCGCGCGACCAGTGCCTCAAGTCCCTAAACTCATAGTCCTTGACACACACTCTCTCTCTCTCTATGTGTCCAAGGCTTACTCTACAAGTGCCAGCGACCTTGACTAAAGTGCTCACACATACATCTACCATGTGGCCTACATCATCGGTGGCTCAGAGGTGGTTTTACTTTGTTGGGGGCAGGTTACATTGGGTTGTGGGGTCTCTCTCTCTCTCTCTCTCTCTCTCTCTCTCTCTCTCTCTCTCTCTCTCTCTCTCTCTCTCTCTCAGAGATTTTCACATGGCTCCTCACTCTTTGGAGCCTCACATCTTCTCTTGTCTTCAGTCTTCTTGTCGTGGCAGCTTCTCTTCACGCGTCCATGTCTTCTTCTTCTTTCAATCTTCTTGTGGTGGCAGCTTCTCTTCTCATGTCCATGTCTTCCTTCAATTCTTCCTTTAGATCTTCTTCTCGGTGTGGATCCTCTTCTTGGAAAGAGATGTTCTTCTTCTTTCATGGCTGGGGCCATGAGCTTGTCTGTCAGGTCTTCTTGCTCCATGTGAGCAACATGTTCAAATGTTTTGTTGACAGTTCTTTTGGGCTTTTGATGTTTATCTTGTGTCATTATGCAATGCAAACCCAAATCTATGCGGGAGGTCTTACCTCTTGCCTTATTCTGGACAAGGGCAGTGTCTGATCCCATTTTTACACTGATGTAATGTGCCCAATACGTAATGTGTATAGCATTCATTCTTATGCACATTCCCAAATGCAACTCTGGTTGTGAATAATCTTAAATTTGAGTGAGATTTATAGGCATTAACCAAGGGTTAAATGCAAAATGATGATTACCATAAATTTATCAGCATAATTTTACCAGAAATTACATTAAATCAAGGGTAACCAATTTGTACGGAATGATTGGAGTATCAAACCAACTCCGAATTGCAATCTAAAGTTATAGGGATTTGTATCAGATACCTAATGGTTAATTTGAAAGATCAATTGCACCAAAATACAGTGATTTAGCACTGACTAATCACTGATTAGCAAATTAATCCTCTATTTTGTGTGCAGAAAACAGAGTATGCGAAGAGTCCAGATCTGGGGCCTTAGACTTCAAATGAGCTCAAATGCTTTCAAGGCCATCAATAGCAATGAGTCTAGTAGAGGATTAAGCCAAGAAACACAAGATTTGACCAAACATTGAATGCTTAATCTCTGTTTTACCAAAGTCACCTGCAGATTTGATGAAGAGCCTGGATCTCACTGTAGACTTGATCAAATTCAATTCTAACTTCACCAACTTGTAGAGCACGCTTGAAAACACCTGGGGCTATGAGCAAGAGTAAATCTCAATTTCCCTTCTGAAAAACGGCGCCTACAAATCGGGCTGCCGCCAACGTTCTATGCTGAATTGGCTCAAATCCCTTGAGCTGTGTGTAGCCCCTTGAGTCTACTATGAGTACCTAAAAGGGCTTGGGCTAATGTTGAGAGTGTGCAAGGAGATAGAGCTCCTCCACCAGCTGGGGGTACAAAGGTGAGTTGAAAAATAACTAAAATTTTGATTATTTTCTAATTATCTACTAATCCTAATTAACTAAATAATGGGCTCATAAACTTGATGGATTCTAGGCATGGCTCTGATACCATGTTGAAATTACAGCAATGTGATGAGCTATGGTGGATCAAATACTAGAATCAACATCATTAACAAAGTGATTAGCAAATAATTAAGACGTGATTAGTGAGTAATTAACAAATAGCTTAATGTAAGCATGGATAATCAAAAACCAGCAAATTCTCATTAGGCCAATGCCTCAATTTATAGAGTTTACATCCAAGCATCTAATCCCATTGATTTCTCCCTTATTCACTCCACCTCTTTTGCTTGATTCTCTCCACCTCTTCAGTTTTCCCAGAATATCTCCACACTTCCTAAATCTTCTCATGCTACCCTTTATTCTCTCCCAGTAGATTCTTCTCACCTTTTCACAGGTTCTCTCACATTTACGGATTCTATTCACTTGTATATTTCAGCAGGTGTATAATTGAAGCTCTTTACTGGCAGTATATACGAGTAAATCTAAGACTTGAAATTATAAGCATTAATACTATCTAGATGATGAATTCGAATGTGTGGTTGATATGATTTTAAATTCTGATTGAAATTTAATGAGTTGATTTGGATTCTGATTGAAAAATGAAGATTCTTGAATTTTGATTGAAATGTAATAAACTAAGCAAAACCGCAATGAAGATGAATTGAACGAGTCCCTGCTGTGATGATGTTCGTAGCTGGAATGGCGTTAATGACTTCAGCAAATCACTATGAGATTAGTGGATTGTGCGACAGATTGCTGCTGCTGTTAACACTTCACCCAATGGATGAAGTTAAGGGATGTCAAATTAAAAATCTGTATAATTGAAAATTTCCATGTCGGACTGTTCAGATAGAAAATTCGGTCTAATGGACCATTATTGTGATAAGGATTTGAATGTTACGATCTAAGTGAATTATTATCTGATGATGAGTTTTATATAAGGGATCTTTATCCCAGGATTCTGTTGGGTTCTCCAGACTATAGGGAATCCCAGAATCAGTTGGATCTTAAGGAAATGAATTTCCTCTAAATATTGCGAGATGAGGACATCTCGTGTTTTTTAAGTGGGGTAGGATGTAAGATTCCTCCCTCCGACTTTTGAGGTGTGCAGGTGTAAGAACCTCCCCTTCTGATCTTATAATTATTCCCCTCTCTGAAATAAAAGAAAGATCCTGTTTTGGCCTAGAGAGAGAAAATATTTTAGAGAGAGGTTATTCAATTTTTAGATATTTTTGGATAGAAAAATGTCTCTTCTTATTAAAATAAATTCCCCCGAAACAGAAGTTCAAAAAGATTTTCAGAAGGTGCATTAGAAATAAATCATAATCTGTTCAAAAGGCCTTATCCAGTTTTTTGAAAAATTTTAGATTAAGGTTCTGAGGTGCCAATTAGATTAATCCAAATGTAGGAAGGAGATAAATAGAAGAAATAAAGAAAATCCCCCCAAAAATGAGTAAATACTCACATAAGATGAAGAGTTGACTAAGGGCAAGGATATTAGTTAAAAAAGAAGAGATATTTAGAGAAATGATGCATTTTTGACACCTCAGTGTGGGGAATTTTCCCTCATGAAGGAGGTTCCTATTTCACATGTGTGGTTGAGTTTTAAACTCACAAATAATGAGATATTTTCATCTCTCCTGCTTCAACTAGATCCAAAAAGTGAGCTAAACTGGCCTAAAAATGGTCAAAAATTGACCAAACTAATCTAGAAAATTCTAGAATCAGTTTGCTTGGTTAGAGGCTCACTTTTTCCTATAAATGAAGCCACCCCCTTTGTAAATGGTTAATAGTATTTTATATGCACTGTTACTCTACTCCACCCCAGCCAGAGTCAAGAACTATGAATTTCTTAATAATTCATTAAGTTTTGACCATTCCCTCTTCTAAAGAATTGGTGGCTACTCTTGTTGCAAACAAGAGTAGATCCCTCAAACCATCAAGCCAAAGGAAAGCTCCCAGAATTTCATGTAAGTTAGAAATCTTACTTTTTCTTTATTCTTTTAATGGTTTTCTTTTTTTTTGTTATCTTAAAATGATAAACAGATGCTATGCCTTGTTGGAAAGGCTTTTCCCCTCTCTTCTTTCTTAAATTCTGCCCTTCTTTATCCTAGTTAAGTAATCTAATTGTTGGAATTAAACTTTTCATATTGTTTCTCTTTTAAAAGTGAAATTTGATTAGTTTAGAGTGCTTAAAACCATTTGGGGATAATTTTCAAGTAATTTTAAGTTAGGAAAAATTAAAAAATGGTCACCCATACAAAGGAGGTTATGGTAAAATTTTCTAAAATTTGGTGAAATCAATTTTATCTTTTATTATCCAAAAAGAGTAATCCCCACCAATTGTGTATTCTAAAAGTGTAATTTTGATTTTATGCATAGAAAGATGCATAAAGAAATTAATTTTTATTTCAAAAGTGTTATTCTCATCAATTTTTATTTTATACATAGAAAGATGCATAAAGAAATTTATTTTTATTTCAAAAGAGTAATTCTCATCAATTTTGATTTTATGCATAGAAAGATGCATAAAGAAATTTATTTATTCTCATCAATTTTAATTTTATGCATAGAAAGATGTATAAAGAAATTTATTTTTATTTCAAAAGAGTTATTTTCATCAATTTTTATTTTATGCATGGAAAGATACAAAAAGAAATTTATTTTTATTTCAAAAGAGTTATTTTCATCAATTTTAATTTTATGCATAGAAAGATGCATAAAGAAATTTATTTTTATTTCAAAAGAGTTATTCTCATCAATTTTGATTTTTTGCATAGAAAGATGCATAAAGAAATTTATATTTATTTCAAAAGAGTTATTCTCATCAATTTTGATTTTATGCATAGAAAGATGCATAAAGAAATTTATTTTTATTTAGAAAGAGTTATTGTCATCAATTTTGATTTTATGGATAGAAAGATGCATAAAGAAATTTATTTTTACTTCAAAAGAGTTATTCTTGTCAATTTTGATTTTATGCATAGAAAGATGCATAAAGAAATTTATTTTTATTTCAAAAGAGTTATTCTCGTCAATTTTGATTTTATGCATAGAAAGATGCATAAAGAAATCTATTTTTATTTCAAAAGAGTTATTCTCGTCAATTTTGATTTTATGCATAGAAAGATGCATAAAGAAATCTATTTTTATTTCAAAGAGTTATTCTCGTCAATTTTGATTTTATGCATAGAAAGATGCATTAAGAAATTTATTTTTATTTCAAAAGAGTTATTTTCATCAATTTTTATTTTATGCATACAAAGATGCATAAAAGATTTATTTTAATTCGAAAGTGTTATTCTCCTTAAAATTGTGTTTATGCATAAATAGATGCATAAACAGAATTTTATAAAAGTGTTATTTTCCACTGAAGTTGTTCTTATGCATAAATAGATCTGTAAAGAATCTTTATATAAAAAATAAGAATTCTCTTACATTCTATAAATGGATGTGATGAGAATAGAAGTAATGAGAATGAGAGGTAAATAGATGTGATGAGATGTGATGTGAATCAGATAAATATGAATGAATGATATAGGATGTGAATGAATGTGATAGCATGTGAATCGGGATGTGAATGAATGATATAGGAAGTGAATGAATGTGATAGCATGTGAATCAAGATGTGAATGAATGATAAGGGATGTGAATAGATGGGATGTGATGTGAATCGGGATGTGAATGAATGATAAAGGATGTGAATAGATATGATGTGATGAGAATCGGGATGTGAATGAACAATAAGGGACGTGAATGAATGTGTTAGCTTGTGAATCGAGATGTGAATGAATGAGATGTGATGTGAAATAAATGTGATATAAACTGGATAGATGTTAATGTATGAGAAGTGATGAGATATAAGGGTAGATACAAGTGGATGAGATCTGATGAGGATAAATGAGGAAATAAGTGTTGAGATAGAAAAAGATGTGATTAGATGAATGCTTGAAAATTGATGTGGATGATGTGGATGATTTGAATGGATGTATGGATGGTGTGGATTGATGTGTGGATAATGTGAATTGATGTGGATGGATGTATGGATGGTGTGTATTGATGTGTGGATAATGTGGATTGTTGTAGATGGATGTATGGATGGTGTGGATTGATGTGGATTAATGTGGATTGATGTGGATTAATGTGGATTGATGTGGATTAATGTGGATGATGTGGATGGACGTATGGATGATGTGGATGGATGTATGTATGGTGTGGATTGATGTGGATGGACGTATGGATGATGTGGATTTATGTGGATGATGTGGTTGGAAGTATGGATGGTGTGGATTGATGTGTGGATAATGTGGATTGATGTAGATGGATGTATGGATGATGTGGATTGATGTGTGGATAATGTGGATTGATGTGTATGGATGTATGAAAAATATGGATTAATGTAGATGGATGTATGGATGATGTGGATTGATGTGGATGATGTGGATGGATGTATGGATGGTGTGGATTGATGTGTGGATAATGTGGATTGATGTAGATGGATGTATGGATGGTGTGGATTGATGTGGATTAATGTGTATGGACGTATGGATGACGTGGATTGATGTGTGGATAATGTGGATTGATGTGAATGAATGTGTGGATAATGTGGATTGATGTGGATGGATGTATGGATGATGTGGATTGATGTGGTTGATGTGGATGGATGTATGGATGATGTGGACTGATGCATGGATAATGCAATCGGATATGAATTGATGTGGATTGATGTGGTTGATGTGGATGGATGTATGGATGATGTGGATTGATGTGGTTGATGTGGATGGATGTATGGATGATGTGGACTGATGCATGGATAATGCAATCGGATATGAATTGATGTGGGAATGATGTGATGTGATAGGGCTCAATGAAGAAAATAAAATTGTGGGAAGATGAGAAAAGATGGGGACTAATGTGAAAGGATGTGGAGTAATGAGAAAAGATGGAAATATTGTTGGAATTGTATTTGTATGTGAAATTTGTTTTTAAATGACTGTTTTATGTCAAGAATGCTAGGAAAGCATTTTGACCGTCTTGTGAATGAGGTCGTGGAGACCTATCTGTTAAGTTGCAACTGCTCTGAGTGACGGAGAGTCATCAGGGACGTCTCGCATAGCAAGGTCGGTCGGTCTTGACCAGCCTCGGTTTGACTTAAATGGTGAGCTTCCGGTACAGTGGATGAGGGACCAAGGAAACGGCCTATGAGTAAAGCGCTAGGTGACCTGCGAAAGATCCTAGAGGGTGCCGACCATACAGTGCTCAGGCTCTGGGTCACCAAAGATACCCACAAGTACATCGGGGAAGATATTGGAATAAGGAGTAAGAGTTGTTTTCTGAATTCGGGCATGGATCTGGTTGATTGACATTGCTGGTCCTCAACGGATGAGTCCATGGCTCTTTTATATGGATCCGTTGGTTGATCTTGCTGATCTTCAATGGAGATTCCATTTTGATATGTGAATATATTGTCGGTTATTTTATGAGTTAGGAACTATCGAAAAGACCCCTGAGTGAACAGGTGGTGAGCGTTCTGGTTGCCAATGATGCCATAGGTACACCGATGAAGGAATGTTTGGAAATAAGGATTTAACTGGATAATTAGAGATTATGATCAGTGATACTATGGTTTCATTAAATGATTGTTTTAAAGACTGTTGAATCTGAGAAAAAGGCGATTTTATATTGGGTGTAAGTGGTGTGACTAGTTTTAAGTTTGCATGAATATCCGGCTAGGGGGCCTGGGAACTCTTTTCCCTCGTACCCGGGACAACCTAACCAAATTCTTAATTGGATACCATCACTAGAGTGCTTGGGCGGTTGGTTGACCCATGGGACTGGATGGGGTTAGGCTGGACTAATGGATCCCAAAAATGAGACCAAATTTCTGTTGGTACGATAGATGAAGTAAATCCCGGATAAGAATCGTTCTATGGAAAAGAATCAACGGCGGATGTGCCTCTCAATGAGGAGAAAAGCGTTGGTCTCTCTGATCCAAGTGCAATCTTTCCCTTGATCTGACTATGGGACTTACGAGTTCGATCAGATCAGTTCAGTTAGTTCAGGCTTTTGACTACGTTAGATAAAAGTTATCCTGGAGGAATCGCCCGTGCTTTCCGGGCAAGGAAAGTTTTTCCGAGTTCCGTTTTGGAAAAACCGATGGATTAGTCTCTTGTTTGCATATCCTTGGGTGAGGCCCCGAGTGTGGGACCCCGTCCCACACTCGGGGACCCCGTCCCGTGCAAGAAGTGCTACTTTCGCTGCTAGCACCCCCAAATTCGTTGCACAATGGGGTCAGGGATCTCACATCTGGTATCAAAGCAAATTGGCTAATGAGGATCAACCGAGAAGCCAAAAATGTCGAAAATGTATGAAGAAGCAGTAAAGGGTTGTAATTGTGTGATAAAATTCATACAAATTGATATTCAAATTGAAATTCATAAATTGGTATTAGGGTCTTCAGATGGAAGTACCGCAATTTTATGAAATCCCTGACTTGCTTGAGGCCTAGACATGATGGTATTTACCTTATAACTCCAAGGACCGTGACTACCCATATATACTGAGGGTATAACTGCAGCTCTTTACTGGCAGTATATACGAGTAAATCTAAGACTTGAAATTATAAGCATTAATACTATCTAGATGATGAATTCGAATGTGGTTGATATGATTTTAAATTCTGATTGAAAATTGATGAGTTGATTTGGATTCTGATTGAAAAATGAAGATTTTTGAATTTTGGTTGAAATGTAATAAACTAAGCAAAACCGCAATGAAGATGAATGGAACGAGTCCTTGTGATGATGTTCGTAGCTGGAATGGCGTTAATGACTTCAACAAATCACTATGAGTTTAAATTCTAATTGAAAATTGATGAGTTGATTTGGATTCTGATTGAAAAATGAAGATTCCTGAATTTTGGTTGAAATGTAATAAACTAAGCAAAACCACAATGAAGATGAATGGAACGAGTCCCTGTGATGATGTAGCTACAATGGCATTAATGACTTCAGCAAATCACTATGAGATTAGTGGATTGTGCTGGCAGATTGCTGCTGTCAACACTTGACCCAGTGGATCAAGTTAAGGGATGTCAAATTAAAAATCTGTATAATTGAAAATTTCCATGTCGGACTGTTCAGATAGAAAATTCGATCTAGTGGACCATTATTGTGATAAGGATTTGAATGTTACGATCTGAGTGAATTATTATCTGATGATGAGTTTTATATAAGGGATCTTTATCCCAGGATTCTGTTGGGTTCTCCAGACTATAGGGAACCCCAGAATCAGTTGGATCTTAAGGAAATGAATTGTCCTCTAATATTGCGAGATGAGGACATCTCGCGTTTTTTAAGTGGGGTAGGATGTAAGATTCCTCCCCCCGACTTTTGAGGTGTGCAGGTGTAAGAACCTCCCCTTCTGATCTTATAATTATTCCCCTCTCTGAAATAAAAGAAAGATCCTGTTTTGGCCTAGAGAGAGAAAATATTCTAGAGAGAGGTTATTCAATTTTTAGATATTTTTGGATAGAAAAATGTCTCTTCTTATTAAAATAAATTTCCCCGAAACATAAGTTCAAAAAGATTTTCAAAGATTTTCAGAAGGTGCATTAGAAATAAATCATAATCTGTCCTGAGGGTCTAGTTTTTTGAAAAATTTTAGATTAAGGTTCTGAGGGGCCAATTAGATTAATCCAAATGTAGGAAGGAGATAAATAGAAGAAATAAAGAAAATCCCCCCAAAAATGAGTAAATACTCACATAAGATGAAGAGTTGACTATGGTCAAGGATATTAGTTAAAAAAGAAGAGATATTTAGAGAAATGATGCATTTTTGACACCTCAGTGTGGGAAATTTCTCCTCATGAAGGAGGCACCTATTTCACATGTGTGGTTGAGTTTTAAACTCACAATAATGAGATATTTTCATCTCTCCTCTCTCCTGCTTCAACTAGATCCAAAAAGTGAGCTAAACTGACCTAAAAATGGTCAAAAATTGACCAAACTGATCTAGAAAATTCTAGAATTAGTTTGCTTGGTTAGAGGCTCACTTTTTCCTATAAATAAAGCCTCCCCCTTTGTAAAATTAATGGTTAATAGTGTTTTATGCACTGTTACTCTACTCCACCCCAGAGTCAAGAACTATGAATTTCGTAATAATTCATTAAGTTTTGACCATTCACTCTTCTAAAGAATTGGTGGCCACTCTTGTTGTAAACAAGAGTAGATCCCTCAAACCATCAAGCCAAAGGAAAGCTCCCAGAATTTCATGTAAGTTAGAAATCTTACTTTTTCTTTATTCTTTTAATGGTTTTCTTTTTTTTTGTTATCTTAAAATGATAAACGGATGCTATGCCTTGTTGGAAAGGCTTCAATTTTGATTTTATGCATAGAAAGATGCATAAAGAAATTTATGTTTATTTCAAAAGAGTTATTTTCATCAATTTTAATTTTATGCATAAAAAGATGCATAAAAGATTTATTTTAATTCGAAAGTGTTATTCTCCTTAAAATTGAATTTATGCATAAATAGATGCATAAACAGATTTTTATAAAAGTGTTATTCCCCACTGAAGATAGATGTTTAAAGAATCTTTATATCAAAAATAAGAATTCTCTTACATTCTATAAATGGATGTGATGAGAATAGAAGTAATGATAATGAGAGGTAAATAGATGTGATGAGATGTGATGTGAATCAGATAAATATGAATAAATGATATAGGATGTGAATGAATGTGATAGCTTGTGAATTGGGATGTGAATGAATGATATAGGATGTGAATGAATGTGATAGCATGTGAATTGGGATGTGAATGAATGTGATAGCATGTGAATCAAGATGTGAATGAATGATAAGGGATGTGAATAGATGGGATGTGATGTGAATCGAGATGTGAATGAATGATAAAGGATGTGAATAGATATGATGTGATGAGAATCAGGATGTGAATGAACGATAAGGGACGTGAATGAATCTGTTAGCTTGTGAATCGGGATGTGAATGAATGAGATGTGATGTAAAATAAATGTGATAAGATGCGATATAAACTGGATAGATGTTAATGTATGAGAAGTGATGAGATATAAGGGTAGATACAGGTGGATGAGATCTGATGAGGATAAATGAGGAAATAAGGGTTAAGATAGAAAAAGATGTGATTAGATGAGAATGGGAATGCTTATAAATTGATGCGATTGACGGGGATGATGTGGATGGATGTATGGATGGTGTGCATTGATGTGTGGATAATGCGAATTGATGTAAATGGATGTATGGATGGTGTGGATTGATGTGTGGATAATGTGGATTGATGTAGATGGATGTGTGGATTAATGTGGATTAATGTGAATCGAGATGTGAATGAATGATAAAGGATGTGAATAGATATGATGTGATGGGAATCGGGATGTGAATGAACAATAAGGGGGACGTGAATGAATGTATTAGCTTGTGAATCGGGATGTGAATGAATGAGATGTGATGTGAAATAAATGATGTATGAGAAGTAATGAGATATAAGGGTAGATACAAGTGGATGAGATATAAGGGTAGATACAAGTGGATGAGATATAAGGGTAGATACAAGTGGATGAGATCTGATGAGGATAAATAAGGAAATAAGTGTTGAGATAGAAAAAGATGTGATTAGATGAGAATGGGAATGCTTATAAATTGATGTGGATTCATGTGGATGATGAGGATGGATGTATGGATGGTGTGGATTGATGTGTGGATAATGTGAATTGATGTAGATGGATGCATGGATGGTGTGGATTGATGTGTGGATAATGTGGATTGATGTAGATGGTGTGGATTAATGTGGATTGATGTATGGATGGTGTGGATTAATGTGGATTAATGTGGATTAATGTGAATGATGTGAATGGATGTATCCAGATGTAGATGGATGTATGGATGGTGTGGATTGATGTGGATTAATGTGGATGATGTGGATGGACGTATGGATGATGTGGATTGATGTGGACGATGTGGATGGATGTATGGATGGTGTGGATTGATGTGTGGATAATGTGGATTGATGTAGATGGATGTATGGATAATGTGGATTGATGTAGATGGATGTATGGATGATGTGGATTGATGTGTGGATGTGGATTGATGTGAATGGATGTATGAAAAATGTGGATTGATATAGATGGATGTATGGATGATGTGGATTGATGTGGATGGATGTATGGATGGTGTGGATTGATGTGTGGATAATGTGGATTGATGTAGATGGATGTATGGATGGTGTGGATGATGTGGGATAATGTGGATGATGTGGATGGACGTATGGATGATGTGGATTGATGTGTGGATAATGTGGATTGATGTGAATGGATGTGTGTGGATAATGTGGATTGATGTGAATGGATGTGTGTGGATAATGTGGATTGATGTGGATTAATGTGGTTGATGTGGATGGATGTATGGATGATGTGGACTGATGCGTGGATAGCCATATATCGATATCTTGCAACCTCTTAGGGCATAGTGGATTGCCTTTGGAAGACTAAACAAGCCAGTGCAGTGCCTTGTCAATGGACACAAAGATCGTCTAAACTGGTATGTGAGTAATAAATTCTACCTTTTATTATTTCCCTTATCTTCACAATGTTCTATCTATATTATGCTTCTTCACTCCATATGGATAATGGCACTAGTGTCATTATTCCCCCAGGGATTAAACTATTGTCATTCTCCCCAAGGAGACTAGAGTGGCACAAGGAGGGGTAATGGAGAATGGTATGTGTCATTCCCCAAACCCCTTGGGGGAGAATGGAACTAGTGTCATTCGCTAGTGCCATTCACCCATAACCCCATGAGGGAGAATAGCACTAGTGCCATTATCTAAAGCCCTTGAGGGAGAATGGAACTCTCACACTATAGTCTCCATGGGGGAGAATGGAACTCTTACACTATAGTCTCCATGGGGGAGAATGGAAATAGTGCGATTCTCCATATGGATAATGGCACTAGTGTCATTATTCCCCCAGGGATTAAACTAGTGTCATTATTCCCCCAGGGATTAAACTATTGTCATTCTCCCCAAGGAGACTAGAGTGTGGCACAAGGAGGGGTAATGGAGAATGTTATGTGTCATTCCCCAGACCCCTTGGGGGAGAATGGAACTAGTGTCATTCGCTAGTGCCGTTCACCATAACCCCATGAGAGAGAATAGCACTAGTGCCATTATCTAAAGCCCTTGAGGGAGAATGGAACTCTCACACTATAGTCTCCATGGGGGAGAATGGCACTCTTACACTATAGTCTCCATGGGGGAGAATGGCACTCTTACACTATAGTCTCCATGGGGGAGAATGGAAATAGTGCCATTCTCCATAACCCCATGGGGGAGAATGGCACCAGTGCCATTCTCCATAGTCTAGGGATAATGGAATTAGACTATACTTTTACATGTATCTCTACCATGTCTTGATTAAAATATATCTTAATTTTATCACTTTAGTACTTCAAATTAGAATATGCTTTTCCATGTGCCTTTCCCATGTAGATAAGTAGAGTAAATTTTGTTTTTTTTCTAGAATTTTATATCGAGCACAAGTGTCTCTATGGGTGGCAACTTTGGCACCAACAAGGACACCTACATAGTCACTTGTGAGGATGACATATAAACAAGGTGGATAAGGATTTTGTAAAGCAATGAAAGAAGGGAAACTCAAAGGGTGTCAACCAACCATAACTTATTTAAGATGTATTTCGGGGTTGGGTGACAAAAGTGTAAGATTGATCTAGGAGGATGAGATTGAGTGTGGTATGATTGTTTTGTTCAAGTCTAGGAGGATGAGCTTAATTACATGCCAGAATGGGCCATAGGTATAAAGCAGGAAAAAGCATTACAGAAGATCTTGTCAAAGTATTCAACACACAATGCCATTGAGAACATTCTAGCAATGGAATGACCTTGCAAACCATTATGACAAAGCATTGCAAGAAGAGCTGGTCAAAGTATTCAACACACAATTCCCATTGAGAATGTTCTAGCAATGGAATGACCTTGCAAACCATTATGACATTGGAACAGAGGTATATCAGTGCTTGTGTAGATGCTAGACATGGCTAAAATCTAAGCTTCAAGTTGGTAAGGTACAACACTAGACTTCCTGCAAGCTGCAATCAAGTATGTCAAATGGATCATAAGTGAAAAATAAGGAACCTCCCAGTCCAAGTCTTATTTTCCATGGATTGTCTCTTTGGTCAATATACGGAGATGGAGGGTCACTGATTCTTAACACATCACTTCAAAGATCCAGTTCCAACTGGATTGTGTGTGCTTGTTGACACATGCCATACACTCTCCCTTCATACAAACTTTAGATATGCATGGTGGTCTCTCAAGAATCATGCATCCATTGTTGTATTATAGGTTTAAGGTTTAACTTTTAATATGTAATGTAAGTTTAGGGTTTAACTTTTGATATGTAACTTTAGATATGTAAGGGTGGTGGTCTCTCCATAACTTTAAATATGTAATCGTAGTCTCTCCATAACCACATGAATGGGGGATAATGCACTAGTGTCATTCTCTCCACGTGGTTATGGTGGAGAATGCATTCTCTCCACGTGGTTATGGTGGAGAATGCATTCTCTCCATGGGCTTATGGAGAATGGAACTAGTGGCACTATTGCCACTCTCCCCAATGGGGTTATAGAGAATGACACTATTGCAATTCCCCATAACCCCTAAGGGGGAATGGCACTAGGACCATTCTCCATAATCCCATGGGGGAGAATGGCACTACCGTCATTATCCCCCTTGGTGTTATAAAGAATGGCACTAGTCCCACTTTCCATAATCGCAGGGGTGGATGGTACTACAACCATTCTTAACCCCATGGGGGGGGGATGGCACTATTACCATTCTCCATAACCCCATGGGGGGGATAGAACTATTGTAAGAATATGGCACATCGAAAAAAGATACATTAAGAGAAAGTACACTAGACAATGCAATAGAGAGAATGGAGAGAATTTTAAAATTCTGATTATACCAAACAAGAGATAGGTACAATATGATGATGTTGTCCACATGTGCACTCTAGTGTAGAGATTAGATTTTGACTCTGATCTGATAGTAACCAGATCTCAAATCTATTTTTAAGAAAACTTTGGCCCCATGAATCTTGTCAATATGGGAGGGATAGGATACTTATTCATGACACTGACTTGATTTTGACTCTGATCTGATAGTAACCAGATCTCAAATCTATTTTTAAGAAAACTTTGGCCCCATGAATCTTGTCAATATGGGAGAGATAGGATACTTATTCATGACACTGACTTGATTTAGCCCTCAATAATCTATGCAGAGGCGGAGAGTTCCCTCCTTCTTCTTTTGGAAAAGAATAGGTACCCCCAAGGAGAGCTACTGGGGCGTACAAATCCTTGTCAATGAGTTGGGAAAGTTGCTCTTTACGTTCAATGGCTTCAGGGAGGGACATTTTATAGGGCATTTTTTAGATGGGTTGAGCTCCAAGGATCACCTCGATTTCATGATCGACTTCTCGAGGAGGCGGTAGCCCTGTAAGCTCATCTCAAGAAAGATGTCAGAGAATCCTTGGAGCCAAGAGGGTTCTATCTCCTTACTAAGTTCAATGGCTTTGTTGAGCTTGACTAAGAAAACTTGCTGACCCTTACGTGCTCCCTTGAGAAGATGTTTTGCCCTTGACTACCCTAGATTTAGGTTTACCTATTTTTCCCTGAATGGATACTCCTTGGCCATGCTCATTTTTAAAAGTGATACTCCCCTGGTTACAGTGAATGCTGGCTTTGTTTGCAATTAACCAGTCCATCCCAAGGATTCAATCATAAATTCCTAATGGCAAGACTCTAAAGTGCCATGAGTTTGCTCATTACCTAGCTCAAAATCAAGGTTTCCTACAGAGTGGTGAGATACTACTTCTTTCCCACTGGCTAACTCTACAATCATTCTTCTAGCTGTTTTTTGACCCAAGTTTAATTTTTGCAAACACCTAGGAGAAAGAAATGAATGGGTACTGCCACAATCAATCAAAAGCTAGAATGTCTTACCGTGATGAGTGGTTGGGGTTTGGATTACACCAAATTGTTAATTCGGACCTTGGTGTTCTACCACCGCATGGATGGTGGTGCGCTCTTCTTCGACTATCTCCAAGGTTGGTTCTTCACTTATAGTACAGGGCAGCTCTAGCAACTGCTCCTCCACGACCTCTGCCACGTCCACCGCCTCTCGCACCTTGGTGGGGTTCCACGGCCTTGATTTCCTTTGCCACCTTGGGGAAATGACGTTGCCAGCTTGGGACAGTTGGCCCTAAAGTGTTCCAGCTCATTGCATTCAAAACATAGAGGGCCTTCTCTGGAAGAAGCAGCATATGAGCGGGGGACAAAAGAGTTGCTTTGCCACCCTCTGTTGTAGTAGGGAAAATTATGTTGGGGTTTCTTGTAGGGCTGATCTTTAGGATTTTCCTCAGGGTAAGATCTCTTTTGAGGCTTAGCTTTGTCAATCCTCATTTCTTTCATAAGGGGCTTTGCTCATATGAGAGCATCCTGTAACGTGCTTGGCCTCATTGCTTCAAGGCGGGAATCTAAGGGTTCATTTAACCCTTAGCAAAAACGAGCCACTTGCTGGGAAGTAGTCATAGCTGGGGCATACTTTCGAAGAGTGATAAATTTGGAATAGTAGTCCTCAAGAGTTAAGCTGCACTGTGCCTGAGACTAAAAAACTCATTCATCTTTATGGATTCATGGGATGGGGGAAGAGATCTTTCCTTCATGGCCTGCTTTGATGTCTTCCCACATTTGAGAATGCTCGGTGACTCCCTTGTCACGTCACCACTATTTCCACTAGAGTTTAGCATCTCCGGTGAGGCGAAACCATGCAAGCATAGACTGATTTTCTACTCGAGTACTGGCAACAGAGAAATAATCGTCCATCGCTTCAATCTAGACTTCAGCATCCTTCTCAGTCTTTGAACCTTCTCCTTTAAAGGAGAAGGTTGCATTTGCTTGAGCAGGAGCATCTTCTCCTGGATATCGGTGTAGAGCACATTGGGAAGTGGAGGCTGATCGTCCTGGCCATCATTGTAAAAAATTTTAAGAAATCTTACAAGATTCATACTTTGCACAATGCTTAAGTTTTTTTGGAGAAACATTGATATCATTTTATTTCTAAATATTTACAAGGACAAGTTTTATTACAAAGATCTGAGACTAATATAATTAGTCATATTTGTCACGAAGGGAAATTCCTAAGCTCAACTATGACATAAGGGTAGAGCGGTCCACATAGGTGAAGTATGGGGGTTCTACTGTAGTTTCTAAGACTCGAAAAACTGATGGTTGGTAAGGGTGGTAGACTCTAGATTGGGGTGGGTCCCAACACAGCTACTCTGTCGGCAGGTAAGATCTGCATCACTCGGTCATACACCCAGCGATCCTGAGGTATGTGAATCCCATCTATAATCACATAAGTGTCGGGCGCTTGGGAGTACCGAGACAAACCAAAATAAATGGACCATCTTCAACTTTTCAATCCAACAAATCCACTTTAGGTCAGTGGTAAGGTTCCCAATTCGATCCGCAGATGAAGAAATATCTCGGTCCACGACTCCAAAAATCTCTACCCCATCCTCTTTCGATACGAGCAAAATGGGGGAGGGACACCTTCTCTAGTATCTACACCATGGTGTCACTGTGAACTCAAAATTTGAGGAGTGACTAACAGTCTCGAAGATGCATTAGAAAACTAGAAACTTCAAGTAGGCATCTTCCTCTTCCTACAATCATTAGAAAACTAGAAACTTCAAGTAGGCATCTTCCTCTTCCTACAATCATTCAAACATCAATTCAACTTGTTTTTAGTAAGGTGTTTTTATTAATTAGCATTATGTTAGGTAAAACATACATTGCAAAAAAGGTCCTTAAATGGCAAGTCCTAGGAGCTAAGATCGGCTCTGATACCAATTGTAAGGTTCCCCCCTTTCAAAATAGGGGAAACACTTAAGATAGTCCACTAAGTCTTAACTTGGAGAAAATTTCCTACTCATCAACACCTTGACCACCATGCAGAGATTCAAGGATACGATTCATAGGTAAGACCTAGTCCTACCCTGCAAGGGGAGAGTGTTCTTCTAAAAATCAAATCACCCATAGGGTAATTGATCATAATTTGGGCAACTACTAGTCTTCATTCCTAGAGACAATGCTTTTTTCCTCATCCATGCAAAGCACAACCGCTGGCCTAGTCTTCTAGAATAGAATTTCCTAAGAACCTATTTATCTAGCATAGGGCTTTCACTTAATCTATTAGCTACCCGACTAATCGGGTCCACCCGTCCACCATAGAATGGTGCCGTCGAGGCATTCCATCCTCCCACTTTCCACCCTACTCACGCGTCAATTTGTTTTCTAATTAATCCTATCACACTGTTTGACATAAATAAACATGTTCCTTAATTAAGGCCCTTTTCATAAGGTTTGTTTTTAAAATAGCCTTTTTCCACAGTACAATAATGCCAAAGACAAGATTTATAAAAAAAGTTTATACATGAATCAATTCCATACAAGCCAAACCGGCTCTCTTATTCTTTTCCTTTATATTGCCAATGATCTAGAATTCCGCCTTCCAGCGTCTACATGCTAGGCAAAACCCTACGGGACCATACACCTCATCGTCGGCCGCCCGCTGGGCATGAGGACTCAAGCCGGCCTGTTGCCCTCTCAGGCTCTGTCGCTCAATCCTCCTACCCCTCAGAGGGATGTCTACGCACTAGAGTGGGCTTATTCTCACCGCACTAGCCTAGGCCCTCAAAACTAGATAGCATTACAATCTCTCACCTCAATCGACGAACCTTATTCTCCCAATGGTATGAGGGATACCTTGGGCCAATCTCGGGCTTTGCTAACGACGCCTCCTGGCTAACAAGCATGGAACGGAGTTAGCATCGAAGCCAGGAAAAACATGCACTCTTTCTCTTAAAGATAACAATTTCAATACAAACCATTGAATACAGCATCACTTCAAATAGTAGCTTCATATTATTTTTTCAAAGGAAAAGATACACATCTTCTTTCTTCATTTATTGACATTAATATTAAAGAAAAACTCTTTTTAAAAGATAACCAAGCTAACCTGGCCACCATTTCCTTGTGGAGGGTTGGAGCCGCATTAGAAGCATCTTCTCCAATCTCATTGTTGCTGTAAGATTCCTCCCCATCCTCTCAAGATATCCAGCATCTTCCCCTGTAATCAATCCCCTCTTCAGAAATATAAAAGATCTTGTCTCTACCTGTTTTGACATAGAGAGAGAAAATATTCTAGAGAGAGAATATTTAGATTTTGAATATTTTTAGATAGAAAAATTTCTCATAATATTAAAATAAATTTCCCTGAAATAGAAATTCAAAAAGAACTTTCCAATGTGCAATTGGAATTAATTGGAAATGGATATAAAGGATCTTAGCCTAAGGATCTAGATTTTCAGAAAATTTTGGATTATGGTCCAATTAAGATTCCTGTGGACCAATAGGATCAATCCATGTGTGGGGAGGAGATAAATCCAATTTGTAAAAGAAGATACCCAAAAATGAGTAAATGCTCACATAAGATGAAGAGTTGACTATGTACAAGGTTTATTAGTAAGAAACTATGAGTAATATCAAAAATATGAGATATTTTGGGTATAATGATTCCATTTTGACACATATGTAAGGAAGGGGAGTCCCTTAAAGGAGGTGCATAATTCACATGCTTGAATGAGTTTTAAACTCAAAAATATTATGATATTTTTATCTCTCCTCTCTCTTGAACCAAACCAAATCAAAATGGAACCAAACCGAATCAAAAAGGAACCAAACTAGGTCCAAATCTAGTCCAAATTCAACCAAACTGAAATCTAGAAAATTCTAAAAATCAGTTAGCTTTGGTTAGAGCTTCCCTCTCCTATAAATAGAACATGAATCCTTTGAAAAAAATAGGAGAATTTTACTATACTAGAGTTATGCTGAAATAATGCTAATTTCTACTATTCTCTAAAATTCTCTCCAAATTGGAGAAATTGGAGCTTCCCTCTTTCTTCAATCCCCATTGATGGCTCCATCAACATACTAAACCAATTGATTGGTTGGGGACCTCTACCGTGAACAAAGAATCAAGCAATTTGTAAGGTAAATGGTGAATTTTGATTCTTTTCTATAATTTCTCAATGTTTCTCTCTTCTCAATCCCTCTCAAGCTTGAGAAGCTTAATTGGAATGGTTTTTGAATGCTATTGAAGTTAATTAATGAATGGTAGTGAAGAATTACATAATTTGATTAATGCTATTGAAGTTAATTGATTAATGATAGTAAAGAATTACATAAATTTTCATTTATGCTTAATTCTAATGGTTTTTATATAATTTCTCTCTCTCACTCAAGAAATGGTCATACTCATGATCCATTCTCAATCCAAATGAAGCTTTTCATAAAGCTTTTCCTTAATCCAAGATTAATCTATGCTTGAGGCCAAATTAATGGCTTTTTTCTATGCTTTTAGTTTATGTATTTCATGAATATTGATGATTCAATCCATTATTGGATTAATGATCCAATTAGGGATCATTCTAATCATTCTCTTAATGATAAGCTTTATCCTTCAAAATAAATTGAGATTTATCAGTCATAGTAGCGGAGCTATGGTAAAATTTTTATAAAATAATTACACATAAAATAATTTCATTCAAAGCATGAAAAGAGGACTTCCTACCATATTCTAGGAATTATCATCCTAGATTAATTGAAAGAATTTTATTGTAATCATGGAGAAATTGATTTTTATGTTATGCATAATTGATGATTATTTTATTGTAAAAGTGTTACTTTTATCATATTTGGATTTCATGCATAGAGGTATGCATAAAAGATTATTATTTTAATATAAAAGTGTTACTTTTATCATAATTAGATTTCATGCATAGAGGTATGCATAAAAGATTATTATTTTAATATAAAAGTGTTACTTTTATCATATTTGGATTTCATGCATAGAGGTATGCATAAAAGATTATTATTTTAATATAAAAGTGTTACTTTTATCATATTTGGATTTCATGCATAGAGGTATGCATAAAAGATTATTATATTAATGTAAAAGTGTTACTTTTATCATATTTGGATTTCATGCATAGAGGTATGCATAAAAGATTATTATTTTAATATAAAAGTGTTACTTTTATCATATTTGGATTTCATGCATAGAGGTATGCATAAAAGTTGATTATTTTATTATAAAAGTGTTACTTTTATCATATTTGAATTTCATGCATAGAGGTATGCATAAAAGTTGATTATTTTATTATAAAAGTGTTACTTTTATCATATTTAAATTTTATGCATAGAGGTATGCATAAAAGTTGATTATTTTATTATAAAAGTGTTACTTTTATCATATTGGATTTCATGCATAGAGGTATGCATAAAAGATATTCTTTTATACTAAAAGTGTGATTTTTATCATAAATGGATTTTATGCATAACTTAGATGCATAAGATAAATTCTTTTATTCTAAAAGTGTAATTCTTACCAAATTGAATTTATGCATAAGAAGATGCATAAAAGATTGATTTTTAATTCAAAGGTGTCATTCTCATCTAAATTGAATTTATGCATAGGAAGATGCATAAAAGAATGGATTTTTAATTCAAAAGTGTTATTCTCATCCAAATTGAATTTATGCATAGGAAGATGCATAAAAGATGGATTTTTAATTCAAAAGTGTCAATTCTCATCTAAATTGAGTTTATGCATAGGAAGATGCATAAAAGATTGAATTTTAATTCAAAAGTGTCATTTTCATTTAAAATGAATTTATGCATAGGAAGATGCATAAAAGATTGATTTTTATTTCAAAAGTGTTAGTCTCCTTAAATGGAATTTATGCATAAATAAATGTGTAGAGAAATCTTATATCAAATATAAGAATTCTCTTATATTCTATAAATAGATATGGGAAGTGATAGGATGTGATAAGAGGCATATGAGATGTGATAGGATGTGATAAGATGTGTATGAGAAGTGATAGGATGTGATAAGAGGTGTATGAGATGTGATAAGATGTGATAAGATGCATATGAGATGTGATAAGATGCATATGAGATGAGTTAGGATATGATAAGATGAGTTAAGATGTGATAAGATGTGTATGAGATGTGATAGGATGTGATAAGAGGTGTATGAGATGTGATAAGATGTGATAAGATGCATATGAGATGAGTTAGGATGTGATAAGAGGAGTTTAGATGTGATAAGATGTGTATGGGATGACGTAAAAAGTGTATGTGATGGGATAAGATGTATATGGGTTGTGATAGGGCGAGAATGGATGTGATGTAAAAGAATAGATGTGAAGGCGTATGTAGTTATATGAATGGGAATGTGGAAATGGATGTATGAATTTGAATGTGGATGTGGATGTATGAATGAATGTGGATATGGATGTAGATACGGATGTGGATGTATGTATGTGGATGTGAATGTATGAATGAGGATGTGAAAATGGATGTATGCATGTAGATGTGTATGTATGAATGTGAATGTGGATGTGGATGTGGATGTGGATGTATGGATGTAGATACGGATGTGGATGTATGTATGTGGATGTGGAGTTATGAATGAGGATGTGAAAATGGATGTATGCATGTAGATGTGTATGTATGAATGTGAATGTAGATGTGGATGTGGATGTATAAATGTGAATGTAGATGTGGATGTATGAATGAATGTGGATATGGATGTAGATACGGATGTGGATGTATGTATGTGGATGTGGATGTATGAATGAGGATGTGAAAATGGATGTATGCATGTAGATGTGTATGTATGAATGTGAATGTGAATGTGAATGTGGATGTGGATGTGGATGTATGGATGTAGATACGGATGTGGATGTATGTATGTGGATGTGGATGTATGAATGAGGATGTGAAAATGGATGTATGCATGTAGATGTGTATGTATGAATGTGAATGTGGAGGTGGATGTGGATGTATGGATGTGGATGTATGAATGAGGATGTGAAAATAGATCTATGCATGTAGATGTGGATGTATGGATGTGAATGTGGATGTATGGATGTGGATATGGATGTGTATATATGAATGCGGATATGGGATTGGATGTATGATGTGGATGTACGAACATAGATGTGTATGTAGAATAATGAATGTGAATGTGTATGTGAAATAATGTGTCGTCGATATGAGTGAATGGATAAGAATGAGTACACATATGAATGGAATGTGGAATAAGTAATGTGGATTGAGGAGGGATAATGTGGAAAGACGAGAGTTCGATATAGAAACTGTATTTTGTGACCTGTTTGTAAATGACTGTTTTATGTCAAGAATGTTGGGGAAGCATTTTGACTGTCTTGTGGATTAAGGTCATGGAGACCAATCTGATAAAGTTGCAACTGCTGAGACGGAGAGTCAATGGAGGACGTCTCGCGTAGCAAGGTCGACCAAGGTCTTGACCAGCCTCGGTTCGATTTAAATGGTGAGCTTCCGGTACGGTGGATGAGGGACCAAGGAAACGGCCTATGAGTGAAGCGCTAGGTCACCTGCGAAGGATCCTAGAGGGTGCTGACCATACGGTGCTCGGGCTCTGGGTCGCCGAAGATACCCACACGTGCGTCGTGGAAGATATTGGAATAAGGAGTAAGAGTTGTTTTCTGAAACCGGGCATGGATCTAGTTGATTGACCTTGCTGGTCGGATGAGTCCATGGCTCTCTTATATATGGATCTGTTGATTGATCTTGCTGATCTTCAACGAGGATTCCATCTTTATTTTATATGTGATAATATTGCCGGGTACTATGCGCTAGGAACGATTGAAAAGGCACCTGAGTGAACAGGTGGTGAGCGTTCTGGTTGCCAAGGATGCCATAAGTACACCGATGAATGAATGACTGGAAATAAGGATTCAACTAGAGACTTGGAGGATTGTCATCAGTGACAGAATGGTTTCATTTAAAGTTAGCTGATGTTGAGAAAAAGGCAATTTCATATTGGGTGTGTAAGTGGTGTGACTAGTTTTATGTTTGCATGAACTTCCGGCTAGGGGGCCGGAACCAAATTCCTAATTGGATCCCATCACTACAGTGGTTGGGCGGTTGGCTAACCCATGGGACTGTAGGCTGGACTGATGGATCCGTAAATCGAGACTCAATTTCTGTTATTACGATAGATGAAGTAAATCCCGGATAGTAATTGTTCTATGGATAGGAATCAACGGCTGTGCCTCTTGATGGGAAAAAAAGCGTTGATCCCAATGATCCAAGTGCAAGTTTCTTCCTTGATCTGACCAAGTACCTTTAGAGGTACAGTCAGATCAGTTTGATCAGTAATGGTCTTGACTACGTTAGAGTAAAAAGTTATCCTGGTGGAATCGCCCGTGCTTTCCGGATAAAGGAAGTTTTTTCGGGTTCAGTTTTGGAAAACCCGACGGATTAGTCGCTTGTCGTCCGGATATCCGTACGAGGCCCGGAGTGTGGGACTCTGCCCCGCGCAAGAAATGCTACTTTCGCTGCTAGCACCCCGAATCCCTTGCGTGGTAGGGACAGGGATCTTACAGTTGCGTGCTCCTCCCGAGGCAATATTTTGGCATTTCATTGATGGGGCCATCCTGAACGTCGCCTTGTGGTGCTTGATGCTTAGCGTAATGCTTCAGTCAAATCTTGATTCCGAGATCTTTTGCTCACTCTATGGGCCAAAAACTGCAGCGTGCGAACCTTCTCCAAGGTAGAAAACCTCTTGCTAAAGTCCACGCAAATGGGGAGGGAGAAGAGCTAAGAACACTCTCTCCTCACAAAAAGAGAAAACAATAGAGGGTCAAGTAAAGGGATTACCTCTCTTGGTCTTTGTTTGGTGTATTGCGATAACAACACAGATATTAGTTGTCCCGATTTCCATGGCTTAACCTTTGGCTCATTGTTCAAGCTCGTGTTTTCGCCTCGTTGTGTCTCTGTTGTTTTGGTAAGGTTGCATAGGCTACACATGATTGGTGGAATGTGCTACACTCTGCAATGTCTAGGTCTCAATCACTTTGTAAAACAATAATTTTACAAGTGCATTCAAGTAGCTTGGTTAGTTTTCTTCATTAGCTTTCTAAGTAGATTTGAAAACGAACTTCCTAAGTTGAAGATTCAAGGAGAAAATTGCAACAAATTCTTTGTGCAAAATCATGCCAATAAGGATCATTCTTTTTATATTTGTATGTGGAACATACATTTGTAAGCTTCATCGAGTAAGGGATTCAGGTCTTGCAATTCATGTCAACAAGTACTCAATGATTTTCCATGCTAAGCCCATAATCATCATCTCCTCTCTGAGAAAGATACAATGATTTGTTGTATCATTGTCGAATCCTTGACTTTTACTCAACTCTTGAAATTCATGTCAAGTACTTAGTGGTTTTCCATGCTAAGCCCATAATTAGCATCTTCTCTGAAAAAGATATAGATGATTTATCGTATCATTGTTAGGTCTTGTTAAGGAGAATATCTCTTCTCACTCTCACAACATGCACCTAGAGTATTGTATTGACACAATAAGTAAATAAGAGGCAATGGGAGAAGAAAAGCATTACCTTATTGTCATTGGGGTGTAAGTGATTACCCGGATGAACTCCAAGAAGCTCTCCAACTATGTAGAATGCGGCTAGCTCTCTCCAAACTCTCCTAAAGGGCATCAATCTCTAGCGTAAGCCATGGTGGTGCACTCCAATAACCTGCAAGCACACTCTCACACCCTCTCTCACACACACTAGCAAGAGATAAGAACACGAGAAGCACAAGAGCTCTTGAAATTTCACAAGGGAAGTGTGTGTTCTCATTCCTTACATTGTTATTTATACAAAATTTATAAATGGTCGGGCACCCAAACTTGGGCGGCCATTGTGTAAGAATGAGAACTATGTGTCTCTACACCTACTAGTGTACATGTGTATGTGATGCCGGCATACACTTAGCTTTGGGCATCCCTTGTTTACATCATGATGCGCTCATTTGAGCGGGAAAAATCCATAAAATTTTACATGAAGTGCTTAAAAACCCGCTCGGGTGGTTCAAAAATTACACGTGACCCTTTTGATTAACTTGATGAATGACACCACTTTCTTTGCTTAGACAGCCTTTGAAAAATATGTTGGTGGGACTGCCTAAGCCAATTGCCCAGTTAACTGCCATTGGAAATGTGGTTAACATCTCCCCCTACTTGAAGTAGGTCCCGTCCTCGGACCTAGCATGGAAAATCAAAGTTTGGGGAAATTTGAAGATCACTGAAGAGATCATGGGGTTTTTGTTGTAGAGGCATCAATGTTGTAGAGGCATCAATGTTGCTGAATTGATGATTAAGCTTTCTTAAGTGTGGCAACAATGAAAAGGGATTGTGAAGTATAAGAGCCTTGGAAGGTTAAATTTGAGATAACTGCATGATGTAGCAATACAGATTGGTTGTATTGTGAAGCCAAGAGTAAGTGCATATGCATGTGCATAGGTATAAACAAATAAGAGTGCCTAATGCATGCACTTCATAAATGCAAGCGTCTATATGCTGCATAGTAAAATGAACAGCATGTTGTGCAAGAAGAGAAATTGAGGGGTAATCCATGTGATGGATCATATCTTGGGCTAGGAATATCCTCCCAAAATCCCCCCATCCAAAATGTACTTGGTTGGCTTCTGATGTTGAGGCTTCTAGTCCTAAAGATAAAAGTGCATAGGTGTTTTGTGTGTGTGTGTGTGTGTTTTGTTATTTTTTGAATAGTTGAGTATGCAACAATGTAGATATGTACAAGGAAATGCCATGCATGATGAAGTGTCTCAAGACTATGCCCTTGACCAAAAAATCTTAGGCAACATTAGTGTCTTATGCCAACACCTAGATTGGCGACACACCTCTAGTATGTGATAAGGTTTGGTATAAAAATGTCGATGCAATCACGGAAAGACTATGCTAGTGATGATTAGAAAATAAACTAGACGCATGTGCAAGACTATGCCAGTGGTCCAAATGGCGACTAGACTTGAACTCTTATGCTTACCACTTTTAGGTAGGTGACTCCAATTTACAAGAACTTATTGCCAATGTAAATGCCTCAATTCCAAAGAGTATTGGGTTCTTCGAAAAGCTTTATATGGAGGCCAAAATTCTGTATCCACCATAGTCTCAAAGTCATAGATCATATACCCATGTGGAAATCTGAGTTAGTGGAAATAGAAAGCTACCACATCCTCATTTGGAACTGCTCTTTGCCCCATTTTGTTCCTATTTGTGGAACATCCAAAAGTGTTTTAAGTTGGATAAATCTAATTGTTGCCACAAAAGTAGGATCAAGTATCTACCTCCATGCGTAGTACAATTCCTTAAGGTGGTTCCTCATGGCATGTATATCTGTGAAGGTTGACGGGTGGAACCGAGGGTGGTTAAAGATACAGTGGGGATTCTTGCCTTGTTTAGCTTTGAAGACTTCCCTAGTCCACCGTTGAGGGTATGGCATGAAGCAAGGATTGACATGAAGGTTACTTCATCGTGAATTATAATAGGCATAAGCATAGTGATCCAGCTACAAGTACTTTTGTCTCCATTCTGGTTGAGCGCCTTCCCATCCTGTTGGCCTTTCACTATACCTTGGAGGGAGTGTATAACCACCTCTGTCCTCTACCAGATGGTCCTGTTTCCATTTGTTAAAAGAATATTCTATTAAGAAAGAAACCACATGTATACCAAGAAGATCCACCAGGTGAGGGTTCTTGAATTGTGTGTGTTGTTTTACGGGCTCCCATAGGTCTCTGGCTTTCCATCTATGTAATTTTACATGCTCTACTAGGAGGATACGCCAAATAAAGCCTCTTTTTCATCATTTTTGCCATGGGTGTTTTGACACCTATAGTAGGATCATAAGGGCAGTGAGGATCAAAGGTTGTTACCTATAGTAGGATCAAAGGTTGTTACCTGCATGAGTGCCTCAAATAGAAGCCGTTACTTCAACCAAGGGTTTCCCTCCTTGATTACTTCCAAATATGTTTCTTCTGGCAACTACTCAAACATGTCCTGCTAAATGTTCAGCCCACAGTGTCAAGAGCTGTGGGTGCTATGTGGTAGATATTGTACATGGGTCGCTCTTTAGCTTCTGAATTTTTAGTAAGATCTAGAAAATCCCATGTTAATTCAGTTTATTCATTGGGTGGGTACTTGTGATGCCTCTTCCCACCAATCTGTATCATCTTAAATCCATGCATTGTTCTCATCGTGTCATAGATCCTCATGTTGCACTATCTGCAATCTTGCAGAGTCCGGAACTATACGCACATCCCCCATGTTATTCCTCTCCACAAGGCAATGATAAGTAAATTATGTAAGCCTTTGTGCATCTTCTTGAGACTCTTGCCCGAGTTCCAATAGTTGGTTGTATTGCGAATGCAGATGTTGGAAATCTTGTAAAGGTAGGTCAAGATCTCCAACATGACGGAGTATTGTAGCTGCAGCTTCATTATTGGTACCTTTACTTTGGCCTTTAGAACCTTTTGATGGTGACAACTGTGGTTGATTATTGAAAAGATGCATCGGAGAAGAGAGCTTGAGATCTTGCAAAGCACACACACACTCACACAAACCCTAGAAGAGAACACACAAGGTGAAAGGCTAAAAATTCTTCTTCTTCTTCACCCAACAAAAGAGGTCTACAAAGAAGATAAAGTTACTAACACACATAATAGAGTATATACAAGCGGTCCATAATGTGAACATGCTAAGTGGAGTGGATAGGTATGGACTAGTCATGTAGTCTAGCTGTAGAATCTCTGGTAGAATCTTTGGCAAAGATATGTCAGTGCCAACCCGCAAGTGATGTAAATGTCAAACGGTCATACAGGCACCTCGTGAGTGTCACCTCATGTTGAGCTTGACATCTCAACACTCCCTCTCTAGTTCAACTCCAGTCCCTCTAGCTCAACTCCAGCTCATGAACTCCAAGCATATCTCAAAATTTGCGGAGCTTCTCAGCTCTCCCAAGGCCTTTGTGAAGATGTCAGGGATCTGATCCTGTGTGCTAACGAATGTAGGCCAAGTCGATGTCGCTTGCTGCCAAGACCCTCTCCCTGATGAAGTGGTAATGTACCTCAATGTGTTTCGTCCATGCATGGAAAACTGGGTTCCTGGCTAACTGTATACTACTAAGATTGTCACAATATATGACAACCTTTCTCTCCACATGCAACCCCAAATAAGCAAGTAGCTTGTGTAACCAAGCTACCTCACACGTTGCCACCGTAGCTCCTCTATACTATGCCTCTATACTCGACAAGGAAACTATGGGCTACTTCTTGTTGCTCCATGTCACAATAGCACTCCCCAATGAAAACATAAATCCAGTGGTATATCTCCTGTCTGAGATGCTCCCTGCCCAACCTGCATCTATGTACCCATATAGCTCCAATGGTACACTTGCTACATAAAACAATGCATAATCAATAGTGGCCCTCAAATATTGAAGTGTACGTCGCACACTGTCAAGATGTGGTTTACACGGAACCTGCATAAACTAGCTCTCTAAGCCAACAGTGTAACTCAAATCTGGCATGTTGATCATGACATAGATCAAACTCCCCACAATCTTCTTGTACATAGTGGGATCCTCCAACACATAACCTGTGCCATTTTTATCTAATGGCACCGAGATCGACTTACAATCAGCCATCCCATACTTGGACAACATGTCCAATACGTATGGTCTCTGTGTGACAGCCAAATACCATCAGATGTGCGAATGACCTCAATTCCCAAAAAGTAACGCAGATCTCCCAAATGCTTCATCTCAAACTTCCTTTTGAGAAGACTTTTCACATGCCCAATCTCATCAAAATTGTCACCCCCAACAATATCATCTACATAGATGGTGATGATCATAATACCCTTATCACTCTTGTGCACATACAAAGAGTGATCTGCATCTGCCATATGAAAACTAGTAGTGACAAGATACTCAGCAATCTTGTCATGCCATGCTTGTGGAGCTTGCTTCAGCCCATATAAATCCTTATGAAGCTTACATACATACTTCGGGGGTGACCTGTATCCTCAAAACCAGGTGGCTAATCCATATACACGTCTTCTTGCAAGTCACCATGCAAGAACGCATTTTTTACATCCATCTGATGTAAAAACCAACCTTTAGCTACAGCCGCTGCAATCACAACTCTCACAATCGCCATCTTTGCAAAACAGGGCAAATGTCTCCTCATCATAATCAATCCCATGTGTCTGCTCTCACAGTTGCCATCTTTGCAACCGTGGAAAATGTCTCCTCATAATCAATCCCATGTGTCTGCGCATATCCTTTGGCTACCAATCTAGCCTTGTACCTACTTATGCTACCATCACTGTTATGTTTCACCTTATACACCCACTTACAACACCAATAGATTTCTTGCCTTTAGGCAATGGCACCAAATCCCAAGTCTCATTTCCATACAATGCATCCATCTCCTCATCCATAGCTTTCTCCCAACACACATTTCTAATATCCTCATCAAAACATGTGGGTTCTACAACCTACACAACTTTTTCCATATAAGCATAATGATGTGCCACATAACCATCATAAGCTTAGTTAATCCGAATGACATTACAGTAAACTCATAGTGGGCCATAATGGGTATTGAAAGCTATTTTGGGTATATCTGCTTCCTTGACTCTGCTCTGGTAGTAACCAGACCTTAGGTCTATTTTTGAGAAAACTTTGGTCCCATGAAGCCTGTTAAGAAGCTCGTCGATGCGAGGGATAGGATACTTAATTTTTATGGTGACTTGATTTAACCCCCAATAATATTACTGTACAGAGACGAAGAGTGTCGTCCTTTTCTTTTTGAAAAGAACGGGTGCTCCCCAAGGAGAGCTACTGGGATGTACAAATCCTTGCTCAATGAGTTGGGAAAGTTACTCCTTAAGTTTAATGGCTTCAGGAAGAGACATTTTATAGGGTGTTTTTGAGACAAATTGAGCACCAGGGATCACCTCAATTTTATGATCGACTTCTCGAGGAGGCGGTAGCCCCGTGAGCTCGTCCGAAAAGATGTCAAAGAATTCTTGGAGCCAAGAGGGTTCTGTTTCTTAACTAGGTGGTTAGTAGCTTTGTTGAGCTTAATTAGGAAAACTTGTTGTCCCCTAAAGTGCTCCCTTGAGAAGATGCTTTGCCTTGACTACCCTAGACTTAGGTTTACCTGTCTTTCCCTGAACTGATACTACTTGGCCATGCTCATTTTTAAAAGTGATACTCCCCTGGTTACAGTGAATACTCCCCTTGTTACAGTGAATACTAGCATTGTTTGCAATTAACCAGTCCATTCCAAGGATCCCATCATAAATTCCCAATGGAGGACTCTAAAATGACCATGAGTTTGCTCACTACCCAATTCAAAGTCAAGGTTTCCTACAGAATGTTGAGACACTACTTCCTTCCCACCACTAGCTAGTTCTACAACCATTCTTCTAGCTGGTTTTGACCCAAGTTTAATTTTTGTAGACACCTTGGAGAAAGAAATGAATGGGTACTACCACAATCAATCAAAAGCTAGAATGGCTTACCATGGGGTGATGAGTGGCTAGGGTTTGAATAACACCAAATTGTTGATCTGGACCTTGATGTTCTACCGCCGCATGGATGGTGGCACGTTCTTCTTCAGCTATCACCAGAGTCGGTTCTTCGCTTATAGCACAGGCGGTGCAAGCAACTGCTCCACAGCCTTTGCCACGTCCACCACCTCTTGCACCTTGGTGGATGAGGGTTCCATGGCCTAGATTTGATCTACCACTTTGAGGCAAAGATGATGCTAACTTGGGACAGTTGGCCCTAAAGTGTCCCGGCTCATTGCACTCAAAACAGAGAGGGGCCTCTCTAGAAGAAGGGGCATACCAGCGGGGAACAAAAGAGTTGGTGGTTTGCCTCCCTCGGTTGTAGTAGGGAGCATTCCGCTAGGGCTTCTTGTAAGATTGATCTTTAGGGTTTGCTTCAGGGTAAGATCTCTTCTGAGGCTTAGCTTTACTAGACTTTGGATCTTTCACAAGAGGCTTTGCTCGTATAAGAGCATCTTGCAATGTGTTTGGCCTCATTTCTTCGAGGCGGGAATCCAAGGGTTCATTCAAGCCTTGGCAGAAATGAGCCACTTGCTGCTGGGAAGTCGTCATGGCCGGGGTAAACTTCCGAAGAGTGATGAATTTAGAAGAGTATTCTTCCAAGGTTAAACAAAAAATTCATTCATCTTGATGGATTCATGAGATGGCAAGAGATATCATTCCTTCACAGCCTCCAGACTCAAGCCAGCATGTCGCCCTCTCAGGCTCCATCACTTGATCCTCCCGCCCATAAGAGGGATGTCTACATGCTAGGGAGGACTTATTCACCGCACTAGCCTGGGCCTGCAGAACTAGGCAGCATCACAATATTCGCCTCCATTAGCAAAATCTCATTCTCCCAATGGTATGAGGGATACCTTGGGTCGACTCACCGCCGCCCGACTACACAAGCATGAAAATGGGGTTAACGTCGAGGTAGGGAGAAGATATACCTATACTTCTTAACTCAATCAAGATAATAATTTATAAACTAAACTATAGAATATGACAAATTTCATCACTTTTCTTGAGAAAACAACAATTTTACAGAAATTTTGGCATAAAGAAAAGTGGCATCTTCTTTCTTAATTTCTTAAAGTTAACATTAAATATTAAAAAAATCTCCTTATAAACGATGACCAAGCTAACCTGGTCATCAATTCCTTGTGGGGCTACCAAGGGGAGAGATGTGGTGGCATCTGGAGCAACCTCTCTAGACTCGTTGTGCGCGTCTCTCAAGACGATATTTTGGCGCTTTCATGATTAAGGAGCCATTCTACCCGCCTTTTGTAGCCTGTAACATCACAAATCCAATGCTTCATTCGGATCACAAATCGAAGTAGCTCGTTTGCTTAAGTTATGAGCAAAAGACTTCTAAGTGTGAACCACCTCTAAGAGCCTAAAAACCCTTACTAAAGTCATCCAGCTAATGGGGGGGGAAGGTGTCCTTAAATTGAATTTGCAAGGGGAGAAGGTTGCAGCTAGAGGGAGAGAAGGGGGAGTCCTCCCTTAAGTCTATTCACACCCACGGGGGGGGGGGGTGGCGGGAGAGCATCTAAGGACACTCTACCCTCAAGGGTGAGAGGAGGTAAAAAAATATTTTGCAGAGGGCTTACTTGGAGATGGGAAAAAAATGGCTTGCTAGAAGAGGGGTGGAGTGCACAGAGTGTCAGGTATGGCCACTGTGTAGAGTGTCAGGCAGCACGGGCAGAACATGGTGTTGGGTTACCTCGACCATGAGGTACTGGGGGGAGTTTATATAGGTTGCGGGTACAGGTATGGGTGCAGGGAAACGAAGAGCAAAGCTTGGGTACAAAGGATGGTGTATGGTGAGAGTACACCGACGTGTGTCTTGCATGGGCCTGAGGAAAGGAATGGTGCCTCTGCGTGGGAAAAAGCTATGGTACACATGTGCCTTCCGAGTCAGAGGCAGCATGGGCATCCATGTGGTGGTTTGTGTGGACCGTACATTAGGGTGGTCGGCCTTTGGTCCTTGCACGGGCATTCTATGGGTGTCCGGTGTCTGTACAACATCTTTTTGGTGCGGGGATCCCTAATTTGGGGCTCCAACCTCGATATGTGCGAGAGCGCCCGACGGTGTGAAAAAAAAAATCAACAAAAATGTTCGGGGTGTCTCCCTAGTCGTAGGGGTGATGATCGGACACTCGGTCGTGCATTTATTAAGGTTTAAGTTTACCATATTTTAACTAAAAATTTACGTATAGGCTCGGCACCATGTCCCTCCGGATAGAAATCCCGCGACGCGTCACGAAAAATGGCCGAAACGACCGTTTTTAGCTGGCCGAAAACTGACGGACGCGTCACATATCGGTGTCTGCTTTGGATGTTGTAAAATCCTATATTAGGGTAAAATTGGGTGCAGATTCCTAATTTGGACTCAGAATTATAAGATTCTAAGTGGAAATAGCCCATTTATTAAAATTGTTGATTTTTACACCACAAAAAGACCATAAATTCATGGGCATATATTATTATTAAAGATGGGCATGTAACATTCCATTTGTTTTGTTTGACCGCCTACATCAGTACTAAGTCACCTTCCTTGAAGTGTTTTTTACTCAAGTGGTTGTCAAACCATTTCTTTATTCAAAGTTTTTTTTTAACATCTAATCCATAGGCTGCACGAAGTCTAGTCTCGTCAAGATGTTTAATTGAAACAACCTCTTGGATATCTCATTTCCCTCAAGTTTTTTTGAAATTGCCACTCTTAAAGAGGGAACAATATATTACCTAGACATAACCACCTCCAACCCATACACCATATGAAAGGGAGTCATTCCAGTCATATATGCCATTCTATAGGCCCAAAGAGCAGTAGGAAGATTTTGTTCCCACAATTGTTTCTTCGTTCATTTACTATTTTGGTCAATATGGTGCATAAAGTCTTGTTAGTACTTTCTGCTTGCCCATTTGCTTGAGGATAGTATGGCAAAGGTTTTTTATAAACCACCATGAACTCAGTCAGGAGAAAAGTGATCAGCCCATTGATGAAATGAGTTCCTCTATCACTTACAAGTTCTAGTGGTGGTCAGCCATATCAAGTTATGATATTTTTGTACAAAAATTTGGTAGTACTTTGAGTGTCAGCTTTCACAGTGGCACGGGCCTCTGCCCATTTCAAAAAATAGCATGTTGCCACTATAATGTACCTTGCCCGAGATAATTTTACAGCAAGACTGATAGGTCCAACAAAGTCCATCCCCCACTTCTAGAAGACTGTAGAGAGTAGAATATAGTCAAGGGCATAGGATCCTTGTTATGAGTTATAATAAGTCTCTAGCATTCTTCCCACCTCTTGATGACAGATTCTAAGGAATCACCAGGCCACCATAGGCCTAATTAAAGTACTTTTCATGCAGTGGTTTCTGCGGTAAAATGTCCACCGCCTAGTCCGTTTATGAGCTTCTTCAAGGACAACTACATAGTTTGACTCAAGCACGCATTTTCGAAGAACTCCGTCCTTGCCTAACCGATATAATTGTCCCATAATTAGTTGATATGCTGCTTACCGACTTTACCAATCATCTTGCTTGTCCTTTACATAGTTCAAGGTTCATTGGTAGTCCATTTGTTAAAAAGTTCACAATGTCAAATCTCCATTCAGGAACTATGTCTATTGGAAATAGACATACATGCAGTGGTTTCTGCGGTAAAATGTCCACCGCATAGTCCGTTTATGAGCTTCTTCAAGGACAACTACATAGTTTGACTCAAGCACGCATTTTCGAAGAACTCCGTCCTTGCCTAACCGATATAATTGTCCCATAATTAGTTGATATGCTGCTTACCGACTTTACCAATCATCTTGCTTGTCCTTTACATAGTTCAAGGTTCATTGGTAGTCCATTTGTTAAAAAGTTCACAATGTCAAATCTCCATTCAAGAACTATGTCTATTGGAAATAGACATACATTAGGTAAGTCGTCGTCAATACCTATAGGAGGTTCACCATTGGTTACTCTGATAGATGATCTGGAAGCACATGTGATGATCCTTTCCTCACAGTAATAGAGAAGCAAAATTCCATGAGGATTAATAGCCACCTAGTAATCCTTCCCGTGGTACAAAGTTTGTTACCCAAATAGAGAAGGGCTTGTTGGTCTCTTTCACCGCATTTCCAATGGCGGTGATTAACTGGGCAATTGGCTTAAGCGGGCCCACCAACATATTTTTCAAAGGCCATCTATTCAAATCAAGTGGTTTGCCATTCATCAAGTTATTTGTAATTTTTGAACCGCTCGAGCAGGTTTTTTGGCACTTCATGTAACATTTTACGGATTTTCCCACTCAAATGAGCACATCACAATGTAAACAAGGGATGTCCAAGCTAAGTGTGATGTCGGCATCACATACACATGTACACTAGTAGGTGTAGAGACACATAGTTCTCATTTTTATACAATGGCCACTTATAAGTTTTGTATAAATAACAATGTAAGGAATGAGAACACACATCTCCTTTGTGCAGTTTTTAGTGCTCTTGTGCTTCTTGTGTTCTTATCTCTTACTAGTGTGTGAGAGAGAGTGTGTGAGAGTGTGCTTGTAGGTTATTGGAGTGCACAACCATGGCTTTGGAGTTGTGGGGGGATCGTCCAAGCAAGCTTACACTAGAGATTGATGCCCTTTAAGAGAGTTTGGAGAGATCTAGCTGCATTCTACACAGTCAGAGAGCTTCTTAAAGTTCATTCGGGTAATCCCTTACACCCCAACGACAATAAGGTAAAAGAACTAACAGAACAATTGGCTTAGGTGGGCTCACCAACATATTTTTTAAAGGTGGTCTAAGCAAAGCAAGTGGTCGTCATTCGTCAAGTTATTTCAAAAGGGTCACTTGTAATTTTTGAACTGCCCGAGCTGATTTTTTAGCACTTCATGTAACATTTTCTCGCTTAGATGAGCACATCATGATGTAAACAAGGGGGGATGTCCGAGCTAAGTTTAATTCCGGCATCACATACACATGTACACTAGTAGGTGTAGAGACACATAGTTCTCATTTTTGTACAATGGCTGCCCCCCATGTTTGGGTGCCCGGTCACTTATAAGTTTTGTATAAATAACAATGTAAGGAATGAGAATACACACTTCCTTTGTTCGATCAAGAGCTCTTGTGCTTCTTGTGTTCTTATCTCTTGCTAGTGTGTGTGTGAGAGAGAGTGAAAGTGTGCTTTGCAGGTTATTAGAGTGCACCACCGTGGATTTGGAGTTGTGAGGGGATCGTCCAAGCAAGCTTACGCTAGGAGAGTTTGGAGAGAGCTATCCGCATTCTACACAGTCTCGCAGAGCTTCTTGGAGTTCATCTGGGGATAATCACTTACACCCCAATGACAATAAAGTAATGGATGGTTAGCTAAGGTAAAAGAACTAATAGAACAATGTAGTGACTTGGTGCATAGACTACAAGAAGCCAAGGAAATCCTAGTACAATAGCTTCAAAAATAGAATGAAGAAGAAGTTAGGCTCAAACTCAAGCATAAGGTAGAAAAGGATAGCTTATTCCAGCACAGCAGCAGCTACACAAGGCACAAGAATATTGCTCAAAGTATCATGCTGAAGCTATGGACAAAGCCAGGGAACTGGAGTCTACTCTCCAGCAACAAAATCAACATGAAGAGGAGGAGATTTATTCAGTAGAATAAGGGGCACGTACATTTCTTGCCACTATCTCTCTAACCATGCCTATGCTCTAGCTACATTAGTTATTTCCCTATGAACTCCAGCAAAACCCCCCAAAAAAATTCACCTCTACCCTTTTACTGTCTATGACTGTAAAAGACATAGATTTTGAGGTTACTTTGACAAGTGAGGTAGTGCAGTGGGGTTTTCAAAAGATGTCCCATCAAAATGCCCCTACATTTGTAATGGCCATTCTTCATGGAGACATTAGTCTACAAAGCCCTAGTGATCTTTTCTATGCCCCATTGCATCCTATAGTAATCAATTTATGGGCATGGGTTAGGGTGCTTCTCAATTCTCAAGATTTTTATGAGGAAGGGGAACTTATGGAAGTGGGTCTACTAGAGAACTTAACCTTTGAATCCCAAACATATGTAGACTACATAGACCAAAGCCTTACTTGGATGATGAAACTTTTTGGACCTTATGAGGCTAGGGACTACTCCTTATATTTACAGGCTAGGCAAAGCAATCTTTATCACCCCTTGGTCATATGGAAGTTATTAAAAATCATTACATTTCATTTGGAAAACCTCAACATGGAAATTCTTTAGAATTTTATTTGCCTCACATCAATCCCTCCATTGATGACACTGAAATCATTCAATGGGAAGCTGATATTAAACAACACTTCAATGGCAAGCCACCTAACCTAGAGGAAGAAGACGGGCCGAGCAAAGCTTTAAACAAATTGACATACCCATATGTCCAGGCATTCCAAGTGAATAATCAACCACAATTGTCACCATCGAAAGGTTTTAAAGGCCAAAGTAAAGGTACCAGTAATGAAGCTAAGCTACAATACTTAGTCATGTGGGAGATCTTGACCTACCTTTACAAGATTTCCAACATCTACACTCGCAATACAACCAACTATGGGAACTCAGGTAGGAGTCTCAAGCAAATGCACAAAGGCTTACAGAATTTACTTATCATTGCCTTGTGGAGAGGAATAACATGGGGGACGTGCCTATAGTTTCGGATTCTGGAGTATTGAAGATAGTGCAACAAACATGAGGGTCTACAACACGAGGAGAATAATGCATGGATTCGAGATGATACAGCTTTGTGGGAAGAGACATCACAAGTACCCACCCATGAACAAACTGAATCAACACGGGATTTTCCAGATCTTACTAAAAATTCAGAAGATGAAGAGCGGCCCAAGTACAATATCTACCACACAGCATCCATAGCTCCTGAAACTATGACTGAACATTTTTCAAAGCATAAGATGTTTAAGCATTTCCAAAGGAAACATATTTGGAAGTAATCAAGGAGGGATTTGAGGCACTCATGCAGGTAACAACCTTTGATCCTCACTGCCCTTATGATCCTACTATAGGTGTCAAAACACCCATGGCAGAAATGATAAAAAAGAGGCCTTATTCATCCTATCCTCCTAGGGGTGACATGGAAAAGCATGTAAAATTACATAGATGGAAAGCCAGAGACCTATGGGAGCCCATAAAATAACACACACAATCCAAGAACCCTCACCTGGTGGATCTTCTTAATGTACAGGTGGTTGCTTTCTTAATAGAATATTCTTTTGACATATGGAAACATGACTGTCCCATAGAGGATAGAGGTGGTTATACACTCCCTCCAAGGTATAGTGAAAGGCCAACAGGATGGGAAGGCACTCAACTAGAATGGAGATAAAAGTACCTGCAAACTGGATCACTATGCCTATGCCTATTATAATTCACCAAGGAACCTTCATGTCAATCCTTGCTTCATGCCATACCCTCGATGGTGGACTAGGAAAGTCTTCAAAGCTAAACAAGGCAAGAATCCCCACTGTATCTCTAACTACCCTTGTTTCCACCCGTCAACCTTCACAGATATACATGCCATGAGGAACCACCTTAAGGAATTGTACTACAGATGGAGGTAGATACCTGATCCTACTTTTGTGGCAACAATTAGATTTATCCAACTTATTATAACAGTTTTGCCAATGTTCCACAAATAGGCAAAAAATGTGGCAAAGAGCAATTACTATATGATCTCAACGAAGGCTAGATATGAGAGATGCATATGTTTTTGTTTGCTTTAGTGCATCAATGTTGAAATCACTGATGAGGACAATTTGGTGTTGTGAAAGTATTGCTATTTGGAAGTGTTTGTTGGTCTGGTCAATGAAATGAGTAGAAAGTGCCACAATGTTGTCTTGTTCTTGGCTATGGGATGATTGCACTTTCAAAAATTGGATCGTAAAAAATTGCAAGACCGTGGCCATCGCGATTGAGGTGATGACATTGAAATTCCAAGCTTGATTATTTCACCTACGTGCAATCTTATTTCTTGGAAGCATAGAATGTGTGACGACATCAACAATTCATCGCAAAGTATGTTGTCTTAAGGAGACTGTGTTTAAGGATTGGATGATTGTGTGCGAGTCTTTGCAAAGGTTCAACTGATTCTGGAAGCATTCCCATCTTCTTTTAGCTTGCAAATGTTGTCTCTAGTCGGACGCTCTCATCAATCTCTATGTTTGTGTCTTGTATGGGTTCTAACAAGAATAAGTTGTTTGGCTCTTTGAAATTCCAAGCTTGATTATTTCACCTACATGCAATCTTATTTCTTGGAAGCATAGAATGTGTGACGACATCAACAATTTGTCACAAAGTATGTTGTCTTTGTGTTGTCTTAAGGAGACTGTGTTTAAGGATTGGATGATTGTGTGCGAGTCTTTGCAAAGGTCCAACTGATTCTAGAAGCATTCCCATCTTCTTTCAGCTTGCAAATGTTGTCTCTAGTCGGACGCTCTCATCAATCTTTATGTGTGTGTCTTGTATGGGTTCTAACAAGAATAAGTTGTTTGGCTCTTTGATTCTTGAGAGAGCTCTATATACCAATCCATGGCCACGAAGTTTTTTTGGACTAAATACCAAGCTTTTCATCATGAGCCCTTGAGACCTATGTATCATCCTTGTTGCTGATGCAGGTTGTATTGGGAATTGCTTTCTTGTGATTGTATTCAAAGCATTTTTATCTATTTGGAATTATTTTGCAACCATAGGCAATGGTGTCCATGTACGGGGTATTGCATGTGTGTATAAGTGGCCTGACTCGTATCTTGCTGTTTGTCCTATTTGTTGAAAGGAGAACTTGATCCAAACAAGTGGGGGTGAAGCTTGCAAATTTGAGCTCATGAACTTTCCCTATGAACCATTCACAAGCCTATCTATAATGTCATGGTTTTCGGCACATAACTCAATGGTCATATTTGGCTTCAATTGGAGGACTTGGTGGAGTCCATCAGTTGCTTGAGGCTCATGTGGTATTCGTACTTTTCTACTACATGTTTGGTGTCGTATGTCAATTGCCAGAAGGAGATGAGGCTCTCCTAAATTTTGATGATACACTTTGTCATTAAGCTTATTTTTGTCGTCATTGGTGTAGAAGAGGTGGCCTATATCATTTTGTAGAGGAGGTGCTCTGCAAAATGTGGCATTTAGGTAATGTAAGTCAATGTCTGTATGAGTGCCCGTTCTTATTCTATTGAGAATTTTTATGAAGGTTGGATCACGTTGTCTCATAGTGGTTTTTAGCACATAGAACCTTGGTGTTGTTTGCCAATATGTGGGTGCGATTGCTTCTAGCAATTGTGATTGTGGCTTGAAGATCCACGAATCATGAACATGACTTGCTTGGAAAATATCACCACACATAATGACATCAACACCACCAAATGGTTTATCATGCATGTGTTTGATACAACGCAATCGACTATCAGCAAGGCTGAGAGTTCTAGACCCAATGAGGGAAATCTCATCAAATATAACTAGTTTGAGATTCTTGTAATGTGTGGATAAGATATCTAGTTTCTCGGTGGATAGACTTGCAGGTGTATTTTTTAGTAATGGTAACTGCAATGCTGAATGGATTGTTGTTCTACCTATGTTGAATGCAGCCTTTCCCATGTAGGCCATAAGCAGGGCTGTTGGTGGGGACTCAGCATCGTCCTGAATGGACTTAGTGTAATGTCGTAAAAGACCTTTGTACAATGAGCAATAGTGTGAATGTCTTTCCTGTGCCTGCTCAACCTGTCAAGAAAAGATTGAGGGATTTTGTTGGTTCCAGCCTCTTTGGGAGCATGACATCATTGGTGTTTAGAATTTGAGCTCAATGCTTTTGAGCAAGACTTACTACATTCATTCTCATCTTGTATTGTTGATGGCTTGTTATACTTTTGCATGTTGCTGAGAATAGTGTCAACATTTGAGGTGTAGACATCATGCTAAGACCCATAACCATCCAAGCTTGAGAGCTCATTATTTTGAAATGGCAAGAAAAGCAAGCATTGTTCTCGGTAGTGATCTCATGGTCTCTTTCCTTGTTTTAGTTTATGTACTGCACTATTCTTGGTTTCTTTCGTATTTTGTGTGTTCTTTCGATTGTGTCAAAGGGTGCCAGGAAATCTACAAGGCATATGTTGGAGAGATGTGCAGGTCATCTAGTGTACTTTTGAATTGAGTCTGGGAAAAATATTTCAATGATGTCCTTTAGCAAGCATTCTAGGGATCGTCGTTGTTTTAGCAACAATGTGCGTTCCTCTATCAAGGCCGTGTTAACAAAGATACATTGCCTAGAAGAAGTGCTGAGAGGCAGTGACAAGGCCACATACAGAACTTGTTGCGAGCTGAGCTACTGTGTGTTTAAGGTTACAGTGCCGATTTTGCAAAGTCACTCAACAATGCTAGCATTGTTTTCAACACACCATTCGAATTCTTGCTTGATGGTTCTAGTCAATGTGGTGTCTACTTTTGTCATATATGAAGTGTAATAGCTTGCTGCACCATGCGCATTGAGAACAAATTGAATGTTTGTGTTGGCAAACCATAGTTCGGATAGATTCTTGTTGAAATTATTTGTGTTTATGTCTTACGGCCTTCGTTGGAAAAAAAAACTGTTGGCATGCTTATTGTGCTGCAAATGTAGGAAAGGTATTTTGGTTCAGCTATTTGCAAGCGTTGCAACCAATTTGTGAATGAATCTTGGCAGGGTGTTGCATTCTTTAAGGCTAGCTTAAGACTTTGTCTTGTTGTTCTTGGAAATTATGAATTGTTTGAAGTTGTTGGGAACGGCCATAGCAAGATTATCGATCCCATAGGAATCCTAGGTAAGCCAAATCTGCATGTCTTTCTAGTTTTCGTGCATGTTTTGGTATGATGATGAGTTCGTGCCTCCTCACGAAGCTTCTCTGGGAGGTCATCAGAGTTTGTGCTTATATATTTGTCAACAAAAAGTGCAATTGTTTGGTCTGTGTCCTTATCCAAAATTGGAGCATTTTCAATCCATAGCAAGCCATGATCATGTTGGCTTCCCCTGCTTTGGAATTCTGTGAGACAAAGAAGTAATCTTAGAGTCTGCCTATAATGGTTTCTTCAGATGCCAAGAGTTTTTTCATTGCTTCGAAGCGATGGACATAGTAACGTGCACATGTAATGGGATCAGATTAAATGAGTCGTTGCTCGTATGCACCAACTGTCTCATCAAGTGCTTTCTTGATTGGGTTCAAAGCTTGCAGACAATCAATCAAATCTCTCCATAATAGTCTCTCTGTTGTAGAAAAAGTCACAAAGAAAGTGGGAGGGCCTAGTTGTCGAATCATCGCAAAAAGATTTTTCTTGAGCTTCTCTTTAAAGTTAGGAGAGAAGTGTGCAATGTCTCAAAGTCTCTATAGCCTATCTTAGAGGCTATAATTTGCTCTATATTGGTGTCACAAATGACATCTCTTGCTAGAGGCTAGAACCTTTCAATTTACCTTTTGCGTAGTCAAATCCAAATTAATGATAGCACTTTGTTGACCATGGTTTTCATAGTTTTGAAGAATAAATTTTCAATGTTTAAAGCAAACCATCTATCACTATGCGTCAACTCCCATTTTACTGTCAGCTCTGGTAGTTTTTCATTGCGTACTGATGGTATTTTCTTTCTTGGCCAAAGAACAATTTTGGGAAGAATAGTTCTTCACAATGTGTATCCTTGAATAGAATCAAAGATGGAAAGCCTTCACATGGCGCAATGTGAATCATTAAGTCATTCATGTCTACCACTTGATGTGAAGAGTAGAGTGCATGGACAAGGTAATCAGAAAAGGGCTCGTCATCTTGTCCATCAATGTATTCATCATTGTGAAGTTCATTATTTTCAAGGCTTCATTGAAGGGCTCTCATGTGTGCCAACCAATTATTGTTGAGGGAAACGTTGTTCGCACAATAAAGAGGTGTAGGGAGTAATGCATTCAAGGCTGACATTGTTCTTAGAGGGCGAACAGAGCCAGTCAAGTACAAATGATTGTAGGAGAACTTTCTCTTTAACAAATATGGATGCTTCAAACTTTCTCTTTATTCCAACCAATATGGATGCTTCAAACTCAAGATAATGTGGAAGGACACATTGAACTCTCTCTAGATCGACCATCACATTGACTATTATGCCATGCAAGCCAAGTTTCCCGTTGTGTGTGAGCTCACGAATCTGCACAAAAGGTATTCTAATCGATATCAAATGCGCCTCGATTTGATTCAAGTTTTTGACACTTTCAATAGACGTATTGAAGCCTTGAGTTGCAAGTGAAGCAAAAGAGGAGATCGTATTCTTCTTCAAGCTCTTTACACAAAAAATTCTCAATGAGTCTTTGCTAGAGTGACCATTTGTTGTGATTTGGACCAACATAGAACTGAAGGGTGTATACCAAAGTTGTTTGGCAAACACGAGGCGCAAAGAAGAAGCACATTTATGTGAGGTTGTATCTTGCATGGCTTGTAAATAGGTTTTAAGGGAATGCTTCATTTCCATGGCAAACAGGTTGAGGTAGCTTTACCTTTAGCTTGTAAACTTTATTTGCAATAGAGCTTAAGCTATGCAATGAAGAGGGAGACATTTCCAAGAAAATGTTAGATATCGCATTTACAGTCTCTTCAATGTTGGCAATGATCAAACATACAAGCAGGTCTTCTTCTTCCTTTGACCATAGAATTCGTTTTCGTTTAGCTTTATTTTCTTTCACTCCAACAAAGCTATAAATTTTTTCATGCAATTGAAGAAGTATCGAGCGGTGCATTTTCGGTGCTTTTGTTTTTTTTTAAAACCCAGATTGATCAACTTTGGCTCACTATGTGCATAGAAAAGTATAAGACTATGTGCAAGCTTACTTTAAAATTACATGCAAAGACTTCCAAGACACTCATTACTAAAGCCAAAGAATTTGTCATCGTGGGCACAAGTGAATGAATTTGAGACAATAAAAATGGACAAATTTCCATTATTTCGCAATGTAACAAAGAAGAGAGGGTTGAAAAAACAGTCAAATCTTTCTCCACATAAGCTTGAGACAACCATTGGACCACAAGGCTTTTGAACTCTTCAAGACACAATGTTGATGACTGGACCATAAAGTGAAGTGCATTGAAAAGACACGTATTCAATGGAAACTTTGAGTTAAAGCCCTCCCTATCAACGAGATCTGCTTTTAAGTACTTCTTATAATCTTTCCTTGCCTTAAATGTATCATAAACATTCATTACCCTACCCTCAAAATCAAAATGAAGGCTGCTATATTGGTAATTTGTGAGGTACTAAGAAATGGAAGAGATAGAGAAGATTGGGAAGAGGTGTGAGGAACAATTGAGATCAACTTTTCTTTGCTTAACTCCTCATTATCTTTGCACACTGCAACACAAAGTATAAATCATCATTAGGTTTTATAAGGATTATGTGAGATTGAGGAGAAAGAGGTTTTACCTTTCTTTCCTTTGTCAGCAAAACAATTCCCTATCTACTTTATGCGCTTAGACTATTGACCTCTCTCTTCCTGAGAGCTTTTACAAAAAATTCCTTCGATTTGTGGACAAGAAAGATGGGGATCTTCCAAGGACACACAATCAGACTTTAGACATCATTTTAAAGCTAATAATGTCGAGGGAGAATGCACACCCTGTTCATCCTGCTCAATAGCTTTGGAAAAAGACGTGGCAAAACTGTTATCTAAATAAATAAATAAATAAAGCTAAGCTTTTTCACATAATAGTCTAAGATTGAAATATGTTCAAAGACTAAGTAAATTTACCATTGTCATATATGTTTGAGAGCTCCATGCTTGTTAGACCAGGCAAAATACCATTAAGCATGAGACACTTCTTTATATAGTAGTTGGGCACATGTGCTTTAATTTCTTCATAAAATAAAAGAGATAATATTAATAATAATGATCCTTACCCTCAGATTTACAAATCGACTTCAGAAATCATAGATAAAATCACACATTTGCTAATTAAATCAGCCGACCACGAAAATCTGTGCCCACTCTCTACGTTTACTCACACCTACGGTCTCATTCAAGAGACTTCTTTTGCACCAAAAAAAAACATTACACCAGAATAAAAAGCAACATTACATTGGAAAATTAATAAAAACTGGTTTGCTCTGAGAGTGAAGGTGATGGACAATGATCCAAGAGATATTTTTGCATGAAATATCTAGAAAGATATTCAAAAAAATTTGGTTGGCAAGGAGTGCCCATGTGATGGACACTACAAGATAAGAAGAGAGCACTTGTGTGCTATGCATTAAAGAGAAGAAGAGAGCACCCGTGTGCTATGCATTAAAGAGAAGAAGAGAGCACCCGTGTGATGGGCGCTGCAAGAGCAGTAGAGAGCGCCCGTTTGCTGGGTGCTGTGTTTTCAAATTTTCTATTTTAAAAAAAACCTTAGAGATTCATTGCTATTTTACATAAAATTGTGTTTTCAATTTGACATTTAATATATATCCTTTTTTAAAAAGAAAATTGCTAGGCACTCCTGAAATATACTTTATATGTGTCTCATATTATTCGTCATTTCGTAATTTATGCATGATATTGATGGCTTTGTACAGCTAAAAATCTTCAAAAAAAATCAATCTAATAAACTCTGCTCTGCTCTGCTCTCTCTCTCTCTCTCTCTCTCTCTCTCTCTCTCTCTCTTTCTCTCTCTCTCTCGAAGTTTGTGGGAAATGAGTAGCAACAGTGAATTAATAGCATCATAGGTACCAAATTAAAAGTGTCATAGTAGGCACCAAGGCCTTAGCAACACGGATGCATAAGCATGCAAGCACATAGCTATTGAAACTCTGCACACACTCTCTCTCTCTCTCTCTCTCTCAGTTTGCACGAAATGAGTGAAGCAGTTTAAAAGCATCACAAGCATCAAGGCCTCAGCATCAGCCTACCCCTAACACGGACATGTCAACTCTGTGCTCTCTCTCTCTCTCTCTCTCTCTCTCTCTCTCTCTCTCTCTCTCTCTCTCTCTCTCTCTCTCTCTCTCTCTCTCTCTCTCTCAATTTCTCCGAAATGAGTAGGAGTAGTGAATTAATTCAGACGCCCCCCTAACATGGATGCGTCAGCATCAAGGCCCATGGAGCTTAACAAATCAAAGCGTCATCGGCATGAATGCCTCAATAATCAGCATCAGCCTCTTGGGAGATGGGGATCCGATTCAACATACAGAGGTCTTTGAGTCTACCTGTGAAACTTGTGGGCTAGTGAGTGATGTAACCATGATACATGCTTTTTTTCTGACCTTAGAAGGGAAGGCTCACCAATGGTTTCAAACCTTAAAGCTAGAGGATAAAGTCAACTTCACTCGGCTTAAGAATGTGTTCATATTGAGCTTTGTTCGAAGTGGTGACATGTGGAGTAATGTGGCTCAGCTCCACAATATCAAGTAAAAGGAAAATGAGTCCATGCGAGATTATGTTTCTAGGCTCAAGCACTTGAAATCAAGATGCAAGTTGAGAGAAAAGCTAACTGATGGATTAGTTATTGCCTTGCTTTCGAAGAGGAGTCCAGGATGAGACGTGTGCCCATGAAGCTTTCCTGATTCACATCACAGGGAGACACAAGAGGTGGGTGGAGGGGCATGAGCCCAAGTGTGGGTGGAGGGGCGCACGACCGATGGATGATGAATCACATCACACAGAGAGGCACAAGGGGGCGGGACCCAAGTGTGGGTGGAGGGGCGCACGGCGATGGACGAAGAAGCTTTGTAAAGCCTCAAAACCTAATCTTAGCATCCTTTATAAAGCCTCTAAAAAGAGAGAGCACTTTTTGCTTATTTTCCTAAGCAGCACGCATTTTTTGCTAATTGAATAATAAGCAGCTGTTGGGCTCGAAAAAATAGAGCGCATTTTTTGCTAAATTAAATAATGAAACCTAATCTTCATGATCCTTTCAGCCAATAGAAAAAGAAAGGCCAATAAACCACCCACAAAAAGCCATGATTTAAAAAAAAGCATGATGAACAAAACTTTTAAACGGCCCACTACTTCTCATGATTTTTTTCCTTAGCCCAAAAAAAGGAACCAATCACTAAGGCCTTGCCCATGGTAGGTCAAAAAAGAGAGAAGACAGATGTGATGGCGAGAGAGAGAGAGAGAGAGAGAGAGAGAGAGAGAGAGAGAGAGAGAGAGAGAGAGAGAGAGAGAGAGAGAGAGAGAGGAAGGTATGTGGCGTTGGCGTCCAGCGCAAAGGAAAAAATAAACAAAAATAAAGGAGTAGCCCTTGTGGGTGGCCTTACCCGCCCATTGCGTGGGCACCTTCCCCCCATTTGAAAAGGCCCAACGGACCAAGATCTTTTTGGTCGTCGATGATTGGTGTGGCTCTGTGAGCGTGGAGCAGTGAGAAAAAAAAAGAATAGCAAAAAAGGAAAAGGCCCGTTGCCGCTCGCCCCACTGAAAGAAGTTAAAAGTTGAGAAAATCCATACGGTTAGATCATGGAGAGGTTAAAAGTTGGGAAAATCCATACAGTCAGATCATGGAGAGGTTAAAAGTTGGAAAATTTAATTTTTCTTTTAGCTTCAAAGAGGTGATTTTGAGAGTAAAGGCGACATGAATTGCAATCCTTTGATCTTGTTCTCCATCCAATAGACCACAAAAGTCACATAAACCCTTCAACTCCTTTACCCAAAGGTTTTTAGCTTTCTTCCTCTTTTACACAAATCCTTTGAAAAGGACACATGCTCCTCACCGTGGAGGTATGATAGAGGCCTAATGCTTTTAAGCTATTTACATACTCTTTTGAAATCAATCAAATCAAAGTCTACAAGGGAATAGGCATACCTTGAATTTTTGGAATTGCTACAAAAATATGTTTTTTTTAATTTAAAACCTTAAAGAGATGTCCTTTGTACTTGTTTTACCAAAGCTATGATACCACTAAAACGGATCTTTTCTCCAAGTACAAATTATTATAATTTAATCCAATACCTTTCAACTACCAATTACCATAGCATATGAAAGATAATTAAAACCAAGAGAGATAGAAAAACCATAAGCATACGACACAAGATTGGGTTAAATCTTCCCATTCATGGGGCTCTCTCTCCATGACATGGGTATTTTTAATCATGTTTCAAAATTTAGCCCTTGAGCCAATAATAGAGTGCACGTATAAGATTGGGCTTTCCTTTTACAAAATTGGCCAGGCACCTATCCTATTCAGACCTATATGCCTTCCACCATAAACCTTGTTCACATGCACTTACAATTTAAATGTCCACACCCATTAACACAAGGGGTGGATAAAATATTACATCAAACTCATGTTCACATGCACTTACAGTTTAAATGTCCGCACCCATTAACACAAAAATATTACATCAAAATCATGGCGCACTATCATAAAATAACCATACGAAATAATAATTCAGTCGACACAAGGTAGGATCCTCTGCGTGCTACACACTCACACTGCTCATCACCACCACATGCAACTTGTATAACCTTTAAATAAATTAATCAAATTAAGGTGTTCCTTGTGCACATATTTACCACTTGCACCTTGTGAAACCTTTAAATAATTTGCTCGAACTTTCGAGTCTCCCCGTATCCTCAGTTGTGTAAAGAATTTAAACTCTGTAACAATGCAACCAACTCTTGGGCATTTGAGGATGTGGCTAAGATAGAGGTAGGTATAATGATAGGTGTGTCCAACTTCTTCTTTAAGCAAGAAATCTCAACCATATGAGCCTCATAAAGCTTTGTCTTCTCCTCTAACTAAACAATTAGAGATCTCTTCTCCTCTCTAACACTCTCCAGCTCCTTCACCTTCACTTTTCCAGGACTCCACGCACTTAAATTAATGAAATGAAGACATAAAGTTTTTTATGACTTGAGAAACTCCCTCATTTTTCACATGTGAAATAGTTATTCATGGCATGAAATAGTTATTCATGGCATGAAAACCTACACAACGTGAAAAAAGTCATTAGCTTTGAGGTGTAAGATGGTACCTTTTGATGATTAATGATAGTTTTTATATCACAATTCTTTCCTTATTCAATAATTTTTGAGAAAATTTTTCCCTAAAGCTCCATTGCTCTTGATTGAGTAGTCACAAAGTTTTGTAGCACTTCATAGGCTAGATTCACCCAATCCTACTTGTACTCATGCATTACTTGCAGCCACCATTGTCTAGCTTTGCCTCCAAATTTGCATGTCACTTGCTTCACTTTGTCCCCCTCATTGCATGGAAATGCACAAAAGTAGGCATCCCAATTGCGAATCCATTCCTTGAGCTGTATACAAGTGACTCCTTCCCCATCAAAAAGAGAGCAAAGCTTCTATAAATGATTCCTTGAGCTGTATACAAGTGACTCCTTCCCCATCAAAAGAGAGCAAAGCTTCTATAGATGATTCACCCTGCTTGAACCATAAGCTTCCAATAGGAGTAGAAATCATACGATCCACAAATTCATCCTTTGTCAAGGACTTTGGTAACTTGGAGTGTATGACCTCATCATACAACCGGCATACCTATCTTTGTCATCTTCATTGGAAATTATGGCTATTTCCTTTTGTTTTGACTCCATCAAATCTTGCCTATGCTTTTCTTCCTTTCCATAGGGCTTTGACAATGGTGATTTAACATGAGAAACATCTTTTGGGTTCTCTTGAAGTGCTGTCTTCATAATTTGAGTGTTCCCATTGGAAGTTCCCACCTCAATTTCAACATTTCCATGCCGACTAAGCCCACAAGATGATGAATTTGGAAATGACCTTTGTGGTTGTGACCAGCCTCTTGTCCTATCAAGAGAATTGTCAATTTTCTCCACACACCTTTGCACTTCATTTATCCCATCACCAAGCTTCTTGAAGTCCTCATTCATAGCATTAAACATTTGCTCCATGAGAACATTGCTTGCCGCATATGCTCACTGTTTTGCCTCAAAAGCTCACTGTTTTGGAAGCAAATATCCCTTTGTGCATCCTTCATAGCTTCGGTGATAGTAAGCTTTAGCATATCCAAAGTAATATGCTCCAAAGAAACTTGTGCACTTCCACTTGTGTGCCCTATGCCCTCATTCACCATGTGACCACTCATGTAATAGCATTCCCTCTTGTTCACGGTCACCCATGGTACCAAATTAGGGTTTTTGGTGCTACCAATGTCAGAATTAAAAGAAAGGCTTATCACGTTCGTCTCGATGAGAGGAACACTTCTATCACCTTGGATTGCCACTTCGAACACCCCTATACCTCTTTGTTTTGACTTTTAGGCTGAAAGTTAACTATGAGGGTTTGACCATCCAAACGGTCACGGAATCGGGAACTTGATGGCTCATTTTGGGAAGCTCTTTAGTAGTGTTCTTAAGCTATGTAAACACCTTCAATTCAGTCCGCCCTGTTTTTGACTGATTAGGGTTTTCAGCCTTACAAAACCATCCACTTTGTACCTTGAGATGGTGTCCAAATCAACCACTTGATGCCTAGTTAGAACCGCCTTAAGGCACCCTTTTAAGACTTCCAAAGACCCTTGAGAGATCTTGAGCAGATTGGGACTGAATTGCACTTCTTTACCCACTGCAGAGTGCCGAAAAATCACAAAATTTTTGCCATCCTAGATGAGATCTTTGTGTTGGTGGGACTTTCCCACCACGAGCCAAAATTATCTTTTATTGGGCAATCTACAAGCAGTTCACTTCTATCCATGCACTCTATTAGGAGCCACTCTTATGAGAACCCTACAAGTGGAATCAAGATAAGGAGAATCAATGTAAATGAATTTTTGTGCCATCTCTTGGTTTACCTCTTGATTTGAGTAGGGATGGAAGGGCTATTATACATTAAATTTTGGATGATGGTAGCTTTACAAAGAGAAAAACATGGACTATGATTATGTGGGACTTTAGCACATTATGAGGTTGAAGTGGACAAGACACTTTCCTGTAATTTCTAGATAGCAAGATGTGAATAAGCCATACACGCATCAATGCAAAGATTTAGATTTCATCGTCGTGAGTTCCTATTACACCTCTATACATCATCAAAAGCATATGCTTGCTCATGTAACCCTTATGCTTCGACCATTAACAAAGATCCATGGCATGCCCAATCAAGTGACCATTGGCTTCCATAGCCTCGGCATGCTTGCACTATAGTCGATTATGTGTCGAAGAAGAGCTTTATGCTTGTCGATCTCTCGGCCAAGCCTTCCCACCCTCGTACGTAGTCCGATTCGAGGCACAAGTTGGGGTCAAGTCTTCACATCCAAGTACCTAATCCCCCTCCTTGCCGCTTTACCAAAAGCACTCACGAGACAAAGAGAGTTCATGCCATGCTCCCCCCAAGCCTCTCCTCTAATGCCCGAGGTACCCTTACAAGCATACTAGATACTATGAATTGAAGTGGGATACAAGTGAAGTGTATGTAGATGTAACTTCAAAAGGATAAGATAGTAGTACTTACAATGTTTTTAGCATAACTCATGCTATTTCATTTCATTTCATCATTACAAAGAGCATGTACTCATGCTTTTCCCATTTATCCAAGTGGCTCCGTCACATCAATCACCACAAAAACAACATCCAAAATCATGTGATTCACAAGCATAACTCACTGATTTGCATCACTTCAACCCCTTTTGCCTTTACTCCATGGCCCTCATCAATGAACCAATCAATCAATCATATGGAAAGTAGACTCCACTTGGTTCAATGAACACCAAAGGAGTGATGTTTGCTTAATGCTTAAGCAAATCAAGGACTCGTATGATGCATCCAAAAAATCCTTTCAATGGTAGATGTCATGGCCATGCAAAAGCTTCCACATGTCATGAGCATTTCACCATTGCAATTAGCATGCAAGTGTTTGAAGCATGGATAATCAAAGACTTCAATCTATGGTTTCAAATAGCTTGAAGAGAGGTTTTCAAAAAGCTTGAAGCCATAGTGACCAAAAGCTAAAAATGCCATCATGCAATGCTTCCATCAATGGTGTTCAAAAGCATAAGCAAAATCTTACTCCTTGCATAGTTGTTGAAGATTTGAAGAGTTGAAGGCTTGAGAAGGCTTGAAGACTTGAAGAGAATAATCAAAGTCATGTAAATCACTTCTTGAAATGAGTATTTCCTCACGGCAGCGTTCTTCTTGAAACGTAGTAAAATCGCAGTACTTTTTGCATCCTTGTTGCCAAGCTAGAGCTTAAACTTGCTACACGATAGTAGAAATGGCGCGAAACGGATGCTAATGCTCTGAGAATCGTGGGCTAACAGGCTGCAAGCTTCCATGGAAGAAAAGCGTAAAAACTCCTAATTAAGATGTCATTTGAAAGATCAAGAAATACTCCTTCAAAACCCTAAGTCAATGTTGCTCAATGGCAAGAAGATGCAATCCTAATTTCCTTCAGAATCAAGAATGTGGGAAAGATCAAAAATGTGTTGGATTAAGGCCTTAATCATGATTAGTTTAAATTTTCCCTAATTTGGTCCTGTCCCTCAAATTTTGGAGCGGTTGCCTCAATTTTTTGTCCATAGTGACCCATAGCCCCCCAAAACATTAATCAAATCAAAAATCCAAAAGAATTCCAGCATTCCACACTCCCCATGCCCCATTTCTTGATCAAGAAATCAATCAAAATCAAGAAAATTTCCAAGAAACTCCAAGAAAATCAAGAAAATGCAAAAATTTTAAAAATTTTCAAAAATCTTCTATCAAAGACAAGGCTCTGATACCACTGTAATGATGCGGAAAAGAAAGAAAGAAAGAAAGATTGCACTCATAATGGAGAACCACATACACTCATGATGGAGTACCACATGCACTCAAGGGAGTACCACCATAGCCATAGAAGCATGGAGATCCAAGAAGTATGATTTCATTAGTAAAAGTGTGTTATGCCCCTAGTTACAATATTCACTTATATACTTGCCCACCTTTTCACACTCATTAATGTTGGGCCTCCATATTGCGTGGCCATATCTATGCCCATGAGCTCTCTTTGAGTCTAATTCCAAGCCCCCTTCATTACAGATTAAGTAGGATATATTCACATTATGAAAAACTAGATGTTTGTCATGCCATGTGATTAAGTAGAACATATTCATGTCCATGAATTTTTCAAAATTTATTGAATAAGGAAATATTTCTGATACAAAAACCATTATCAATCATTAAAAGGTACCATCTTACACTTCAAAACTAAGGACTTTTCCACATTGTGAATAAGTTTTTCATGCCATGAATTTCATGTGATTAAGTAGGACCTATTCACATGTGTCAAAAATTATTGAATGAGGAAAGAATTGTGATACAAAAATCATCATCAATCATCAAAATGTACTATCTCTTCTTGGGGAGAATTGTATGGATAAAGATGAATGCAACGAGACTCTTCTTGATGAAGGAGACAACTCTTACGAAGCTCTTCATGGTGTTGCATTGCATGAGGGATTTGTGGGGTTGCCAACCATGAAGATGTGGCACATGATGTGGATTCACAAAATGATGGTGTGGATGAAACCAATAATGTGGTTGATTGTGATCTTTATGAAGACATTTATGAGGAAAATGCTTTGGGTAATGATGATGATGATGCTTTGGTTTCTAGAAGTGATTCATGGGTGGACTTTGATGGGGGCGGATCATTGGTTGGTGATGACACTTCCAACCATGATGTTTTTTACCCATTTAATCCTGCTATACATGAAAAGATGCTTGATGTGGATTCATTTCCATATGATCCAGGTGGACATCATGCATTGCCACTTAAAGCGGATGGATTTCCACATGACCCGAGTGGATACTATGCATTGCCATTTAAAGCAGATGGATTTCCATATGACCCGGGTGGATACTATGCATTGCCATTTAAAGTGGATGGGTTTCCTTTTGAATCGGGCATTTTTGGAAGTCAACTTTATTGATGGGGACTTGGTGTGGGTCACCTATTACCTTATGCTTGAGTCTTCATGAAATAAGTACAGCTGTATGGTGTCTTTGGACAGCTACATGCATGGAATGGGATTATGGAATGAAAGGTGTCATTGCTGCAAATTTACTGTGTGGACATCCAGGGCCATTGGTGTACTTCACCACTCATCAATCAATGCTCAACAAGACTCCGTGGCTTATGGATATCATAGAGAGCAATCCATATGTACATCAAATAAGTGGACAGCTCTATGTGGAGTTCTTTTGTATGAGGCACTTTTGGAGTTGCAACAAATGTACTTCCACATTTATGAGAGAAGTCAAGAAGATTCCCAACAGCCCATACATTGCTCCATACATGGTTTCGAGGACGAAACCTTTGGGTGGGGGTGGTTTGTAAAAATGAAGGGGCTTGGAATTAGACTCAAAGAGAGCCCATAGGCATAGATATGGCCGGGCAATATGGAGGCCCAACATTAATGAGTGTGAAAAGGTGGGCAAGTATATAAGTGAATATTGTAACTAGGGGCATAACACACTTTTACTAATGAAATCATACTTCTTGGAGCTCCACGCTTCTATGGCTATGGTGGTACTCCCTTGAGTGCATGTGGTACTCCATTATGAGTGCAATCTTTCTTTTCCCCATCATTATATAATCACACAATGTGAAAAACATATGGTTTTTCTTGTGTAGATGGCAAAGAAGTTGGTGGGGAGTTTGATCTTCTTGTGCAATACACGACCGACACCAGTTTTGCAGTTGGTGTATTGAAGTCATGTTCTCAAATTAGCCCCAAGAGAAAGGCATGGATATTGGTGTTGAAATACATTTTTGGTACACTTAGATACGACATCACCTACACCTCGAGCAAAACCTAATTAGATTTTGTGACTCAGATTGGGCAAGCACATTGTGATAGTAAGAAGTCAGTTCTTGTTTATTGTTTCTTACGTGGGTCTTAAGTTACCTCCTAGATTAATAAGAAGCAACCTATAGTGGCACTTTCTTCTACAACAGAGGCTACATACAATGCATCATGCTTTGCTTCATGTGAAGCAAACTGGTTGAGGAGAATTTTGGGGGACATCATACATGTGGCTCAGGAGCAGCCAACTAAGTTGCATGATAATTGCGAAGAACCTAATGTTTTACGCTCGCATGAACCTAGTGTTTTATGCTCGCAAAGCACAATGAGATATAATATCACTTTATGTGCAAGTTGATGGACAACAAAGAATTATGCAGATATCTTCGAAAGGCTCTTAGAAGAGACTTGTTGGAGAAGTGACATCTTCATTGAAGTGGAAGTTCACCTAAGGACAGACATTGAGGGGGGGGGTGTTGGAAATCAATGCTCACCTAAGGTAGTCCAACGAAGGGTAGACATTGAGAGGGGGATGTTGGAAATTAATGCTCCCTCGTCACTATCACTGTGTGGGTGACAGACGAGCTGCTCTATTTTGTAAGCCCCCCTATATGAGGAGCCATTGTGTACCCGCCAATCCCCATTTTAGGCACTCGATGTTGGCTATATATGTGGCCGAATGGTTAAGAGACAACTTATGCTAATTAGATGTATATTAAAAGGAGATCTTCATGGTCGGGGCCCGTTCTAAGTGCCCATACTACCTCAGATGGGTCTGGAAACAGCACACAGATTGTAGAGGTCTTTGTTGTAATCTAACATGGTTCCAGTCTGGTGATGTGGTCGGTTCGATCCAACCATAAGGTGGCCAATATTGGCCAATCTACGATATGGCTAACCATGGATACTATAAATAGACTAGTTTTGTAGTCCGCATGTCACATTGAGGTCTATCTTTGCTGCAGTAGTGGACCCTTGTATGTGCATGATATCCTTCTATCTAGAGTCTACCTAAATCACCATCAAAGCTCCTTGTCGGAGTGCATATGTGGGTGGACGCCTTCTATTTACAATAGTAGTTCTCCATATCTCTTGCTTCAAGTTCTTTGTCTTGTGATTTAGTTCCGCTTAGTGTATTTCTTTACAAGATTGGGGGTATTAAGAACTACTCTACATTCTCATGGAAATTATGGAATTATGGAAGGGCAATTTGGGGAATTGATCGCCCTTCCATAGGTTTTTGGCAATTTGGGAAATGATGGAATTATGGAAGGGCAATTTGGGGCATTGATCGCCCTTCTACATGCTAAGCATCATAAGTTTTTGTGAAGCTCACACTACGTGAAGGAGGAGGGCCGATGCCATGATTTTCTAACTCTTCCATTCTCATGACAATTGTTACTGTTATTGTGTACCCTACTACTTGAGTTTTTACAGGTAGAATTATGTAGCTGAGTTGATGCCAGAAATACCATATTATTTGTAACTTGTTTATAGATTTTGATTAATATTTTCTTATGAAAATTTTCTATTTTTTAGCTAAGTGGGGGTCCAAATACTTGAAACCTGCGTAGAGCTCCTATGTTTTTGAGACTTTGAGAGAGAGGATACAAAAAAAGAGTTAAAAGAATGACAAAATCTTATACAAAGATAGCATAGAGCACCTATGTTGTTAAGACTCCAAGAGAGAGGATACAAAAAAGAGTTAAAAGAATGACAAAATCTTTTACAAAGACTGGTTTACTGCTCTTTTCTTGCTATAACTTCTCTCAATCTTCCTCGCTCTCTTCTTTGATGAATTGATCTCCCTTAAAATAGCATCAACTTTGTTGTGTTTTGGCTCGCAACATCTTTCATTAGTGTAGTGAGCCTTGAGCATTTACAATAACTAACACATCCAAACTCCTTGACTTCCATCTAAAGTGATAAAGCCACTAAATTCCTCACCATGTACCCCACAAAGACCTATGAATTTCTTGTATTTGTTCTTGTCAAAGAGGGGAGTACTCACTTGTGAACAAAATTCTCATCCAAATGTGATGTATTTTTTAAATCTATATTTCTTGCGTTTGTTCTTGTCAAAGAGGGCAATATTCACTTATGAACAAAACTCATCCAAATGTGATGTATTTTTCACTCTGTTTGTCAACCCTTTAATGCATACACTGGATGATGAATAAGTTTGATTTTACCACAAAATTTTGTCATGACTTTTTTGTTGGGCTTTTTTCTGAAAGCAAGTAGGTTGGAACTTTAATGTGTGTTTTGGTTGATTAAATTAAGCAAGTATGGTTAATTGGTCTCTTATCTTTATATTTGAATTGCTTCAAATAAATTTTAGGATTAATTACTTAAGTGAATGTGTATTTTGATTTAGAGATTGGAATAAAATTTTAAAACCTAGAGCTACTAAAAAAATAATAGAGGCTTCATTATATTATTTTAAAAAGATTTACTTGAACTAGGTTTTTCCATGGAGCTTGGTTTTCTAAATTTTGTAGGTTAAACTTTCAATATTTTATGTAATTAGGTGTCGAGTTTAAATTAATGGTTAGAGAATTTAAAAAATAAATTTATTAGTAGTAATAGTAATCCAATTAATTATTCAAGGTAAAAAGAAAAAGGGCATAAGAAGCTCGTGGGTCACCTCCGTGAGCAGAAAGGATACGAAAGATTGTTTGGAAAACTGCACCAACCCAGCGCAGCATGTTGTTGACTGGCTCTACCGAGCCCACCCTCACCACCATAGCTGCAGACAATAAGCTCTACTATCCTCCCCCATTATCACATCATCAGCAGAACACAGCACCTCACCCGATCCAAGACAGACAGTGATCCCAGCCTATAGCCTCAGAAGATGTCGAATTCTGAGCAAATAAGCGTTCAAAGCCTCACCCTTGAGGACCTGCTTCACATTGGGCTCACCCCCCTGGAGGCTGAGGTCTTCTACAGGCAGCTCAGGCAAGCTCTTGCAGAAATTGGCCAGTGTGCTTCCGCCACATGGCGCCTTGTCTCCAAAGAGCTGCTCAACCCCAAGCAACCACATGCACTCCATCGGCTCATGTACAACTCCATCTACAAGGACTGGGACAATGAGAGGATGGGACCCCCTCTAGCTTGGTTTCCCTCCCAGTAAGAAACCCACTTCCCTATCCCCATGTATATCAAAAATATGCAGTCACACTGTCATCACAACATGTCCCACTTGTCCATGGATCCCACTGTGCTGCTGGTTCGGCTCTCAGTAAGTTACTCACCTCTGATTCCATATAGTGAGTGCTATACCTGTGTGGTCACATACCCATGACGTGTACACGTGAGCATCCTATTCCATATAGTGTTACAGATGTGTAGTCGCATACTCACCACATGTATTATACACAAGCATCCTCCCATCTTGCTTGTCCTTACACATGTGGAGAGTCGGGTTGACAGCAACCCTTGCAACTTAACTGTTCCTTACACCATCTCCCATTCCATATAGTTTTAAGATGTGCAAAATTGTCTACCTACTACATATATTATACAAAAGCATCCTCCCATCTTGCTTGTCCGTGGGTCGAGGATTAGGGTGGACACCCTCCCATCCTTCTTGTCCACACACTGACACGACAGGGGATCATTCATAAGCAACTTTGCATCCTGCTTGTGTGTACATGTGGTTCGAGGGTTAGGGTCAACAGTTACCCTCACATCCTCTTGTCCGGATGCTCACAAGCCTGGGGTCAATCAAAATGCTCCAAGCTTGGTTCTTGGTTAGGGTCAACAGTCACCCTCCCATCCTGTTGTCCGGACGCTCACAAGCCTAGGGTCAATCAAAATGCTTCAGGCTTGGTTCTTGGTTAGGGTCAACAGTCACCCTCCCATCCTGTTGTCCAGACGCTCACAAGCCTGGGGTCAATCATAATGCTGCAGGCTTGGCTCTTGGTAAGTTACTGCTCATTCCATATAATGTCACATCCACATGTATTGTAAAAAAGTATCCTCCCATTCTGTCTGTCTGTGAACATATGGGGCCAAGGGTCATGGTTGACCATTATTCAACCATCCTTCTTGTCCATTGACCCACAGGGCTGGGGTCGATCATAGTGATTTAGGGTTCAGCTTTCTGTAAGTTACTGTCACATGCATCCCGCACTTGGATGCCACGTAGACATCTCTGTACAGAAGGTGCAGGACCTGGGATGGTGAACTAGTCCCATGTGAGCCCAGTTCGGGACGAGTCAGCCAGTGATCCATCTCAGTCGTCCGAGGTCAGGTGTGCATTGTCCTGCACATGAGTCTAAGGTTAGGTGTGCACTGTCCTGCACATGAAACAGTGCCAGTCCGCGCTGTAAGTCTCCCTCTAGAATGATGTCAGTGATTCTGTGTATCTGGTATGGTACCGGATGCCAGATCACTGAGTAGTTAGTGTTTAGGACAAGGGGCCAGCCCATAGGGCTACCCCTGATCTTAGTGTGGGCATGGGAATGGTGTAGAACCACCCCCATGAGGGCCAGGAAGGCCCAGGCTGAACCCACCAGCCATGGAGGGGCTGTAGGACAGCCCTAGGGCAAGAATAAGGCAGATTCCAGGAGATTACAGCCCAAGTATGGGGCAGCCCCTACAGGCTACCCAGCCCTTGGATTGTGGGCAAAAGCTGTGCCCAGCCCTTTGGAAGCAGGCGTATCACCTTTCAGCTTGATATGGAAAAACGTAGCATTTTATGGGATTTTATTCAGTATTTATTGCTGAATATTCACAGTCGTGGAACATTAAATGCTGGCCGCTTGGCTTTGTGCTAGCTGACTGCTGCAGTAGGAGTACTATATAACGGAGAGCCCACAATCCCATTCATTCATCTGATTCTCCACCAAGAGCTCAAGCATAAGAGGCTAGACAAAGCCAAGAGGGTGCTAAGCTAAGGGGTGAAGGATTCAGGTCAAGGGCAGGGTATTCCCAGCCAAGAAAAGGTCCAAGATTGCTGTATTTTCTTTCAGATTTCTCATACTAATAAAGCAAATACACCATCCGTGGTGGGGGCCCTACAGAGGGTAATTGGGACCCAATACTGTGTCCTCTCCATCTCTCCCTCTCTCTCTCTATTTTCTGCACATCTCCTTTCAGTTTGTGAATTAATTTCCGTCGCGAAAAGAGTGCTGAATTCTGAGTATTGAAGTTACCGAATCTTCTCCGAAGCTTCCGCTTATTACAATGGTATCAGAGCCTACTTCAAGTACAAAGATTCAGCAAAGAAACCAGAATTTTTCCTCGCTCGTGTGGTTGGTTTCTAGACGCCGGTGGACTACCCCTTTCGGAGTGACTCCTGTCCCTCGAAGGACGGTTGGTTTTTAGCCTCCGGAAGCCTCCGAAAGTCTCCCACACAAATAGTAGATGGTCAGATTGCGTTCCGGAAAGGAATTGCATTTTCCTGCTATGGCGAGCTTCGACGACGAGAGAGACCAAGAACCATGGGACCAGAGTGCACCAAGCAGCCCAGCTAGGGCACCAGGCTTGAGTGTCACAGACATGTTCCAGCAGATAATGTGAGCAATCGCAGAACAAACAGCCAAGTTGGATGAGCAGAAGGCGCAAATCTTGGCTCTGGAGGAGCGTACCCGCTCTCCAGCGTCGCGTTTTCCATCTCCTCCTCCCTCTCCTTCCGTATCCTAGATACCATATCCTCGACACAGGGACCCTCTCGCAGGGTCACAGCCGCAGCCAAGCTCTTTGCTTGAGTTGCAGACGCGTGCATTGGAGATCCGACAACAAGTAGACGAAGCCATGCGATGCGTGAAACACGAGCGTTACCTCAGAGCCTTGGACGCCAAATTGACACCGGTGGCGCGCTCGAATCATTTTTCCGAGAAAATGAACTTTAGTAAGTATAATGGTAAACTCGATCCCACAACTCTTTATTCATGGTTACATCAATTTGAAGCTTACTTTGCCGCAGTTAGGAAAACTGATACTGACAGAGTGATCTTAGCCAGTTGGTACTTGGAAGGTGAGGCCATTCCTTGGTGGACTCAGTGGGCTCATGCCTACACCAAAGCAAGTATGGCAGCTTATGTGTGGGACGAGTTTGTCCGCGACCTTAAGCAGCGGTTTCTACCGCCCCACTATCTTGAGCGACTCGAAAACGAGTTCAGGGGAGCGCGTCAGAACGCGCAACCAGTTCTTCAATTTACCAATAGAATTTCGACTTTATGTCTACAATTAGGCTTATGTGATACGGACAAGAAAGGGCAGCTTTTGTATGGCCTGGACACGCAAATCCAATGGGAGGTGCGTATGTTTAGGCCAACCACCTTTGAGGACGCACTCTTGCTTGCGCAGAGTGCAGAAATAAAACATAATGGTGGCAAGCCCAAGACTTCCCAGCCGGCTTCTCCCAGGGCTACCGCCTCGGGGGGCAAAAGCCAGAACCAGACGGGGTCTTCCCCAGGACAGAGCCCGGGAGCATCTGGCTCCTAGAACTCGAACAATGCGTCAAAGCTTACTCCAGACCAGAAAGCGGAGGCAGGCAAGACAGGTGGCAAGTTGAGTGCTGAGGAGCTTTCTCAGTACAAGGAGGGTAGATGTTTCTTTTGTCATACAAAAGGACATACTTCTCGGGATTGTCCTAAGAAGCCTCCAAAGCCCGCCCCGCCGCCGCCGCCTCCACAGCTTCTGTGGTGAGCTCAAATCCCACACAAACCCCAGCAGCTATCCCTAGTTCTTCAAACCTCAGTGCTTCAGTTGGAGCAATTATTAGCCGAGAGCTCGAAGATAAGCAGAAGGGCGCCCATGACCAGGAGTATGAGCGCAGCGAATTGCTCAAGTCCTTTGGCTACATAGGTGGCCAGAGAGTCGTCTTGTTTGACAACGGCATCACGGAGGATGTGGTCACGGAACAGGCAGCTAGGCGTGCCCGTTTCGATCTGACTTCGGTGGACAAACAGGTTGAGGGTTTTAGCACAGGCATGACAACGAGCGTCAAGTATGAAGCTCTAGGTGCTAAGTTAGTGATTCAAGGCATAGAGTTTGTGCGTGACTTTATGGTTGCCCCTCTTGTAGGAGCAGACATAATTTTGGGTATTCAGTGGTTTCACAAGTTTCTCCCTGATGTCAAGTGGGACAAGCACACGTTCCAGATCAATCGGAATGTGTCAAACGCCCCAGTGACCATTAAGTGTGAGCCAGGAATTCCGAACTTTCCGCTCATAAGCCACTTGCAGGCTAAGCGAGCAGTCAGGAAAGGCGCACAATGTGCGATGATTTACATCCAATAGCCCAGATGGTGGCGAGTGCTTCCGAGAAGTACTCGGTTCTCCACGAAAAGTTCCAGAAGATTTTTCTTCGGGACAGCCTCCCTCCCCAGCTCCCCCTGTCTAAACCGGAGGACCACAAAATAGACCTCCTCCCAGGCTCGGAACCCCCGAGCAAGTTTCCGTATCGCCTTTCTAAGGCAATGGAATCGGAGTTGGACCGCCAACTCCAAGAATTGTTGCAATTTGGCTTCATCCGCCCCAGCGTGTCACCATTTGCAGCGCCGCTCTTATTTGTCAAGAAAAAGGATGGGTCTTCCCATTTGTGTGTCGATTATCGTGCACTCAACAAGCTGACTATCAAGAGCAGATTCCCGATGCCTTGAATTGACTATATTCTCGAGAGGCTGAATGGAGCAAAGGTGTTCTCGAAACTGGATTTAAAGAGTGGGTACCACTAGGTGCGGATTGTGGAGGGAACATCCCTAAGACAACCTTCCATACGGAACGGGCCCACTATGAATTTGTGGTCATGCCATTTGGCTTGACGAACGCCCCAGCTACATTTAACCGCATGATGATGCGTGTTTTTCGGGATTTGATTGGAAAGTGTGTGTTCATATTTCTGGACGACATACTCATATTTTCAGCTACGGTTGAGCAGCATGACATTGATGTGGAGAAAGTCCTTAAGTTGCTGGAAAGCAACGAGCTCTACATCAATGAAAAGAAGTCAGAATTTTATCTGTTCCCCCAGGTGCATTACTTGGGATATGTAATTAGTGCTGAAGGCATTCGACTTCATCCGGCTAAAGTGGCCGAGATTGTCAACTGGGAAGTACCTCAGACAGCCTATGACATTAGATCATTTGTGGGTATATGCCAGGCATATTCCACCCACATCGACAAGTTTTCTGACCTCTCGGCAGATCTCACCAATCTGCAAGACAAGAAGGCAAAAGATTCGAATGACTCCACGAGCGTTGGAGGCATTCCAGAACCTCAAGGTGGCTTTGTCAAAAGCGCCTTGTTTAGCACTTGCCTCGTGGGACGACCCATTTCAGGTGATCACCGATGCGAGTAACATCGCAATTGGAGGTGTATTACAACAAAATGGTCATCCAGTAGCTTACATGTCTCGTAGGTTACTGCCCACCGAGAAGAACAAATCAGTCTATGATCATGAACTCCTAGCAGTGATACAGGCCTTGAAACATTGGAAACATTTCCTGTATGGCCGTGACTTCGAGGTTCGCACTGACCATCAAGCATTGTGCTGGATTCAGACGATACCAAGTGAACAGTGGAGTGATCGACAACACCGTTGGAGTCAGATATTCCAGCAGTTCGGTGGTATGATTGAGTACCTTCCAGGAAAGGCCAATCCAGTGTGGCTGACGCTTTGAGCAGGAAGGGACAAGTGTCTACGATTCAGACCACTAGACTTGATCTTGTTGGTAAAGGACTAGAGGACATGAAGCACACGTACGCGGATTGCGAGGAATTCGGTACATAGTGGGAACAGGCATCGGATGCCACAGGACCATGCCACTTTCTGATACGCGATGGTTGGCTTTTCTACAAAGGCCGACTGTGTCATGAAGTCATTCAGGGCAGCTCTTCTCCATGATGCCCCATGACACCATTACAGGTGGTCATAGGAGCATGATTTCGACTCTGGAGAAATTGGAACGGCAATACTATTGGCCAAAGATGAGGCGTGATGTGTTTACATATGTACAACGCTGTGACATTTGTCAAAAGGTGAAAGCTCCTCGTGGAAAGAAGATAGGGTTACAACCCTTGCCAATTCCTGAGGGTCCTTTCCAGGACATTTCGATGGACTTTGTCACAAATCTACCTCCCAGTCCGAGTAAGCGTAATACGCAGTGCTTAACTATTGTTGATAGGTTTAGCAAATTTGTTATGCTTATTCCTTGCAGGGCCAATGTGACCGCTGAGAATGTTGCCCAGTTGCTCATTCGGCATTGGTACCCGATTGGCGGGATTCCTAGAACCATAGTGTCAGACCGAGATGCCAAGTTTACCAGTCATTTTTGGAGGGCATTGTTTGATAATTTTGATACTAAGTTGAATTTTTCCAGTGTATTCCACCCATAGACAGATGGCCAGACAGAGATATACAACCAGTTGGCCTTTGATGTGCTGAAGTGTTATGTCCACGATCAGCAAGGTAAGTGGGAATCGTATTTGTCTTTAGTTCAAGCTGTTTTGAATGACTCTTTTTCTTCAGCTATTGGCAGGACTCCATATGAGGCAACGCGTGGAAGACCTTTCCAGTCGTTGTTAACCAGAACTTCGTCTTCAGTACCGGAGGCAAACAGAGTGACGGAGTCTTACCAGGAGATCTAAGAGTCAGTAAAAGACAGATTGGCTAAAGCGCAAGAGGCCTACACTCGACAGGCCAATAAAGACCGAAGGGATATGAAGTTTTTGGAAGGAAATTGGGTTTATCTTCGGATTATGAAGCAAAGACTGAAACAGGTGGACAAGTGATGCCCAAAGTTGTCTTTCAGGAGCTTCGGACCTTTTCTCATCTGGAAAAAGATTAATGAGGTGTCTATGCAGTTAATGCTACCTCCGAGTTGGACTATGCACGATGTATTTCATGTCAGGTTGTTAAAGCCATATGCAGGTCCAACCCCTTCAGAGGTCAAAGATAAAGCGGAACCAGACATTGTTGATGAAGCAGAAGTTATGGTTCCAGAGCAGATCCTTCTGCACCGTTTCAAGCATGGCTCGGGCCGAAGACTACGACAGTTCCTCATGAAGTTTTAGGACCGAGGAACTCATGAAGCGGTATGGCTCGACAAAGAGTTTTTCGAAGACTATCCGGTGTTATCGACGGATTATTTGGAGGCTATGCAACTTCCGTCAAGTTAAGCAGAAGGGGATGTCACGTGCATCCCGCACTTGGATGCCACGTAGACATTTCTGTACAGAAGGTGCAGGACCTGAGATGGTGAACTGGTCCCATGTAAGCCCAGTTCGGGACGAGTCAGCCAGGGATCCATCTCAGTCGTCCGAGGTCAGGTGTGCATTGCCCTGCACATGAGTCTAAGGTCAGGTGTGCATTGTCCTGCTCATGAAACAGTGCCAGTCCGCGCTGTGAGTCTCGCTCTAGAATGATGTCAGTGATTCTGTGTATCTGGTATGGTACCAGATGCCAGATCACTGAGTAGTTAGTGTTTAGGACAAGGGGCCAGCCCGGATCTTAGTGTGGGCATGGGAATGGTGTAGAACCACCCCCATGAGGGCCAGGAAGGCCCAGGCTGAACCCACCAGCCATGGAGGGGCTGTAGGACAACCCTAGGGCAAGAATAAGGCAGATTCCAGGAGATTACAGCCTTAACATGGCTGTGGGGCAAGTATGGGGCAGCCCATACAGGCTGCCCAGCCCTTGGATTGTGGGCAAAAGCTGTGCCCAGCCCTCTGGAAGCAGGGGCATCACCTTTCAACTTGATAGGGAAAAACACAGCATTTTATGGGATTTTATTCAGCATTTATTGCTGAATATTCACAGTCGTGGGACATTAAATGCTGGCCGCCTGGCTTTGTGCTGGCCGACTGCTGCAGTAGGAGTACTATATAAGGGAGAGCCCACAATCCCATTCATTCATCTGATTCTCCACCAAGAGCTCAAGCATAAGAGGCTAGACAAAGCCAAGAGGGTGCTAAGCTAAGGGGTGAAGGATTCAGGTCAAGGGCAGGGTATTCCCAGCCAAGAAAAGGTCCAAGATTGCTGTATTTTCTTTCAGATTTCTCATCATTCTAATAAAGCAAATACACCATCCGTGGTGGGGGCCCTACAGAGGGTAATTGGGACCCAATACTGTGTCCTCTCCATCTCTCCCTCTCTCTCTCTATTTTCTGCACATCTCCTTTCAGTTTGTGCGTTAATTTCCGTCGCGAAAAGAGTGCTGAATTCTGAGTATTGAAGTTACCGATTCTTCTCCGAAGCTTCTGCTTATTACAGTTACCCACTTCCCATTTCATAGGCCATGCCAGCTTTTTGCGAGGATTTTTTTGTAAGCCTCTTTCTTTATTTCTTTTCTTGGCTAGTTTTGATAGCAAATGGCATGTTCTTGAAGATTAAATCACATGTCAATACTCACTCAGGTGCAAGTATGGAGTTTTCCGCATTGATCAAGGTGCTTGGTTTTTGATAGAGCAGGGAATCAGCACGAGAAACCAATCTTGGGCAGTTGATGGAGGCCAAAGGGAAGGAGCTTTTAGGACCTTCCTATTATAGTCCCATTGAGAGCTACGTGGCATTTCAGAAATTTTCAGCAGACCACCCAGAAGTGAGTTTGCTATTGGCTATAGCTTATTTGCATGTTATGTGACATTTTTCTGAACTGATAACATGTGTAGGGATGCATTTACAGATTTATTGGCCTCTTGTTTTGAATGAGCTCAGCCTCCACTTCTATGTGCAACCCAAATGCATATTTAGTGCTCCAGATGAATTACGACCGGGTGGTACATGGCTTCCAGGAGCTGTCTTGAATGCTGCAGAATGCTGTCTCTTGTCTAAACTAAGTCGGGGGAAGACAGACCTCAGCAAGGCAATCGTATGGAGGACCGAAGGCCAAACCTCTTTACATAGCATGACATATGTCGAACTTCGTGCAACTGTCAAGTAAGCCAGTACTGCCATCTGACTACTGAAACATTGTGACTTTCAATTACCTGGTTTTCTGCCTGTTTACGAGTTATTGTTCTAATTAAGATCATCTTTGGAGCAGTCGCATTGCAAATGCACTCGATGCACTAGGATTTGAGAAGGGAGATGCCATTGCCATAGACATGCCTATGAACACCAACAGTATTGTCATATACCTTGCAATCATATTGGCAGGCTATGTCGTGGCTGCTATTGCTGACAGCTTTGCTTCTCAAGAGATAGCCACACGCCTAAGAGTGTCAAAGGCAAAGGCTATCTTCACACAGGTAAAAAAATGAGGACTCAATTTATGAGTTTGGATATGGTGTAACCTCATGGCAGTCATCATTACTTAATCATGTGATGTTAGGGTATCTGTAGTAATGTGGTAATGTGTGACAAGGGCTTGTGTTCAGGATGTTATTCTAAGAGGCGGGAAAACACTTCCCCTCTACAGGTATGTGTGAAGGATGAGCACTTTCCTTTTTCGATCTTGTTATAAGTGCCAAGAAAGATCTGATTTCTTCTTCTCGGTTTCTCTGGCAGTCGAGTTGTGGAGGCCAAGTCTCCGATGGCTATTGTGCTACCTGCCCTTGAAAATAGCTTCAAGGTGACCCTAAGGCCTGGTGATATCTCATGGAGTGCATTTTTAATTTCAGCAGACCATCTGAGCAGGTATGTAACTACCTTTACCTATTTTTTGATGTCTCCATTTATGCCATGTCTGCTAGTACTGTGGAACACATGACTAGGGAGAGGCCTCTCCTCCTCAAATTCTTGGATGCCTTCACCTGCCAAGCCTTCATGGCAAAGCGGGTTGCCTTGAAAGGTATCAAGATCTACATAGAATAATGGCCAAGGATCTTGATTTTTGTAAATTTCCCTAACTTGTTGAAATAAATTCATGGCAGACCATCGGAATATCAGGCTATGCAGTCACCAATAGAATCACATACAAACATTTTGTTTTCATCAGGCACTTCAGGTGAGTATTGCTGCAACCACATCAATTCACAACTTGACTAGACATTGAAGTATTTATAAGCAACTTTCTACTATTATGAAGGGGAACCAAAAGCTGTGCCATACTCGCACCTACAGCCTATAAGACTTGGGGCAGAGGCTTGGGCACATCTAGACGTAAAAGTTGGAGACGTGTTTATATGGCCAACAAACCTTGGATGGATGGTGGGACCGATGTTGCTGTATGCATGCTTGTTGAACGGAGCAACAATTGGTGTCTATAATGGATCGCCACTTCATCGAGGGTTTGGCGAATTTGTACAGGCAGGCATCACATTTTGTAGTTTGATTTTTATTACACAACCAACCCCTTCCCATCAGCAGGCCCCATGCAGGCTGTAGATTGGGGATGCATTGGCAATCTTGTCCATCCACTCGTTGCCCATCACATGGGTGGGAAGGTTGTGTATCTATCTCCAAATTATGCTTGGTTTATAGGGGATGCCATTGTCTCTTCTTGCATAAATATAACTATACCTTTTCTTTTGGTAGGATTCTGGTGCTACAATCTTAGGTACTGTGCCAACCATTGTAAAAACTTGGAGGAAAACCAGCTGCATGGATGGACTGGATTGGTCAAAAATAAGGTGACGAACCTTATGGAGTACATGTTTGCCATTATATTGTGCTGTGGGACATCTTTCTAGATTCCTTGTAATTGACATGTTCTAGGTTATCTCAAGGCTCCTTACATTCACATACACCCTTCATAAGCCCCCTTTCACATGCAGCAGCTCTTCACACTCATCCTCCCAACTAGCCCTTATTAACATGTAGGTAGCAGTCCCCACAGACAAACACACCATGCTCACCTTATCATGAGAACCATGACATATCTTTATGGTGTCTGCTTCAGGTTCTTCTCGTCTACAGGTGAAGCATCAAATGTTGATGATGACTTGTGGCTAAGTGCAAGGGGATTCTACAAGCCAGTAATGGAAGCTTGTGGTGGTACTGAGCTGGCATCAGCATTTCTTCACGGATGCATGTTGCAGCCACAAGCTCTGAGTGCCTTCAGCACCCCCAGTATGACCACCTCTTTTGTTATCCTAAATGAACAAGGTCATCCATATGTAAGTTCATAGCTCTTTCAAATCCCAGCAGCACTAAATTTCAATGATTGCATTTAGAAGGTGGTTTGTTTTCATATCGTACATATAGACACTTATGGTTATTTTACTACATTTTGCACCACAAGCAAGCTAAGTCCCAAAAAGTGAGTGTTGTGGATAATGGCTCAGCAGTCAACCTTTCTAGCCATCTTAGACCAGCCTCTAGGGTTATCCATAACATTTATTGTAATGCCTTTTTTCAGAAGAGGCTTGTTTATACAATACATGCGTGTGTGTTTGTGCATAGTCCCAACTTTCCGGCAACTTTAACTTTAAAGAGACATCACTTAACTTCTGAATGTTGGAAAATGGGCCGAAACTTCGGAATCAAAGCTTGGGACAATGCTTGCCCACTTGCTTTAGTTGTTGTTTCACGAGTGGAGATATACCCAATCCCCTTCCTTAAAGTTGACATCTTTCCAAAAATGTTTTGGTTGGCTTATTGGCCTCTAGAGACGGTGATACTTGTCTCGTCAAAGAGATGAGAACCGGTAACCAAATGCTACCTCATACAGCGTTCGGCCAATACTCGATGAGTGAGTATCATTCAGGATTGCCTGAACCAATGGAGGATATTGTTCCCATTTCGACTGCTAGTCATGGTAGTATGATTTGAGAACGTCAAAGGCCAATTGATTGTATATTTTTGTTTGGCTATGTGTTTGTGGATGGAATGCACTGGACAATTGTAACTTAGTTTTAAAATTATCAAACAATGCTCTCCAAAAATGGGGCGTGAACTTAGAATCGCTGTCTGATGTGATTGTCCATGGCAAACCACCAATGGGATACCAAAACCGAATGAACGAGCGAGCTATGTCCTCGGTTGTGGTTGTCTGCTTGCATGGAAAGAGTATGCAGAACTTACTAAATCTGTCCACAATTGTCATACACTGTGTTTCTAGATCCAGCTGAGGCGAGAAGAGAGCCTACGAAGTCCATAACTGATGTCGTGAATGTGTGAAAATAAACCCAAAACAGGCAGCCCAAATTAGGACCGACTTCTATGCTGGCCACTAAAACTCTCATATAAATATGAGGCCCTTCTCGTGTTCATGACCACCAACCTACGTGGACTGGGCACATCTACGTTTCTCTTCACATCAGCGTTCCATCGCTTGTGCCCTGATCGCCTCACATTTGCGTTTAATCGCAGGCTGGATATGTCGTGGACTGCACATCACAGTGTGCCTCGCCATCTCCTGCTGGGCAGCACACAGAGGGCTCACATCGCTTGTCGCCACCTACAGCAGGTTCTCTTGCAACGTTAATTGCTGTTGGTTTTGGCCGCCTACAGAGCAGGTTCTCTCGCAGCGTTAACTGCTGCTGGTTTTTGCCGCCTACATCAGCCTCACCACAGCTTATTCGCCGCCTACATCAGCCTCACCACAGCTTATTCGCTGCCTACATCACGTTCTCTTGCAGCGTTAACTGTTACTGGTTTTGGCCGTCTACATCAGCCTCACCACAGTCTTTTCACCGCCTACATCAGGTTCTCCTACAACGTTTTCTACTGCTGGACTGATCGTCTTCATCAGGCTGTCTTCAGCGTTTGCCTTGGGCTGACATCAATGTTTTTTCAGCAACCTTACTTCAGGCTCACATCAGTCTTATATCAGGCTTGTATCAGTGCTTTCATCAGGGTCACTCCAGCTCTGTTAACTGCGTTTTATGGGACAGCAGCTCTCTGTGCTTATTCGGAGTCTCACATAGAGCTCATGTACTGGACTTCATCTTTTATATTCACATCACCATTGCATGCTGTGTGTTTTACTCTGATCTTTCATATATTTGGTCCTTTGGTCTCTTTTGCCCTCACATGGTATCAGAGCGATCGTGAGCAAAGGGATCGAAGACCTAGAAAGTACACACCATGGATCGTCTACCCTTGATTCTGGAGGATTAGCTATTTGTATGGACTTCACTACAGTCACGGGATCTCCTTGCACGGTTACACGGACTCCGACTTGGCTGGTGACCTCGATTCCCGACGTTCTCATGGTGGTTATTTGTTCTCCCTCGGATCTGCCCCTTTCTCTTGGTCTAGCAAAAAGTAGGACATTGTTGCAGGTTCTTCAGCAGAGGCCGAATATCGGGCCCTCTATGATGCCACCACTGAGGTTATGTATCCTCGTCAACTTCTTTATGACATGCGCGTCTCCATCGACACCACCTCTACCATCTTCGTCGACAGTCAGAGTGCGATTGCCCTTGCTGGCAACCCTATTTTTTCTAACCGTACCAAGCATGTGGGTGTCCATTTTCACTTTAACAGGGAACAGGTTGAGCTTGGTACCATCCAGATTCCGGCTCGAGTACATTTCTACGGCAGACCACCAAGCAGACATCCTTACGAAGTCTGTCAACCGCCCCATTCTTGAGCGTCTTCGCAATCGGATTGGCATCGGTCCATCACCATCACCCTTCGCTCATTGAGAGGGAGATCTGCCTCTCCCGAGAACACGTCCCTTGGTTTATTTTACAACAATTTTAGAATATATTACCGGTCTTGTAATCTTGCATCCACATTTCAAGCACAAACATTCTCACATAAGAGAAATAACCTTTCTATTTTCTCTTTATTTAATTAAGAAAATCCTAGCTAAATTCATCAAACAATTCCTTTTCTTAATCAAAAACTTCTAGGGTTTGTACCCACTTACACGACGAGGTGTGGGCCCAATAATTGCAATTATGGGGGGGAGGTAAGCCAATCCCACTTACATGACGACGAGGTGGAGGCCAAATAATCATGATAACGGGACGGTGAGCTGGTCCTCCACTTAGGGCACGGCTCTTGTGAAAACCCACTACATTGCATTTTTTTCCATCTTGCATTCCCTATGCACAGCATTCTGTTTTACGTGTTTGGGGCGCATTTATGAATGAAAACCCAAAAATGGGCATTCATGCATGTGAAAACCTCTTGCATTGTGACATTCTTCCAGTACTTCTTAATCCTAGATGCCTTTACCCTGGTCAAATCACAGAAATCCTCATCTTCGACAACCATCTCTTTCCCCTCATCTTCTCTCATGATCCCTTGTTGGTCTGAGAGGGGGTGTGTGAAAATATACCGAAAACAGGCAGCCCAAAAAGGGCCGACTTCTATGCTGGCCACTAAAACTCTCATATAAATATGAGGCCCTTCTCGTGTTCATGACCACCAACCTACGTGGACTGGGCGGCGCATCTGCGTTTCTCTTCACATCAGCGTTCCATTGCTTGTGCCGTGGTCGCCTCACATCTGCATTTCATGGCAGACTGGATATCTCGTGGACTGCACATCACAGTGTGCCTCGCCATCTCCTATTGGTCAGCACACAGACGGCTCACATCGGTTGTCGCCACCTACAGCAGGTTCTCTTGCAGCGTTAACTGCTGCTGGTTTTGGCCGCCTACAGGGCAGGTTCTCTTGCGGCGTTGACTGCTGCTGGTTTTTGCCGCCTACATCAGCCTCACCACAGCTTATTCGCTGCCTACATCACATTCTCTTGCAGCGTTAATTGCTGCTGGTTTTGGCCATCTACATCAACCTCACCACAGCCTTTTCACTGCCTTTTGACATATCTGACATGATTGGACGTGTTGGTACACATCTCATCGCATTCTAGGCCAATAGAATGACCTCTCTAACTTCTCTAGGGTACTGTTGATACCTCTATGACCTCCAACAAGAGAATCATGGGTATCATGGAGAAGGAATTGACGCTTTTCTTTTAGTACACAGAGATGGTTCTTGAAAAACAACCAACCATCATGTATACTGTAGTGGCCTAGTTTTGGACTGAGGGCCAACGGATTTTGAGTCTTGAATTCTTCTGAATCCAGATACTGTGCCTTCATGCTATCCAAGTGTTTGCCTTGAATTTCCAACAGAGTGAACTCCTGCAATGTTTGGATTGTGCCTTTTCGACTAAGACAGGGTTGTTTTTACCAGGGACATATTCAATCATTTTTCCAAATTGTTGGAACAATTGACTCCATTTGGACTGCCTGTCACTCTAAAGCCTTATCTGTGACCGGACACTTTCTAGTGACGAGTCTTCACGCCCTTGAGCAAGTCGGTGAGAGGTGCTGCAAGGTGAGAAAACTTGTCCATGTGTGTGTTGGAGGCCTAACAAAGATCCACAAATCATAGTTGTCAGGTACGATACCGTACGAGAAAATATGGTATGATATATATTTTTTCCTTATTATACGATAAAATACGGTGTTTTAAAAAAACATTTATAAACTTAGGTATTTCCAATTTCGAGATATGGAGTATTTTAAAAAGGAGCGAATAGTACAGAAGAAGCTCAAACAGTCACAACAGACAAGCAAAAACAAGACCATTATCCCAAAAAAAAAAATTTGATAAAAATCTTTGAAAACTTTTTTCTCGAAAATCTGTACGAGTCTCTATGATATCATATCGTGCAGTATGCCGTACGATATGGTGTTGTATGCTATACAAAAACAACTATGCTACAAATGAGCGAATTTTCTGGATTGTAGTGTGAACATCCCAATTGAGAATGGCATGTACCTTTTCAGGATCGAGGCTAATACTTGATGAATTGATGATGTATCCCAGGTAATGGATTTCTAGTACTCCGAACTCACTCTTCTTGGCATTAATAAACAACTCATTGTCCTGCAAGAGTTGCGAAACTTGTGCCACATCTCGCTCATGCTGCTCTGTAGTCCCTGAGAAGATAAAAATGTCATCTAGGAAGATGAAGACGCATTTGCTAATGAGATCCCAAAAAACCCGAGACATAATCTTGTTGGAACGTCGCTGGTATATTGGTGAGTCCAAAGGGCATCACCACAAATTCATAGTGGCCGCGCTCGGTCTTGAAGGTAGTTTTTGGAATGTCGGCCTCAAAGATTCAAACCTGATGGTAGCCACTCTTAAGATCTATCTTAGAGAAAATTTTTGCATCATTGAGTCATTCTAGGATGTACTCTATTCTGGGCACGGGGAATCTATTCTTAACTGTTAGCTTATTTAGCGCCCTGTAATCCACACATAAGCGTGTGGTCTTATCCTTCTTTTGGACAAACAGAATGGGAGTGGCAAATGGGGAACAAGAAGGTCAGATAAATTCAGACCGGAATAGCTAGGATAGTTGTTGCTACAGCTCGCTCTAGGGGAACTTATTGGGAGGCTCTGAACCAGGAACCAACTCTATGCGTGGTCCTCAGGTCTACTGGGTGGGAGGTCGTCTCGTAGCTTGATGTTGCTGTATTGAGACAAAAGACCAACCATATGTTGCTCCATTGCGGGTGTTGTTTGAACCGCATTAGACTGAGAGCGGACATATAGTAAGGCACACTGTGCTATCTTTCTTATGGCTCGTTGGGCCTAAATGTGGAAAATGAGTGGAATTCCAAGAATGCTCCAATCCGTGAATCATGATGGACTCAGAAAAACCTTCAACGATAGTGAAAGTGTCCCGCCTCCAATCAGGAATGGGTGCATACTGTCTAAACCATTGTATCCTGAGGATCGTGTCACACCTTAAAAGAGGGGAGACAATGAAATCTTGCTGGAATGTTGCCTTTTGAACTTGAAACTCGAACTGCTGAGCTTTATAAGAGATATGTGTATGTAGACCACGTGTAAACCCGTCCACATCTAAATGGTAAGGAACCAAGGTACAACTCATCTTGTTTGCCAACTATGGAGAGATGGCATCCTCAAAACTGCCCATGTCAAAGAGGACAATGAATTGCTGTCCCCTTGCAGTGCCATAGGGATGGATAAGAGTCTTTGTCCGTCCCTTAGCCTCACCCTCCTGCATCAAATACCATGGTGGCACTGAATTCAAAGCGGGCAATAGCTGAATGGTGTTAGAGGCTGACGGCGGAGGTGTGGATGGGGATGCTATGGTTGCTATTGTGGAAGTGGATGCCTTAGTAGACTTTTCAGCACTGAAACTTAGTGCAATCTTTCTTCTCATGTCCCATAGTGTGACAAAAGAAACAACGGTTCTTTGTCCTGTATTGTGTCTCTTCATCCGGCTAGAGATAACCTCCAGTGATGCCCTCCTTAGCTTTTCTCCTCACTTTTGTGTGGCTGCATTCTAGACACTTGCCATCATTTGGTATCAAAGCAAGGTTTTGTTGCAGCTAGACGAGCTCCACACGCAATTTCCACCACCGTCTCAGAGCTAGGTGCCGCTTGTGTCCGCCGCCCCAGAGCCGCCTGCCGCCAGAATCCGGGCAGCACTACTGCGCAGCCAACCACCGCCGCCGGTGGTCAGCCCAGAGCCGCTAGTCCCGTTGGTGCTTCTGCCCAACGAGCCACCTCCGCTTGGCTCCTCCCGCCACCCCTGTGCTTGGTGTCTGCACCCGCCGCTACACCTCCTCCACCCAGCTCCTGCCACCACTTGTGTCCATTTCCGCCTGCCCAGTTGGTGTCTGCACCGCCTCGGCCTACTCTGCGAGGGTCTGAGCTCTCTATCCAGCCACATCTCTAGCTCCATCTCGGTCTTGCTCTCCACTTCCAAGCTCAGCCTGCTCTATTTGGGGGAAAGAGGAGAGAGAGCGATCAATAGCATCTTTCTCACAGAGGTTTGGAGTTTTCTTTTTGTACCTTCTTTTTTGTCAAATAAAAAGCTTTCGTGCTGTATATTTGGGGTTTCTTGTTTATTAGGGGAGGTTTTGTAAGGTGGAAGCATCCATAGGCACTCTTGTTCCTGTGCACTACTCCCGGAGTCTCATGTTTACACATTCAAGTATACACCCTGTTTTTGGTATACTTCCACGATCGCACCTTCAATCTTGTCATATCCCGGCGCCTTGTGTGCACATTCCCGTATCTCTCTTTTTCTCGTATTCTTCCAAGAGGTCACATCAAGGGGGAGCTTCCTGTTCCTAGTTCTCTCTCCAGCTTAGGAAAATCTCGTACTATTGTGAGGATGTCGCAAAGAGCCACTTTCAATGAGCTTTCTAGATTCGGTGCCTTCATGACAACTGAAGATCGACTTGATGGTCCCAACCACTCGTTATGGAGTTTCATACTCAAGAATCTCTTAATTGCCAAGGGGCTATGGGAGATTGTCACAGGGCAAGAGTCTCGTCCTGTTGCACCAACTCTTGGCGCCTCGACATCAAGGGCGACTCAGACTGTGGCACAAGTTGTGTCAGGCATTACAACACTGCCTCCTGGACCCAGTGAAGGCCAAAGACGGTGGGATGCTCGTGATGCTCAAGCAATGGCCATGATCGCTCTCTTAGAGTCAAGCGCTCGATTGTGCCTCACATCCGATCATGCAGCTCTACAAGGGCTGCTTGGGTGGTCCTCGAGACCATGTTCCAGTCCCGTAATGAAGCACGAGTCATGTACCTGATGCGGGAGCTGGATAACCTGACTATGGACAAAGGTGATTCCATTTCAGATCATCTTACCAAGGTAACAGACCTTAAAGAACAGCTGCTGAACATAGATGAGGTAGTTGATAACAAGAAATTGATCACCGCGGTTCTTAACTCCTTACCTAAGTCCTATCAAAGTTTCCATGCTTCTTTGAACCTCTCTATGAGAGGAGGAGGCAATCCTATATCCTTCGAGGAGGTGGTTGGATTACTTCTCCAAGAGGAGCAAACAAGGAAGAACAGATCTAGGGGTGATGCAAGCAAAGGAGACCTAGCCTACTTCTCCAAGGACAAAGGCAAAGTGGACTCATCAAAGGGTGACACCAAGAAGAAGAAAGGAAAGTGTCACTACTGCCACAAGCCAGGACACTACATCGAAGAGTGTCGGAAGAGGCTCGCAAAGCTGAAAGCTGATGAAGACTCTCCAAATTCCGCTTCTTCTACCTCCGACGACAAGAAGCAGCAGCCAGAAGATAAAGTAAACCTAGTCCAAGATGACTGGGCCTTCTAGCCACATTATAACTATGGGGGGAAATTAAATATTAATAGTGATTAATGTGGGAATAAACAAGTGCTAGGTGGTTGAGTATACTAGCACTGAATGTAAGCCTTAAATAAAGCGGTTCCAATGTGTGTGAACAACGGCTAGTTTGTATAAGTCTCTTGTGTAGGAGCAACGTCTTAAAAGGCATATGTGGTGGCATCATACTTAGAATATGTGGTGGAATCTTATTTAGTATATGTGGTGGCATCACATCTAGCATATGCTTAGAATATGTAATGAGGTCTCTCCTAAAAAGGATCTACTTGTATAATGAATTTATGCTTTTCGCTACATCTTGTACTCCCACAAATCCCTTAATCTTACGTTGATCATCTTGTCAATTATCATCTCTCCCTCTTCTCCTCACTTTTGTGTGGCTGCATTCTAGACACTTGCCATCAAGAAGGGAAGAGAAGAGAGATAGTTGGTGTCAGGGTTTTCTTGTATTTATATGGTACAAAAAGGTGACTGAATAACTTTACATATTCAAAGGCTGTTCTCACCATGACTAGTCATGTGGTTAGAAGTACCTGAATGAACATACCATACATCTCCAGGATTCAGTGCATCTGCAGTCGTAGAACTAAGTATATGCTGCATCACAAAAATATCAAGAATGTGGAATCGTGCTAAGCCTAGTCTAATCACATGATAAATATATGCTTAAGGAGGCTCAAAATAATCAAGAAAATCCATTATGATAATAAGTGCATTAATGCAGGAGAATAGGCACATTCAACTCAATCTCTGTTGCAATGTGTTGTAAACCATACAATGAGAGGCTTCTAATATAGATAGCCTCTAGCCCCACTTGCTTTACATGTGTCTACCCATGTGGTTGCTTTATCTCTTGACCACCTTACACTCCATGTGGCAACTTGTGGCACTCTCATCCATCCAACTCACACAAGATAATATCTTGCACACTTAAGGTCCGTTCATACACAAACTTTCTCAACACCGGATTTCAACACCCCCTCTTAAGCGAAAGGTGTTATGTCTCCAATCACACTTGATCATTGTCCAATCAATTAACCAAACACCCACAACAATTTGGCATTGTGCCAAAGTCATCTTTCAATACTCCCCCCCGATGCTAAATCGGGGTGTTCACAGAAACTAGGTAACTCCTAATTTCACCTTAGTGCATGTGCATGTGCGTGTGACTAGCCACTTAGACACTCAATTTCTTTTGAGCACAAACTTAGCTTGGGAAAAGCACCCATCTAACCATTTTTGAATACCCAATGTGTTCAGGCAAGGAACCCAACACATGCAACACCCATTGCGTGCACAAAATCAATGCACACCACAAATACATTCATTTTGAGCTCCCTGGGCTCGGGCAGAGGACCCTCATAAATGGGGTGAGAGATTACATCCATTTTACGCACCGGTGCATGGGCAGGGCACCTGTACAGCATGACCACTATATGCATTTTCATTAGCTGCATGTGAACCTGGGCTTAATTTGAGCCCCTTGACACCATAATTTTAAGGTTCTTATCCATTGAGTATTCTTTGAGCCACAAAAAAGAAAAGACCTTATCTCGATTTGCACCGCTTAGGCTGCCTCTCTCTCTCTCTGTGTCTCTCATCCTTGCGTTATCCACATTCAGAGTCACAGCTTGCTTCCATCATTGGCCATGCATCAACTGCAGCCCGTAGAGAAGGATTGGCACTCTCTGAGCGTGGACATTCAAGAGCCAATCCTCTTGCAACTGCCCATCAGAGCATCTGTTAAGCTGTCCTCTGTTTGCATTCTGCTTAACAGCATTCTCCCAGTCGTTGAATGTCATGATGAGCAGCACGGGGATACCATAACTGTTAGAAGTCATCTCCTGTCCATTTGTATACACCAGGGCCTCTGTTGTGGCTGTGCCCGCCGTATATCATTTTTCCACACTCCCCGTATTTTTTCCCTATTTTTCCCATTTTTTCCTAGTGGCTGGAGGGCTGCCAGGTGATGCCAGGAGCATCCCAATGCTGGCCAACTGGACTTTCTTCAGTCGTGTGCATCTGGGCTGCTGGCCGACTGCTCTTGACCAGTCGTGGGCATCAGGCTGCTGGCCGACTGGTATTTTCTCAGTCGTGGGGTATTTTCTCAGTCGTGGGCACCATCTGTAGCTGGCCGATTGCTCACATGGAGATGTATATATTGCCCCTCAGCCCCCACCACTTTCTCATTCAGTTTTTCGGAATCTTGTGTATAGAGAAGAGTTTACACACCTATCTCTCTGTGTTTCTTGTGCTGATTATTTTCTGCAGTCTACTTGCTCTTGTCTACCCAAGTTTGGTTGTCATTTCCGCTGCATATTCTGACATGGTATCAGAGCCCTAGGCTCTAGGAGATCTTGGGCGTTTTTCTGAGCAAGAGGGGGAGCAACAGGTTGCTGATCGGTGGACTGTTCCGGGCTGAACGGGAAGAGAAGGTGCAAGAGGAAGGCGGGCAAAGGGGCTGGACAGCCACTTGCATATTTTCTGATTTTCAGATTTTTCCCACCCACCCACCCTTTCAGGTTACTCTCCGAGATGGCAGATTTACTAGAGATGGCTGAGAAGCACATGAAGATTCCGACTCTCCCCACGTTCCCAGTGGATCGGCAGTTGGACGGGTCCAATTACGGCATCTGGAAGGTCATGATGGAGTCAGTTTTGGAGTCATATGATCTTGCTGATTTTATTATCATAGGGGTGCCACGGCCGGAAGCTGAGGAAGGGGAGTTATTATCGACGAGGAAGGACCGAGAGGCACAGGCACACATGTGGGACCGTGTCAACGCCAGGGTCCGGTCGTTTATATTCCTCAATTGCACACCACAGGTGATCAACCATGTGAAGCACATGACGCTGGCGAGAGGCATATGGGAGCATTTGGCTTCTTTGTACAACAGGGTGTCACCCATGAAGCGGATATCCTTGGAAGTGCAGATGCGGGTTATGAACCCTGCAAAGTCTTCGACGATGCGGGAACACATTAACAAGCTGCAAGCCCTTCAGCAGGACGTCCTTCAAGCTGGGAAAGAGATATCATCCGAAGATATGGCCATCACGTTACTTTCCCACTTGCCTGGTCAGTATTCCGCTTTCTATTCCTCATTGATCACGAGTGGCAGGCTCAGCACCATTACTTGGGAGGAGCTTGTGCCAATGGTCTTGGACCAGGAGGAACGTTTCACGAACCCTCCTCACGGTGGAGGTTCGGAGGCCTTAACTAGCCAACGGTCGAAAGGCCGTAATACCAACAAGGGCAAAGGGAAGGCTTCACCAGAGAAGTCTTCTGAGAAGAAGCCTGATCGAGAACGAGAGAAGCTGAAGGCCGAAAGATCGTGTAATGATTGTGGCGAGAAAGGCCACTACTGGAGGAAGTGTCCTAAGCGGACAGGGAAGAGTGCTGATTCCTCAGCCTCAGCTGCAAAGACTCCGGCATTTGTGCACTTGGAGATGGTGGACTTCGATGCTTCATCATCTTCGAGGGAGGAGGCAGTTGGCTTCACCGCAAAGGATACCCGAGAATGGATTCTCGACAGTGGTGCTTCCAGGCACATGACTCCATCCCGTGACTTCTTCCTGGATCTGAAACGGCAGTCAGGTCGTATTTTTATTGGCGATAACTCCACTATTCCGATACATAGTGAGGGCCGGATGGAGATTATTCCCGACGGCAAGGGGGGCAAGCATGCTTCCCGTGTTCTTTATGTCCCTGCTCTGGGCTTTCATCTTTTGTCAGTGCATGAGGTATGCAAGACTGGCTTTCGGGTGGAATTTGAGGAGCATTCAGTTGCTCTAAGGGACCGTGAGACAGGCAAAGTTGTTTGGGAAGGCGGTGTGGAGAATGGCATCTACAAGCTCTCTGCACTCTCCTCATTGACAGGCTCTCAGGTCGGAGATTTGTGGCACTTTCGTTTTGGCCACTTAAATGTGGATGCTTTGAGGCGCGCCTTCCGGGACCAGATGGTGGTTGGCTTGCCAGATGTTGGTAGTAGGCAAGGACGCTACAGCTCTTGCATACGTGGTAAGCAACACAGGGAATCCTTTCCGAAGCAGGCTTCCAGGCGGGCTTCGAAACCATTGGAGTTGATTCACACTGACTTGTGTGGACCACAGCAGATACCATCCTTGGGAGGATCTCTCTACTTCATGCTGCTTGTTGATGATTGTACCAGATTCACGTGGGTCTACTTCCTTTCCCAGAAGGACCAGGCTTTTGCTCGGTTCAAGGATTGGCACGTGATGGTGGAGAAAGAGTCTGGATTCCAGGTCAAGACTCTCAGGGCTGACAAAGGAGGTGAATTCTCCTCGACTGTATTTTTCCGGTTTTGTGCAGATCATGGCATCAAGAGGGAATTGGCCAATATTGGATCGCCTTCGGAGAATGGAGTTGTTGAACGTAAGAACAGGACTGTGGTGGAGATGGCGAGGACCATGCTGGAGCATCGTGATCTTCCTCGTCCACGTTGGGGTGAGGCTGTGGCAACAGCTGACATACCATTAACCGCTCTCCGACGACTTCTGTACCCCATATGACTCCGTTTGAGGCATATTTTGGCAAGAAACCCGATGTCTCGCACTTCCGTGTCTTTGGGAGTGACGCGTATGTACATATTCCGAAGAAGCAGAGGGGGAAGCTTGACTCCAAGTCCCGCAAGCTGGTATTTGTGGGGTATAACTCTCTTTCCAAGGGATACAGGTTGTATGATCCAGAGAGGAACGAGATTGTTGTCAGCCGGGATGTGGTCTTTGACGAGCATGTTCCAGCATCCACTGTCGAGGAGCTGCCACTTCTTGGAGATCCAGAGGAGTCTGATGATGATTCCCAGTATACTACTCCAGTTGATCCACCTCAGTCATCACAGGAGGTTGAGCCCGCAGCTGGAGTTGAGCCCCCGCGAACACAGGAGGCTCCACGATCTGTTCGAGTACCTAGATGGTTGTTAGACACCCTTCGGGAGTCAGGTGTCACGGAGCTACCCTCCGAGTGGACCACAGAGGACGGCCCTCGAAGATCACATCGAGTCCGAGATAAAAGCAACACGGCGGAGCTTCTTCAGGTGAACTATGCTCTGATGTCTCGTATCATGCGGGATAAAGAGCCCACTTCCGTAAAGGAAGCCCTTTCACAGGATACTTGGAGGGAAGCCATGCAGGTGGAACTTGATGCCATCGAGAAGAACAACACTTGGGAGTTGGTACCGAGGCCGTCGAAGCGGTCAGTCATTGGTGTCAAATGGGTCTTTAAGACCAAGTACGCGGCTGATGGGTCGGTGGACAAACACAAAGCCAGGCTCCTGGCTAAAGGTTATGCTCAGCGGCCAGGCATCGACTACGAGGATACCTTTGCACCGACAGCGCGGATGACCACGATTCGGACCGTTCTTGCCCTTGCTTCTTCTCAGAGGTGGCCCGTGTACCAGATGGATGTAAAATCTACGTTCCTTAATGGTGACCTGTAGGAGGAGGTGTACGTTGATCAGCCTCCAGGCTTTATTGTTCCAGGATCGGAAGGGATGGTTTACAGGTTACGTAAGGCCTTGTATGGTCTTAAGCAGGCTCCCAGGGCTTGGAATCAGAAGATTGATTCCTTCTTTATTCGGACTGGATTCCACAGATCGGTTGCAGATCCGAACCTGTATCTCTTTCGGAAACGCGGCATGGTCACACTTATCATCCTTTATGTGGATGATCTCATTCTCACCGGCGGTCATGTGGAGCACATCGGAGTGACGAAGGCTGCCTTGTCAAAGGAGTTTGAGATGACCGACTTAGGCTTACTCCACTTCTTCTTGGGATTGGAGATCTGGCAGACCCAGAGGGGGTTTTTCGTCTCTCAGCAGCGGTATGTTCATGAGTTGCTTGAGGCCTTTGGGATGGAGAACTGCAAGCCTATTACCTCGCCAATGGACCCGAACACAAAGTTAACCGTTACAGATCCTTGTGAGCCAGTTGATGCCTCGCAGTACCGGAAGTTGGTTGGTTCATTGATCTGGTTGCTGAACACCAGATTGGACTTGAGCTTCTCCGTGGGGCTATTGAGCTCGTTTATGCAGACGCCATTGAAGACTCATTGGACGCAGGATTGCGGATCTTGCGGTATCTGCAGAGTACGAAGGATGTGGGACTCTTTTACACAGGAGGGAATGGAGTCAAGCTCCAAGGTTGGAGTGACTCAGATTGGGGAGGAGATCCAAACACGAGGAGATCTACTTCAGGTTACACTTTTTCCCTCGGCTCAGGAGCAGTTTCTTGGAGCAGCAAGAAGCAGCCAACTATTGCCCTTTCTTCGACAGAGGCAGAGTATCGGGCTGCTTGTGGTGCTGCTTGTGAGGTTGTATGGCTGCGGAGGCTGCTAGGCGAGATGGGGTTTCCACAGAGGGAGCCCACAGTCATCCAGTGTGATAACCAGAGTTGTATAGCTATTGCTCGGAATCCGGTTTTCCATGCCCGGACCAAGCATATAGAGATACAGTATCACTTTGTACGTGAGAAGATCTTGGCGGGTGACATCTTGCTACTTTATTGTTCGACGGAGGACAATGCGGCGGACCTCTTCACGAAGTCTCTACCTCAGGCTACGCTCAGGCGGCACTCCAGCTCCCTTGGGTTGGTTTCACAGCCAGGAGCTGAGAGGGGGTGTTAGAAGTCATCTCCTGTCCATTTGTATACACCAGGGCCTCTGTTGTGGGTGTGCCCGCCCGTATATCATTTTTCCACACTCCCCGTATTTTTTCCCTATTTTTCCCATTTTTTCCTAGTGGCTGGAGGGCTGCCAGGTGATGCCAGGAGCATCCCAATGCTGGCCAACTGGACTTTCTTCAGTCGTGTGCATCTGGGCTGCTGGCCGACTGCTCTTGACCAGTCGTGGGCATCAGGCTGCTGGCCGACTGGTATTTTCTCAGTCGTGGGGTATTTTCTCAGTCGTGGGCACCATCTGTAGCTGGCCAACTGCTCACATGGAGATGTATATATTGCCCCTCAGCCCCCACCACTTTCTCATTCAGTTTTTTGGGATCTTGTGTATAGAGAAGAGTTTACACACCTATCTCTCTGTGTTTCTTGTGCTGATTATTTTCTGCAGTCTACTTGCTCTTGTCTACCCAAGTTTGGTTGTCATTTCCGCTGCATATTCTGACATAACTACTCACCAGCTGCATGACATCCCCATCGATGAGGAACCTTGTGTCCGCTGCGCTAATGACATACCACACCAGATGGACATGCTGGGAAAAATCATCGCTTTTCTGATGCTTGTCTAGGAATCCCCTGATGCTGTCCACACGCTCCTTCCCCAAGATGTCGATGCCGTTGCTGTCGTGAATGATGAGGGGCAGGCCATGTTCAGACAAGTACTCCCACTCCTGATTGATGTCTTGCACTCCAGCAACGCCCTGGAGGCCAACCTTCCCCGATAATCAGCCGGATAAGAGTGGTTTCGCCTACGCCTGACCTCCCGAGCACCAGAATGTGCACTGTCTGAAACACTTCCTTTCTCAAACTCTTTTTCTGTCTCTTTATCTTCACACAATTCAGCATACATGCAAATCGAGCGAGCCTGCTCCTCTGGCTTGTGCTGCTTCTTGAGCTTCACAGGTTCCTGTATGCATCGTTGACAGCCCTGCTGTTTGCTGCCTTAGTGGCAGTCCCTTTTGTCACTCCAACTCTTCTTCATGATCTTTATGATGTTGCCCGTGTGCTAGTGTTCTTCTTCTATATATACACTTGCATATGCAACCCTTTCTTCTTTTTGGTTGGCATTCTCAAGGTCTAACTGTCCCTGCTACCCTCATTTCTTACCTCAATTACTAGACCTCCTTCATGAGGTTTACATAGCTGTCATTTTGGCTACTGTGGCTCACCATGGAGCATGTTTAAGGGTGCTCTCATAGGTTTCTTTCAAGAAACCAAAGGTGCAAAACCAACATGATGGCCTTCAAAGGCTTCCACACAACTTGCCCATCTTCCATGAGCAATTTAACCAGCACCACTTTTCTAGTGTGCTCAAACATGGGCTCCATCCTCAGCCCAAAATCGCTTATCCCTTGCTTGGACACGCTTGCACCTCTTTGTGCTCCTTGCTAATTTGCAAAGAACCATGGGATCCATATTTCCCATCAAGTGGCAACCCTTCCAAAATTGAGCATTCTCCCATGCCCAAACCAAACTTTAGGAGGCAAAATTACAATAAACCAATCGTATCTTGATGCATAATCCTTCTTGGTAACTCCTTGTTGATAATGTAGACTTCCAAAATCTTCACATGGCTACAATTTCCATTGTAGACTCCATGGGCGGCTTCCACAGTGGCACCTGGTTTGCGCACCGCCCAAGCAGTTTGGTTTGATATGGATGGTTCGGTTCATTACGGGCGGTACGGTGGCGGTTCGATGATCCAGTCGACCATTTTTTTTCTCGTTTTTTTTTTTGGCCATTTTTGGCCTTTTTTTTCCATTTTTCTCCCTGTTTCTTGGGCGTTTTTTGGGATAGTTTTAGGCTTTAGCCTTTGGCCCTTTGCTTGTGATGCATCCTATAAAATAGTCCCTCCCCCAACATCCTCACAAGTGCTCATTGCTTAAGATCAATCCTCTCTCTCAAGCTCTCCTTCAAGGCTCAAGCCTCTCTCCCCTCTAGGCTCTCTCAAGTATCTCCCTCTTCCTCTCTTCCTCTTCCTCAAGCCCCTCCCTCCCTCTCTCTCTCTCTCTTCCTCTTCCTCAAGCCTCTCTCTCCATCAACAATATATATTTATATTTTTAAGTATTTTTTAAATGGACCATACCTCCACCATATTTTTATTTTCAAAATTTAGCGGTGCATTCTGAGACCGTATTTGAACGTACTGTACCGAATCGAACTTTTTGTATCCTAATGATAATGAGTGTGCCATAATTTCTTCTCTATATACAAACCATGATAAACCAACACTCTTAAATAAACACACCAATTAGGCTTAGCTAATCTATGCTCTGATACCATATCAAGAATGTGGAATCATACTAAGCCTAGTCTAATCACATGATTAGCATATGCTTAAGGAGGCTCAAAATAATCAAGAAAATCCATAATTATAATTAGCACACTAATGCAAGAGAATAGGCACACCCAACTCAATCTCTATTGCAATGTGTTGTAAACCATACAATGAGAGACGTCTAATATAGATAGCCTCTAGCCCCACTTACTTTACATGTATTCATCCAGGTAGCATCTTAATCTCTTGACCACCTTATACTCCATGTGGCAACTTGTGACACTCTCATCCATTCAACTCACACAAGATACACACTTAAAGGGGTGGCCAGGACCAAGGTGAAGAAGGTGTCAATTTGGAGCATAACACACATCACCCAGGTGCTGATTTGCAGCCAAACTGAACATCTATGCATCTCAGCATAACGCACAGGAGAAGGGCAGCCAGCAAAGCAGCTCCAGGGTGGCCAGTTCACAGCAGTTTTCAGCGGCTTGAAGGCGCCCAGATCAGGCCCAAACAGAGGCAAAACAGGCCGGCCAGTCAGCCCTCTACAAGGGGCAACCAGGTCAGCAAAATACACAGCCAAGGGGTGGTGGAAATCAGTCCAAATCAGGTCCATATCTCCCGTCAAGTCTCAGTCAAGCTCAGTCCCCGTGGGACAGGAAAGTAAGTCAATCTTGTACTCATTCTCTTGCAAGCAACAAAGCAAGTACACCTATAAGGTGGGGGCCCTTGAGAGGGTGGATTCCCAGTCCTGTGATCATGTGTACTTCTCTCAACCTTAACTTTGCAGTTCAAAGACACAAAGATATGCATCGCAGAGGAATCGACCTCGAAAATTACACAAGGTTCGAGCAGCTCCCAAAGAAAAATGGGCAGTTTTTCGTGAGGGTAGAGCCTTTATTGAGGATTTTCACATCAAACCAAAATCCAAAACAAAATTAGTAAGCTTTAGTTGAGGTGAATGTATCCGATGCTTGGCATCATAACTCTACTAGCTGATCACTAGGATTTTTCCTGTTATTGGACCACAAATTTGGCTCAAGATCTTCGTGGTGTTTATGGTGTTTCATAGGTCATTCTGGTCTTTTGCAGACGTTAACATAATTTCCTTTCTTTCTTTCTTTCTCTCTCAGCAAAACAGCATCTATCAGCATCATGATCATTCCCTTCTGCTAGCAGCCAACGATCAATGAAGATTGAGGTTCTCGTAGGTTTCAATTATAAGTTGGGTAGTTATTGTTTTTTTCAAAGGGTAACATTGGTTCTATTCTTTTTTGCCTCCTCTGTCGCTTCATGAGTCAGTCTGAATGTCTTTGTATCTTATGCAGAAAAAGTGTCCCACAGCGTTGGGCCTCTTATCTACATGTGTGTGTGTGTGTGAGAGAGAGAAATGAAATGAAATGATATATTAACGTCTTCAGAAGGCCAAAATGACCTATGAGACCAAAAAGGTTACAACAATTGGTGGATCTGATACAATGTCTGTGTAAGAAAAGCTAAAAACAACTAAACAACTAACTAAAACTGAAACAACTATGAGGAAAAGTAAGGTACTAGAAGCTCCTAATGGATAACATCTGGGAGGAAAACTCCAGCAACAAAGGTAAGCATCATATACATCACTATCCAAAGATGTCTCTCATCGGTCGATGGCGGATATCCTCAATGTCCTCCATGGTGAGTACTCTGACTGGACGTCTCCCATGTCGTGCTAGTATGGTCCTGATCCTCTGTTGTAGTCTCTGCCGGTGTCGAGATGGGCCTCTCATCTTGGGGCGCCTGGACCGCCCCAGCTCTATAGCCCGATCAATCACTGTACCTCTGGTGCGGCTATACTCTGGGGTTAGCTGCAATGCCTGCTGGCCTGACTGCTCAATCTCTAGTCGAAAGAAGTCTGTAATCTGCCTCTGTAGGTGTCTCTCCCTGTTTGAGAGAGAGAGAGAGAGAGAGAGAGAGAGAGAGAGAGAGAGAGAAAGAAAGCTGTATTAACGTCTACTAGAGGCCGAACTCGACCTATGAGACAAATCAATGTACAACTGTCAATGTCCTCTGGATGTCCAGACAAAAAAAGGACAAGAGAGAGGTTTACTAAAGTCTTTGGGGTTGAAACTCCATGAAACCAATGATGAGACAATATGTGTGAGTGCTGTGGTGGGAGATGTAGAGGGCACCCACCTATAATCTATGCAAAATGAAAAATAGATGGAAACTGTGAGGTATGCCAAGAAAGATGGACAATTAAGCACAATATGTCAAAAGTGTGATAGGGTTGTGGAGCCGTCTCAAGGCCTCGTCCGGGTGATAGACACTAGGGGTCAGAACTCGTATAAGATTGAAAATGGTCCTCTGTTCCCAAGGAGTGTGTGTCCGGGTGTGGTGTCACATGGAGGGTGGTCTCTTCTGCTGAGCTTTGGGTATTTGATGTGTTCTATTTGGAGAGGGAGAGAAAGAGAGAGAGAATTGATAAGAACATATTTTTTTCTTTTTTCCTTCAAAAGTCAGACGATCAACCTTGTATTGGAGAGCTTGCCTTGATGCCGATGCTGGGAGCGTCACACACCCTACTGAATGCTGATCATAACATGATATATTACGGGGGCATGCCAACACACAAGGGAATGGTATGCGTGGGACACACTTTTCTTCTTCAGAATATTGCTTTTGACTGTGTGAAATCAGAAGATCCAAAGTAAAGAGTTTGAGGAATTAAATTCCAGATCTGTTCACAGATATTACGAAGACACGGAGATGTATTTGAGCGAACAGTTGGGGGATTCTACAAATCACATGGTCGAAGTGATGACACTATGAACCTTGGAGGCATTAAGGTTTCCTCCTAAGTCTATTGTAGCTACTTGTGTCCTTGTTAAGCAACCTATACTTTCCTTCTATAAAATCATTTATAGACTTATTGTGTGTGTGTGTGTGTGTAGAGCGAGAGAAATGCATAGCAATTTGCAGTGGTTCTAGCTCACACTGATGGCTTGTACATGTGTGGGAATTTTCAGACAAGTGCAGTTGAGATTGAGAGGGTATGCAACAAAGCCAGTGACCATATCATTGAGACAGCTGCCGTTGCAGTCCCATCTTATGGTGGTGGGCCAGAGCAGCTGGTCATGTTTGCTGTCATTGATGATGCCGGTGGGCCAAACATCACTTCCCTTCACCTGAAGGGAGTTTTTACAAAAGCTTTGCAAACTCACTTGAACCCCTATTTCAAGGTAACCCCAAGTGGAAATCCATCTTGTACTAGAAAAGGTTTTGAAGAAAGTCTCTGCTAAAACAATTTACTTCTTTCTTGAATGAAACCATAACAGGTGAGTTTGGTGATGATTGTTTCGGACTTTCCTCGCACGGCAACTAACAAAGTGATGAGAAGAGTCTTGAGGTCCCAGGTTATGGAAGCACAAAAATTGAGAAGCAAATTATGAGTGTCCTGTGGAACCATTCTAGATTTACTACTGGGGCATATGCAAGTATGCTGGACACAAGGCAAAAAGGGAATATGGAATGTATGTTCTGGACATGGATATGGACATGTGCATGCATATTGTGGACATGGACATGGAAAAAAAGGCCATATAACATTTTTGGTTTCGCATTTCCAAGATCCTAAGTCAACACAACATGTCCAATATACATACCCTAGCTCATCATTCTAATTTCATAAGATGTAATGCTAAATACATTTGTTGTGGGTGGTATGTGAAATGGTATATGGGTCAATTTCTATCCGCACAACTTAGCTAGTATCATGGTTATACAAATTCTCCATCAGAATGGAAGACATGGGTAGAGTAAGGTTTACTATTTAACTGTTGATCACAAAAGCTGGCCAGGCCACTAAGCTTGATGAATGGGTATGTCCAGAGAGCTTGCTAGTTTAGTATGCCTACCTATTTAGTGTTTTGAGGGGAATCATCTAGCATGTGTAACACAAAACTTCACATTCTAGACTCTACCAAACCATCCTCAGAGTTGGATGGAGCAACTTATTTCCAGTGGAGTGTAAATGACTCCTCATACCAGTAGTGATGATGCTGGATGATCTCGGCATTGTAATGCCATCTAGAACTTGGAGTCAACATTGGGTTGTTTCTTTCTTTCTTGCTTGCTTCCCAACATAGTTGATAGTTGCCACTTAGGAACATGTATCTCCATGTCATGAGGTACATGCACATCACAAAAGTTAATCAGAAAAGAACATCAAATTTCAGCAATGATGGCAATAGCCTTGCAAGTAAATGCTTTATAGCCTTGACTGAGGCATTCCATGTTTCTATCCGTTTACCAATCTAGTAAGCAACTTTTCACGAAATAACCTTTGATCAACCATACAAACAAAGGGTTATGCTCTCCCTTAAGCTGTAACGGTTACAAGATTATCTCTTAATACTCCTATTGATCTAGTAAGCCTAGATCCTTCCCCGCACAAACCCTACAACTCAGCTATAATTAAGAAGAATTAATACAGGGCCTCCACATTGGACATGGTAACCTTCACCTGCTAGTTTGACTATTATGGCTCTTTCAATTATAGGTGGGAGATGAAATATGGCATGAAAGAGGAGTTACAAGTAACGCTCTCTGACGTGCAATCAAAGACGAGTCCTCATCCGAGCATTTGAGCACACATGGATTGTGAGTGTTTGTAAGGCCCAAGGTATATTTGAAACCAAAGGAAGAAGTCATATAACATATTTTTCCCCAATGGAGACTGGCCAATGATATCAAATGAGAGCTAAGTTTGTTGGACCTAGCAAGAGGCTAGGTCCTCCACTTGAACATAGCATTATTTGTAAGTTAGAGTTCCATGGTCTCATTGTGTTTGTTTAAGGCCAAATGAATAGGTTGATTAGTAGGTCTTCTTAACCATGAGGCACTAAGCTCTACAGTTGTGGGTGTATCAAGCTACCATTCATAGGGCGTGATATCCATATTAGTATCTCGCCTCCACTACCTTCCTTCATAGAAGAAAATCGACTTTTTGAAACAAGAAGCCGGTCTTCCAAGGCAAACGTGGAGATCAAAAGCTGAAGGTTTTTTTTTTGTTTTTGTTTTTTGAGCCGGGGTTAGGGGCGGGGTTAGGGGCGGCCGGAGCCATCCCTAGACCTGAACAGAGAAATGCTTTTGTCATTAACTTCGTCGAAAGCGGTTTCGTTGCTCCCTTGAGACATAGCCCCGGGAGACCTAGTTACCTAAGCATGATAGCCACCAAGTACTCCCTTGTGAGGAGCCCAGGTAGTGTAGGACTTGTATGGGTGCCACCTACTAAAAACTCTGTTATGCCCGGCAGATTTTCGATAAGGAATTGCCTTACCCACATTGGGCGTCGGCTCGAAGGTTTTTTTGAGCCGGGGTTAGGGGCGGTTAGAGCCGTCCCTGGACTTGAACAAAGAGACCAAGTTATGTACAAATTATCATGTTTGTCCACAATGGGACAGATTGTGTGGAGAAATACCAAACAAGACTACTTGGCTATCTCCACATAAAGCATGGTTATTGCAGCATGTGTTTAATTTAGGGCCACTTAACACCATCCACAAGAGGGGATTACATTGGAGATAATAGATTTCGTCCAATTGTGGCCATGGAATACATTTGTTGTTCATGAGACCTATCGTATGTCCATTGTCTTATGGTCAACCTTGTTATGATCTTGTTTGTTAACTACTTCGTAGGTTAACATGATTTCACCCGCTCGACCTACCGTAAGGCCCTTTGCCATCTTACCCGCACAAACGTATACTTACCTTTGTATGACAATGCTAGAACATATAAAGCGGACTTACCTTGTGTGCTTAATGTCAAAATAGGAAAAGTCTACAGATTCCATATACATAGTTGCTTAAGACTAGTAATAGAGGCTAGATCATTTTTTAGTTTGGCTGGCCTCATGTGAATAATAGTCAATTGTATATAAGTCATTTTTGGCAATAGGCAAGACATAATCATTCCCTTGAAATTTTTTACTTCTCCTCTTCCCTCTTCTTGCTTGCTTGGATGCTATTGAATCTTGCTTGCTTGATAGATACATGCTAGACAGGTTTGATTGTAGGTTGTCTTCTTGCATTAGCTTTCCCTTCATTCCTTGCATTTTATGAGAGAGAACCTTCACAAAGGACCACCTCTTTTTGCCTCCATCTAGGCATAGAGAGCTCTCCCTTCACCTCTTTAGCAAAGGAGCATTCTGGTGAGACGAGAGAGTGAGGACACGACGGATGAGCTAGTGCACCAACATAGGAAAGTTGTAGATTCGTGGCTCTACGATAAGACACCTAATGGCACATGCTTTGGCAAGGCTAATGTAAGCTCTTGAATTGAACTTATTTAGCATTGTTGTTGCGGGGGACTAGCCTAGGGCTTAGCTTCGTTTATCCATCCATCCCAAGCTATTGGGATTACCCAATATCACTCTCAGTGGTGTTGATTAGGAGGTTGCACTCCAAGATACGTACGGTTTTGGAGTCATTGGATGTGGTTGTTTTTTGCTTTTAATTTTGATTTGAAGTTTGATTGCATTAGGGAATTCTAGTTTCACCTATTTAAAGGGAAAAACCTTGGTTCATTGGTGATTTGCATGAAATTGGAGCCCAAGAGGCTTAGATTTCATTACTTTAAGCCAAGAAATATCTTAGCAATTGTGATTAGGAGTGAAATCCATTCCAAAAACATATGAACATTGAGCTCCATTAGAATGGGATTATTAATTTTGTTCATGCATTTCACATATTTTTATAAAATTTTCATGCATTGTTTTGGTTGGTTAGAAGCTTGAAAATCCATCAAAGAACACTTAATTACTTGCATAACAACCATTCACTAGGATTAGGACCATTAATCACACCTCATCAAGTCAAAAACCACCAAAAACTAGGCCAAACTAGCTCTCGGGTAGGGGACTAAGCCCAATCTACCGCACAAAAAGATGTAAGTCTAGACATGTGAGCATGTAAACGTGAGCCTCCAGATGTGAGTTGTAAGCCTAAATACGTGAGATGTGAGCATGGACACGTGAGCCATGAGATTAGACACGTAAGCCTACAAACGTGAGCTTAGAGACGTGAGTCTAGAGGTAGGTATACCTTACGTTAAATAGACCAATTATTACTGCCATAAAGACTCGTACGGAGATACCTACTCATGTCTTTGGAAAATTTTTCTATCCAAGGAAAATTGTTGTCCTTCGCAGTTATTGGAGAATTAAAGTATAATAATTACACACAACACTATCATAGGCATAGTTCCTAGATTTATGTATCCTAGCTAGGCTTATTTCATAAAAGGGAAGTACGTGAGCCGAGTTCATACCAAAAAAAAAAAACTTGAACCTACAGATGTGAGCTTTAAATGTGATTTTAGAGGCATGAACCTAATCAGGTGAACCTAAAGATGTGATCCTAGATATGTGAGTCTAGAGGCGTGAACTATGAGCCTAGACACGTGAGCCTAGATGCATGAGCCTATAGATGTAATTCTAGAGGAGGCCTGAACCTACACACATGAGCCAAGAGAAGTGAACCTGTAGACGTGAGCCTTGTCGCACATTTTTTTTAAAAAGGTATCTAAAATCATTTTCAAATATGTAGAAGCACTAAGGACCTTTAATGTAAACTTGTTGACACTAATTGTTCTTAGGCAGCCTCTAACACTATAATACTCTCACCTTGCCGCGTCGTCGACGACCACCCCCTCAAACCATTATGGAAATTCTAAACCTCCGTTTACGAGTAGGTATTCAATGAAGACGAAGCCCCCAAATCTTAACCTCAACGACCATTCAATGAGGTCACAAAGAAATGGGTACCTTAGAGTACCCTAACTTGCCAGGGAAAGTACGATGCCCATGCACGAACCTAGCGCCACTAGTTGGCCGGAAGGCTATGAGTGGAGATCTGCCAAGCAAGCACCCTAAGCAAGAGGATATTACCCAAACCTAGATCCTCGTCAAAGCTGCTAAAAGCCCACGGCTTCTATGAAGAGAATACGTCCATTTGGGTCCCAAAAACCTTGCCTTCCACATAACCCCAAGAGAAAAAGATCCAAGTGATGGCTTCAATGTACCCAATACATTCATTGGATCTTAACAAAATTTCTAGAAGCACAAGGATTCTACAAAGGGAACCCCCAGATCTAGGTCTCGAGATCAAAGAAATTCGTTCCTCGGACCCCTACAAACACACCCTCGAATGCCAAATCCAAATGGGTATGGAGACCCAAAGCCATTTGTCTAACCCCAACTCCAAAGCTTAAGTAGAAATGGAGAGCAATGGCTTCCACCTCGGCTCATATTGTTGACACCACCTTCAAAAAAGGCATAAGAGCACGTGGACTCCGAGTAGCAAGAGGCAACACCTTGCCTATTTCCCTTCTCATCCCTATTCCCATCGAAGAAAAGAGCCGCCCATGGTGCCAAGAACCGTGCACATACTTCTATGGCACTACCCCCACGGCTCAAAATGATCACCACCATGACCCACAATGCATGTGTGCACCACGTTGCTATAACAACCCGCAAGCTGGAACTGAAAAGGCATAGCTCAATAAAGCATGTTGGCAAAGCTGGCAACAATGGCATCCAAGATTTTGTCATGGATGGACAAATGATTCTCTGCCCTTTCTATTAAGCATACGCATGGTAAGCCCAAACCCTAAGCCCATGTGTACATATGTAGCATAGCCCTCCCCCCACTCAAGTGTACAGTTACTACCTTCACTAGGAATGATAAAAAATACAAAAAAGCTGATGTGTACATATGTAACATAGTCCCCCCCACTCACCACCTTCACCGAGAATGGAAAAAAAAAACAAAAAACAAAAAAACATAACAAGAAACATCAAAAAACACATTTGCACCACGTGCATGCATATTTTCATGCATGTGCACATGCACACACATGTATGCACACCTTCACACAATTACATTGCACCTGCGTGCACACTCATTCACCTTTGCATGAGCACAAACTCTTATCCATTTACACACACTCACCTTTGCATGTGCACAAACTCTTACCCATTTACGCTGCACATGCATGCACATTTACACGTGCACCACACCTAGCCACATTTTTTCACCACACATTCTCATTTGCACGTGCACACACCTTTGCACTTCATGCACACATGTGCATATATAGCCGAACATGCATGTGCACACACATATTTACACATTTACATGTGCACACACATTCATGTATGTGTACCCACAGATTTGCACATTTGCATGGATACATTCACATTTATCCGCACACACATGCACATGTGCACCCGCATTCACATTTGCATGTGCACACCCACCTACACACACACGTGCATGCTCAGTTGCACGTGCACCCACAACCAGCTACTTGCATGCACATGCACACACATTTTCACCAGACGCCCCAATTCGCACACCCACCTACATCGCACATGCACGCCCAGTCGCACGTGCACCGCAACCAGCCACTTGCATGCACATGCACACACATTTTCACCACACACACCAATTTGCACCTTGCAGACATGCGCGCACATTCATGTGCACCTCATTTGCACACATATTTGAGCCTCCACCTACACACACCTACTGTTTCACATATGCTCTTGCAAACACAGTATCACTCGACCATTTTGCTCATAAGCAAACGTGCACACATTCAATGCATCTAAACCCACATGTTTTACACCTGCATGTGCACCCATTTGTACAAGTGCATGCACCCTTACACACATACACACACCCTTGCGCATGTGCATAGACCCGCATTCACCCACATCCGATCATCCGGCAAGTGCACGTACGCTCCCCCTTTCACACATGCACCCCATACCCTTACACAACATGTGTATCCACAGTCACTCATGTGCACATGTACCCCACACTCATGCACCTCGGCGTACATGCATTTGCGTGCATGCACATCTTTTCAAAAAATCAAAGGCCCCTTTGTAAACATAAAACTTTCCCCCCTTCATTTTAATTCCCCTGCGTTAATATCCCCCCCCTCCCTCTAACTTCCCCTCCTAGCAAAGGTTAAATTGAGTAAAAACCTACTTATTTTCCAAATTAATCCGTCCTTGCCTTGTCATTTCCAAGTTAATTTTTTTAAAAAATAATATAAAAATCACATGCCTGCAGATGCCCCCTACCTCCTGCTAGTGTACCCTTGACACTATATGACACACGTCCATCCCAAACTTAAGCGAGGGGATCCACGATGGAGAAGTGGCGCATGATTGTTGAGGGACTGTGAGCCGTCAGATGGCCTGGTTTTGTAAACCAAGCCACTTTTATAAATCCGGGCCTTTTTAGGCCGACATGGCTCTGGCGGGGGTGATGGGGCACTAATGTGGCAAGGCGGAATATGCGACAATTGTGGCAATTTGAAATTGAAGAGATGTGGCTTGCCGTCTCCATTACCGGGTACACATGCAGCTTTCAATGCAGGTAAACCATGCCAATCGTGTAAACACGGACCTGAAATGGGCTACAAGGGGCTCCAAGAAAAATTACATCCTTGCGCTGCAGCCCATGGAAAAGCAATCAGGTCCTCTCTCTCTCTCTCTCTCTCTCTCTCTCTCTCTCTCTATAATTTTGCAACAACAAATCTACGTTGAGACAGAGCAATTAAAATGGAAGTTCATATATGCATTTCCCTATCTAAGAGGTCTCTCTCTGTCCATTTGTTCGCAACATGGGTAATGTGGCTCAGGCTGCTTGTGCAACATGTCTATCCAAGAGGTCTCTCTCTGTCCATTTGTTTGCACCATGGGTAATGTGGCTCAAGCTGCTTGTGCAACATGTCTATTTATTTTATTTGCAACATAGGTAATGTGGGGACAGAGTTGCATACTGTGCAATAGAGTAATATAGCTATCAAGCTATATTTCTTTGCACCCACATTGCAATGCACCCTCTGGATAGAAGGGCAAGTATCCTTTAATGGGCTAAAGGGAAGGGATCTACAGTGGGGCAGATTACTTATAAGAGGTGTGAAGTGATTAGCAACTCCTGATAGAATGTACTAGGTTATGGACCAACCAAATTGGGGATTTGAAATAGGTGATGTGAATGATTTGCACATGGATGAGTTTTTAGACCATGCATCAAGTGGTTTTGCATTAAGTGGTGACATGGATGAGGATGAGCTTGTTGAAGATGCTTGTCAAGCTGTCGCCAGCCAAGGGTTCAAAGATGCTTGTCAAATTAATGGCAGTGGTAGCCAAGGAGTGGCAGCCAAGGGTTCAAAGATTTACTAGATCCTCACCTCTATGTTTCTTCCTGATACTTCTCCTTTGATAGGAACACTTACATGTTGATGGCACTTGACCTGCAAGGGCGATTGGCTGTGACGCTTGAGATGCTCAAAGTGTACAAATGCTCAAGGCTTTCTAGATTTGAAGAGGTGGAAACAAATGAAAGAAGATCTATGTCTGATAACCAGCGATGATAGTGCTCAATCCATTATAGCACTCAAATCAACGCCTCACTTGAAGATTGCGTGCGTAGAGGATTGGGGATATATTGTACATGCAAACCATTACATGGAGAGGTAGGACAACATCGGTGCGCGAAAGCTACTATGAATGCAATTAAGATGGGTTGGTGCATTGATGTGAGAAAACATAGCATCCCTATTGCCTATGTCAAGGATTGGATCACATCTTGTGGTTGCACATGCGCCATGACACGCAAGCCGCTGGTGTTGTTTCTATCTTGCCCCCATGTAATGACTGATGTAGGACAAGATCTGTCATGATGGTGATGGAGAGGGATCATGTGCAAGAAGAGTTAACATACTGATCGAGCACAAAGTCAGGCTAGTGTTGAAACGGTCTAACAAGAACCAGGTGCCTTCAAAGACATTAGTGGAATAGATTTTCCATCACGATAGGAAAGTTAGGTGTAGGGGTTTGGATGCACGACGATTGCAGAAGTCAAAGAAAGTGGGATGTCCATTTAGGGTGGCAGTGGAATATTCTGATGGTAGCAACAAAGTTTCCATTTCCTTGCAATAATGTTCATGAGGGCCATGAGTCAGGCACACGAGCTAATCTATATCATTTGCCGGTGCACCCACAAGTCATTGCTTCTTGCATGGTTGACTTGTTTGACATCGGTACAAGTTGGCATGTTGCAAAGTTGTCGACATCAAAGGAGTGCTTTCAGATTGAACAAGCCTCACCACTTGACCGTGTGATTTCTAGGTTCTTCATGATTCCAAAAGAGGTGCAAATGGTTGCGTATCAAATGCATAGTGAAAGAAAATGTACACCCAATGATTGGGACAAGATGTTCATGGAGGCCATTAGGAGAAGAAAATGTATTATCTAAAGAAGCTCTATAAAAGTAAGTCAATGCACGTAGAACATCAAGTTTTGGTGCACGCCTCGACACTTGCAACAATACCATCAACTATTTGTTTCTCCAATGTGGCCCACGAGCTTAGAGATGGTAGAATTAAAGTGCAAGCATCCCTTCGACTGCAATCTGAACACAAAACAGAGGATTGAGTGAGGCTTGTCATGCTTTAAAAATATGAAGGAATTCAGCTATTACGAGCACTCTTGCTGATCAGATATTTTGATATATAGTCGTACTCTTGAGGATCACGTCAGACAGCTTACGATTGTCTTAACTATTTGGGCTAACCCCTACTTGAATGACCTCCACAAAGCCATTATGGACATTGAATGTCCACTCAAAAATAGGTGGGGTATTTCCAGTGGACGAACATATAGATATAGGGGCAGTCGGAGTTCCTTCCTTTGTGGCAATGGGACCACGTTGGATGGCTAGATTTTTGTGCCTTGGTTCTTGTATGATGAAATCTTCTATAGGGACTTCAAACTTGTCTTCCTTTTTGGCATCCGGGATACGAGTATCAATAGCATGATTAAAATCCTTTATGCATGGCTGCTTATGGCTCTACAAAAGCAACCACAATGAGTTAGAGATTAATGTAAACACCCATGAGAAAGAAAATAAATCTTTATGAACTCAATAAAAGGCTTTTGCAAACACTTACTTGTTTCTCATATCCTTTAGCTATCCTTAATTCAGTTTGTTGCTCGCAAAGAGATGCATTAATCTCGTACATAGCCATTGCCATCTTGACACACCTTTCTATGTACTCCTCTCTTGAAGGTTCCTTTACCTTTTGTTCCAAGGTAACCACTTTGTCCCACATGTGCTCAACTTTGATCTCTAATCGCTCTTCTTTTGCTTCTTTTGCAAGCCTGAGCTTATGGTCCTTCATGTAAAATCGTCTACGTCATTGATCTAGATATAGGTCAACATCATTCCTCTTTTGCCTCTCTTCACCTTTGTTTGGACGCCCGGTTTTGAGATATGGAACCTGCATGTGTATACCATGCATCCTCAAATGGTTCTCCATTTGAGGATGCATGTGCTTCCTCTTCCAAAAGTTCTTGTTTCTATGAGCACAATATGCATCTGCACGACATTGATGCGCTACTCTCCCATCATCCACAACCACCTCTTCATAGGGCTGGTCATACATCACAAATATTAAAAAACAAGACATTCTTGCTGCTATAATGTATGCATAAAACTTTAGATAAAGTCTAATACATACTACATGATACCTCAACATACAATATCTAAAGATTAGAAGCATACTTCATAAGGCTGGTTGCACATCTCAAAATGCAAAAAACCAAGGCCATGTGAACCATATTTGCAAGCATTCTTTGCATTTGTGCATTCACATACCAGTATGGTAAGGTTGCTTCAAATTTAATGCATGTATAAAACCCACGCATAGTGTCAAAATGCCCACTTTAGATAAAGTCCAATACATACTACATACTTCATTTAATATACGTTATCTAAAGAACCAAGTTGCAAGTATTCTTTTCATTTGTGTATTCGCATACAAATGTGCCAAGTATGATAAAGCTTGCTTCAAATCCAAGTACACTCTTGATCGTATAATGTATGCATAAAACCCACACGCTGCCCAATGCCCCCTTTAGATCAAGTCCACTACATACTTTGACATACACTATCTATAGATTACAAACATACTTTGTTAAGGCTAATCGTTTTGACAAAGGAATTTAAGAAGAAAAATGCGATAGCCCGAATGCCTTATTGATGATAAGGTTTACACATTCTCTCTTCTCACATTAAAGTAGATGTTTAAAACATGTAAACATGGACTAGTGTTGTAAACATGGACCTTATGTTCACATGTTGTGAACTTGGAAATATGTATGTAAACATGGACTAGTGATGTAAACATACACCTCATGTTCACATGCCGTGAACTTGGACATATGTATGTAAACATGGACACTAAGGTTTGCACAATGTAGGACAAGAGGGAGTTGGAGAAATTCATGCTCGATAAGCACTCTAGAGCACCATGTACGTCGGCTTTGTGGACATCTTCAAACGATACGTACTATATTATCATTCTCTTGAACTACTATACATGTATTGAGGCTCACATGATGATGAGTTACCTTTGTGTTCTCACATGTAGCTTTCTTGCTCGAACAATGACATCTTTGGATATCATCGGGAAGAAGCAAAAGCAATCCACTTTGGCTCAATTTCATAGTGGCAAGATGAAGGTTTTGGTGGCTATAATTCCATCTCATTCCATTGAAAGCACTTAGTGTTGTAAACATGGACCACATGTTTACATGTTGTAAACTGGTTCCATGCCAAGACATCCGAGAAGGAACAATAGGCTCAAGAAAGAACCATGCAGGAGAAGTTAATTACATAGATTCCAATCTTATTGAGTGACAATATGTGTCTGGAATTGATCGCGGGTAGAATGGCACACTTCCTTATGAGATGGAGTTGACAAGATGTTGGTGGGGTAATGACTTAGTTAGATTTCCTAAATGGACAAAACCTTAACGTCCAAAATCGCTAAGATCCATCATTCTATGTAATGAAAGGGTGTTCACCAAAATGGGATCTTACCAAGGGAAGCATTAGGGGAAGAAGAAAATAAATACAAGGGTCTTAACCAGTTTACACTCTTATCCACCTTGGAGAAGACAACTCTCTCTTATGGAGAGTCTAGGGTCCTCAACCTTGCCTCCAATGTGGTGTCACCCCAATGGAGTCCTTGCAAATGGGTAGTGAGCATTCTGGGCATAGTTGGAATGCACAATGGCCTATGTATTGGCATGCTTCTTGAAATACGTCAGCATGCAACTCCCTTGGAAAGGTAACATACAGTGAACCAATGGAATTGTTGACCTCGGGCTTATCAGATTGGAGAGCTAAGATTGGATTAATGGAGGGGCATGAGGTTTGAGCCACAGGAGTGGCCTTCCCTGTTGTTGTTAACCACATATTGGTTAATACATTCCTACGACAACTATGTCCGCACACTTATGTAATGGTGGGCACCCACAATATATTGTAACTTCTGTCACTTGATGAGGGAAATGCCCTAGAGATGCTACCAAGTATAGAGCTTCGAAGGAAAGACAAGAGAATCTTGATTAGTTGGCCAAACCATAGAGAAAAGCATTGTAACTATGTTTTGGGCGCCTCGAGGTCACTTACTCTCGGGTGACCTAGTGGAAAAAGGCTTGGAACTATAAAAGCCAATTTCTCTTATTATTCTCCCATTTGTGCAACAGAAGTGGAGTGTTCTCTCTCCCTCTCTCTTGCCTCTAATCTAGCATGTGTGGTGTGCCTAGGGTTAGGGTTTGGGAGTGATTAGTGCTAATCACTTGTTCTCTCATGCTTCCTTCTTGCTTCTTCTCTCCGTCTTGCTTGGGTGATTAGGCTATCACACTATGGTCATCTTCCACAAAGATCCCACACGATCTTTGTGAGAGAGGTTGTACCGACGATTGGATTAGCAACCACCTTAGTGTGACAACGAGTGCGGGAGAATAGCGGTGGTGACGAGAGGCGACGGTGGAGCTCTTGACCATAGCTTGAGCTCAGTGTGATGAGTGCGGGAGAATAGCGGTGACGAGTAGCTACAGTGGAGCTCTTAAGCATAGCTCAAGCTTGACAGATTAGTAACTTTTCACGACACATTAGGGTGAGCTTAACATCTTTGGTATCACTGTCGCCGTGAGGAGCGCTAATCCACCACTTGTCAAAGCCTTCTTTGATTCGAATCTGACGGAGTAACTATGGCATTCGATTTTTGGTTTGTTTGATTTTTTTTGTTGATTTTTTTTTAATTTTGTGCATAGCTTGTGGTTGGGAGTAGGATTAGCAAGTGTTTAAGCAAAAAAACTAGAGATTTGAGTGATTAGAGAGCTCAAAAAAGAGGGTGTTTTCTTAAACATAGAGTGTTTTTTTGCTAATGTTTTGCTTTCAAACATGTTTTTTGTTAGATTAGTGTACTTAGGTAGCTTAGGAATGTAAGATAGAACCCTAATCAACTAAAAATTTCCAAAAAAAATCATAAATAATCTCTTAATTTTTAGTAATTATCACTAATCTACTGGTTAGTGTGATTAGTGAGCTTAAAGGGAGATTAAAATAAAAAAAATAGGCCTAATTTCTTACAATTGGACTAATTGGAGTGGTATTAGTGTTCTAAACACTTGCCTTGACCCAATGCCATGCCCAGACCACTCCCATCAGGTCATAAATAATTAGTGAGAATTAACACTAATTAGGTCTCATATGCCTAATTTTTTATCTTGTGAGTGGGTTAATTAGAGACCTAATTAGAAAGATTAATTAAGGATGATCATATCATTAAGTTAGCCTAAACATTGCTAATCCATCTATCTAACCTCCATCTCTAAACTTCACACCATTAGGGAGTAATCAGAGAGCGAAGAAGAGAGTTAAAGGATGATTAATAGTGAGATTAAGAAAGATTAATTTTTAGTTAAGCTAGAGTGTCTCTAGATTAGTTGAAAACCACTAATCTAGAGTTAACCTCTAACTTTAGCCTCTTCCCACCTACCTGACATTAATAAGAGAATCTTAGTTGTCCCTCACTCAAACATTCAAATCTCCACCCAATTCCAATTCGAAATCGTGTGACATACGGACGTATGGACATAACCGAAAAAAATCAAAAACTTCTTTAAAAAATGAAAAAAAAAACTTAGACATGGTCGTACCGTCCTAAATCCACGGTCGTACCTTCATAAGCGTATGGGCGTACCTTTAAAAAAATTATTTTTTTAAAAAACAAAACTTAACTTACCCACAACCATACCTTCCTAAAGCCACGGTCGTACCTTCATAAGCGTACAGGCATACCTTTAAAAATTTTATTTTTTAAAAAACAAAACTTAACTTACCCACAACCATACCTTCCTAAAGTCACGTCGTACCTTCATAAGCGTGCAGATGTACCTTCCCAAAAAAAAATTCCTTTAAAAAATTTTAAAAAGAAAAAAAACTTAGCCACGACCATACTTTCATAAGCATACAGACGTACCTTTCCAAAAAAACTTTTTTTCATTTTTTCAAAAGACTTAATTAAAAAAAACTTAGCCACGGTCGTACCCTCATAAGCGTACGATCGTACCTTGCAAAAAAAACTTTTTTTAAAAAAATATCTTAGCCACGGTCGTACCTTCATAAGCATACAAGCATACCTTCCCAAAAAAACTTTTTTTCTTTAAAAAAATTAATTAAAAAAACTTAGCCACGGTTGTACCTTCCTAAAGCCACGACTATACCTTCCTAAAGCCACGATCGTACCTTCATAAGCGTATGAATGTATCTCCAAAAAAACTTTATTTTCTTTTTAAAAAATATATATAAAAACTTAGCCATGGCTGTACATTCGTAAAGCCACGATTATACCTTCATAAGCATACGAGCATACCTTCCTTGAAAACAATAATCAAAATTTATCAAATCTTTAGAGGTACTTAAGGTCTACCTCTCCCCGACTCATTAGGGTGTTTTTTACATACACAAAACACCTAAAAGACCTTTTTTCACCTTAAGGATGCATTCACATGCAAGAAAAAATAGAGCCAAAACTCCTATTTTAAGTCTGCGCGCGCACTGTTAAAGCTTTTCTAAGCCTCAACGCACACCATGGACACCTTTCGGTCATGGTTGCATGCTCCCAGTGCCTCTATTCCATTAGGCGGCACCCCAATCATTGTACATTCACTTGTGGGGCCACCATGCGCCACACACATTTGGTTGTGGATGAGGGAGAAATAATTTATGAAGAGCCCTCATCTAGTGGTGCGCCTCCATACATGCACCCCGATGTGAATAGACGACGCAAGCACATACACATGTCTCCCACCCCCCACCCATGTACCCTCTCCCCTTGATCCCCAAATAGAAATTGGGAGCTTATTACAAGCTCTAGGAAGGGGAGTGGCACAACAATTGCACCCACAGACATCACATACAACACAACCAATGTGGGCGAAAATTTTCAAACTTATGCTAAAATTCCATGGAGTTGGAGACCCCTTATCCCACCTCGAGGTTCTAACCAAATCTGTCAAGCATTTGAAATTTTCAATGATGTAACAAAGGTCCATCTCTTTGGACTCAGACTTGAAGGCAAGGCGATGCACTGGTTCCAATCCTTGGACCCTCAACACAAAGGCACTTTCAAAGCAGTGAGAGGAGCCTTCATTCTTGGATTCGCACCCTACGGACCCAAATGGAGCCCCGTAATCCAATTGTTCCAATTGGAACAAAAACCACTGGAACCTTACACAACTAAATCACACACATTAAGCACCTCGATTCGCATTGCGAAGAGAGGGAAACATTCAGTGACAAGCACTTAATGGACCATTTCCACTTGAGCTTGCACAATCCGTTGATGAAGGACCCTTCCACCTTTGATCAAGCCTGCAAAAATGGGCGATCTTTCTCGATGACAACATGTAAGAAAGCCATTCAATGCAATTGGTCACCAAGCCAATGACAACCCCAAGCTCATTTGTAACATTACTCTCATCTCTTACTGGGCACCATGCACTACTGGTGGCACCACCCCCAACTAACCACTCACACATAGTGCCACCATGACCTTCTACAATGCCCATCTTTCCATTCTACCTGTTGCCTCTCAAGGCAAACCCCATTGATCATGGAAAGACTAAAACCGGGTCCATTGATAAAGCCCTGGAGTATGATACGCTCCACCACCCCTGAGGCACCCATAACACACCAACGGCTACCCAAGAACACCGCATGTGCTCATCCACCACAACAACTCCCCAAGGAGCTATGACAAAAGTCCCAATGACCAAAGGTTAGGCAACCCCAAGCACAGCAAAGCCAACAACGATGGGTGCCTACCAACAAGCTCACAGCTTAAGGCTTCCATGAAAGCAACACACACCTGTGGCTCCCAAAGCCACAATCATCTACTTGTCCTCATCGTCAACCTACTCATAGATCAAAGCCCCGTCAACAAAAAACCACGAAGCCTCATCAACTGCAGGTCCTCATCATTGGCAAAGATGGGTGCCTAAACATCTCTTAGAAGCCCAAGGCTTCAATGATCCCACGGCATAACACTCAACAGTTGGCCCATACCACACGAACCAAGCCAGTACTTGTCCAATTGAAACAGATGGTTTGGCAGCCAACGAGCAAGCAAGACCCCTCTTCATTAACTAAATTCTACGGACTTTCCCACACACAACCCATGGGCACTCAAAATCTCAATTTGCCTAGCCCTTTCAACCCAAGGAGCCTCATCCACGAAGCTCCACCCCGCCCCTCGACTTCATCACCAAACCAAGGGACCGTGCCACAAATGTCAAAGCTTATACAACCACTCAAAGACAACCTCAAAGGTAAGCTTGCAAATCTCGCCAAATGGGATAATCAATACAAAATCCTCTTTTGGGGTGCTAACCAATAACCACATGTAAGTCCTCACCCACATGGAGACCCAAAAAAAAAGAGTCTTAGGTGATTAGGAATGCCTAGGTGATTAGGATCACAGGCACACCTTTTGCCCTTGCCCATGCACAACACGTGCAACTCTCACAGGACAGTCATTTGCACACACACCGCACAAAGCTTCGTCATCGACACCCATCTAGATACATCTCTGGATGGGGGTTCCATGGAGGGTGCAAGCTTGGTCAATGGTATGACCCATCGCCTGGACCTTCTTAATCACCCCAGTTTCACCCAAATAACTATGATTCATGTATAATCAATTCTACCCATGACTTCTTATTATGCTCAATACCTATGGATCCTCGCCATCAGCTACCACTCTCATCAATTGTATAAGTTCTAGTCAAAAAATGCCTTCCTTTGTGCTTGTTCCTCAGTAGCTTTACATTGGGCTTCAGCAGCAAAATCTCCTCTATGTTTGGGGCCCTAGCTAGATTGGGGTGGAATTTTCTCTTGCTACTTTGGTTTCGGGTGATGGTGCTTCAGGGGTGGAGAGGTGGGAGAGGATTGGGGGGAAGGAGAGATATTCGCACGGCATCGGGCCCTTGCACTAAATTGCCATGGGGAGGTCCTCCCATCCGACACCACCATGAAATAGTACCTTGGTTAGTAGCAATGCGGCTACAAGCTTCCATTGGGGGTTGGCACAGAAGGAATGCAGCTCCCTATGCAGATAAGCTGCCCAATTAACGGGTATGCCCTTGTGGACCCTTGCCAATGTGGAGAGGCTGCACCTGTTAAACCTATTTGTCCACCGGGTTGTGAGCAAAAATGATACGACCCTAGCTGGCATTACAAGCTCCTCTTGTGTGATGTTTCCCCATTCCACCGCATCCTTGGTGGTGGAGCCTTGGAAGATGCTACGTGTCAGGCGGTGAGCCGCACATAAGGTTGTTCCATCCTGGGGAGGTGCATGGCATCTCAAACCACGTCAAGACTTAGGTGCATTGTTTGGGTCTGACCTGTGGCATCCAGCACCTGTCTTGCGGCATTGACATCATAAGTCTCTATGAAATAGAGGCAGTTAAAAAGATCTAAGCCCCAGGAATTCAAAGTTGGTAGCCTTGTCGAGACTTACGTGCACTGTTGTCTGGGTCTGACCTATGGCATCCAGCACATGTCCAGTTGCGGCATTGGCATCGTAAGTCTCTATGAAATAGATGCAATTGAAAAGGTATGGGCCCCAAGGCGGGCGACTATGTCTAGATCAACAACAGCTCGATAACAGGGCCCTCTGTAGTAAAGGAGCTTGTGCTCGACCTTATGATTGTTCTTCATCAGGTTGTGAACAATGTGTCCACTAACTTGCTTCATCAAATTCTCCCCAAGGTGTGATAGCTATGTGGGGTGGCATCCATAAATACTCCTCAAAGCGTCCCCCTGTTGAGCGCTTCTTTTTCTGGGGAGTGTAGGGATGGACCTCCAGAAAGGAGTTAGAGTGCTCTACCATGGAGTGGAGGATAGGGGACAGGAAGTGCTAGCTCAAGAAAAACAATTTGCAAGAGTTTGCCTAGGCTGAGAGCAAAAAGTGAGGAAAAGAAAGTGGTGGGCCTATATTTATAGATTTTCAAGAAGGACACAGCCGTGGCAAAGTTTGGTACGGGCGTGGCAACTCCAAGGTACGGGCGTGGAAAAGTTTGGGGACGACTGTGGCTTTTGGTTGGTACGGTCATGGCTTCTTTTGGTATGGTCGTGGCTTCTTTTGGTACAGCCATAGCTTCGGGTTGATACAACCATGGCAATTGAGGTGCAGAATGGTACGGCCGTGGCTTCTGTTTGGTACAGTCGTGGTGGCAAGTTTTTTTTTTGTGGGCACCCTACAAACAGGTTTTGTACCCCTGGGCTATGTAGCCAACACCCCATTGTGGGTTTTGTAATAACGGACTCCGTGCCCAGTTTGCCAGATGGAGAAGACGGTTCCAATTGGGTGTGATGGCGAGGTTGGTATCTCTTTGGGGAGTTCAGAGGCTTTGAAGGAAGGAGTAGATGAGAGTGGAGAGGTTAAAGGGTTAGTGGGAGTACTCTGAGGTAGCTAGATAATGAGGGGTGAGGGAGTAGCTCAAGTCGAGGGTATATCATGGTTATGGACCTTGGGCTTCTATTGGGGGGACAAGGGGTCGTCGTGAAGTTTTTGCTTCCCTTTCTCCTGTGCAGTATTAGTGGCGGAGGCCACTTTGGGCTTCCATTGGAGGGTTGGTAACTGCAAAATGACAAGAGTAGGGAGTTTGTACCTTGGTGATTTAGGGACCAAAATTTGGCGAATTTCCTCATAGTAATGTTGAGCTTGAAGCACAGGTTTTGGGATCCACCGGTAATTTGTTGTTGGGCAAGGCTTAGGGTGTGAGCGAGGATAGTTTGGCCTTGGGGAGAATTTGGGCCGGGGATTTTCATGTATCTTGTGGACTTGGGGTTGTCGAATGGATTGCCTTTGACAGAGATGAGGAGCTTGTGTTGCTGGTATATGAGTATGGGAAGTGGAATAAGATTGTGATTGTGCCTAAACAATGAACTTCTTGAGAGGCCACTGTTGTGATCGTGGCCGGAATCTCTTTCAATGGGAGTTTTTCGAGGGAAATCCGTGTGTAATAAGACATTAAGTTGTAATTAGACCATGTATCTACAAGAGCTAATTTTTGGGTGAAGCTTATTGGGGTGGTCATTCCTAACCATAACGGAGGAGGTTTCCCCTTCCAATATTCTTCTTCAAGGTCTACAACTTGGGCCATGTTGACCACAATGTTTTTCCCCCGAAGTTTGCCTTGGCACTCTTAGCCTCTTGTTAGGCTGCTTGTTTCATTTCTTCATATTTAATTTTTCGTTATTTTTTGTCATGAATGGTGGTGGTTTTAGTTAGCGAGCCATCGTAATGTTTCAATTTGCTACCATTGAAATATCCCACCATTTCGACGTCGTCGAGTGTCTCTATACGCACTGCGCACTGCGCCTTGCGAGGTTATCTCATGACTAGGAAAGGTCCTTAGCCTCTGAGCTTGAGTTTCTTTTTATGGGTTTTTGTGCTAAAGAGGATAACCATGTCACCCTCGTTCATTTGTTTGTCCTTCAACTTGTCATCAAACCAATGTTTACGCCACAGTTTTCAACAATCATACTATAGATGGCGAGGAGGCGTGTTTCGTCAAGCTTTTCAAGCTCGAACAAGTGACAACCTAGGACATTGCCCGCAAGTTTTTCTTTTACAAAAATTTGCAAACTCGGGACCAAGAACTCCATAGGCATAACCGTTTCAGTACCATAGGTTAAACTGAAGGATGTCGCATTGGTAGCAATCTTGTAGAATGTTTGATAGGCCTAGAGTGTTGCGAATAACTTTTGTTCCCAATCGTTGCGGCTGGCTTCAACCATTTTGGTTAGAATGGCACACAAACTTTATTGGTGCTTTCTGCTTGGCCATTAGCTTGGGGACAATATGGGAAAGATTTCCTGTGAGTGACGAGAAATTCTTGTAAGAAGAATTGGATTACCTCATTAATAACGTGTGTGCCATTGTCGCTCACAATCCCAAGGGAGCATCCGAAGCGAGTGATTACTCACTCTCATACAGAAATTTTGCAGTAGATCATGCATCAGCTTTACGAGTAGCCCTTGGTTCGACGCATTTCATGCAATAGTCCGTGGCTGCAATGATGTATCAAGCTTGAGTGTATCTAGCCATGGGACTAACGGGTCCAATGAAATCAATGCCCCATTTTTTGAATGGTTGCAAGGACACGAGGTTCAGGGGCATATTGTCCTTAAAGCGAGGAATTGCCGCACGTTGGCATTCATCGCATCGCTTGACATGTTCCACTGCGTCGGCCATTAAGGTGGTACACCATAGCCCTGTTGTGAGGAATTTGCGTGCAGTGATATCTGCTGCTGCGAAGTGCCTCCTAGCACAGGCGGAGTGAGCCTATTCTAAAAGGAAGACATATTTGTGTTCTCAAACACAGTGTCTAATAATTATATCTTTCCCCTGCCTATAGAGTTGACCTACAATCAATTGGTAGGGGGCCGCCTATTTAATGAGGCACCCTGCACAGTCTTTGTTAAGGAGGGGGTCAACCAGTAGACCATTGACTAGAACGTGTGCAACCTCCTCTCCCCATTCCGGAATTAAGCATAATTGGAACAAGTTGACGTCTGTTAAATCGTATCAACTACCATCAGTGGCTCGTTGTTAGGGATGCGTGACATATGGTCTACCAAGACATGCTATGAGAACTTCCACACTGTGACAGTGAAGTCGAACTCAAGCAGGATCAGCAACCATCTGGTGATTCTTCATGTTGTGCAAGGTTTGTTTACCAGATATAGAAGAGCTTGATGGTCTACAAAGAAGATAAATTTGATCGCCAAAAGATAATGTGGCAAAACTTCTTGACTGTGTAAACCATAGCTAACCCTTCCCTCTCAGTTTGTGATATAATTTCATTCTGCCTCGTTTAGTTAGCGGCTAGCAAAGCTTATGGGAAAATCCATCTTATGTTCATCGGGTTGGGCCAGTACACACCCAACAACAAAGGCGGAGGCGTCAATGTGGACATAAAAGATGATGTCCTAGTTGGGGGACCTCAGAATAGGAGCACTTACCAAGGATTTCTTTAGGATGATATAAGCATGTTGGCATTCCTATGTCCACTCAAAGAGGATCAAGAATTCGTAAAGGGGGAGGGCCATATCAGCATACATGAAAATGAAACGCCGATAATAGCCAACGTGTCCCATGAAGCGTTGGACTACCTTAAAGTTGGTTGGTGGTAGTAGCTCAAGGATGAGCTGCATCTTGCTATCATGAGTGGAGATTCCTTGTTTCGAGACAATGTGTCCTAGGATAACTCCATGCCTAACCCAGAACTGGCATTTGAGAGGGTTCAATGAAATAAGATACAGCCTACATCTTTCTAGCACCTTCCATAAACATTCAAGGTATGCTTTCCACGTGGAATCGTCACATGAAGCGTTGGACTCCCTTAAAGTTGGTTGGTGGAGGTAGCTCAAGGATGAGCCGCACCTTGATATCATCAATGAGATTCCTTGTTTGGAGACAATGTGCCCCAAGATAACTCCATTACTAACCCAGAACCTTTGTTGATAGCAATTTGTGATTTCATAATTGCCCCATCTTTGTGGCAGTATGTACAGTAGAGGGTAAGACAGGGTTGCACATGTGGACACTTTGTGCTAGTATGGTTAGCTAGACAAATCGGGCACTATACTAGCTCCCTCTTAGGGTAGAGATGGGGTTGACCAACCCGATCCTAGCCTTGGCCGGTTCTCCAATGTTGGGTCATTTGTTGCATTAAGCCAACGACCAGCTGTTCGACTTGTTGTCTCGAGTTGGACTCCTTGCTTTTTCCCTCAGATCTAGTGCTAGTGGTTTTGAATGAAGCTTCCAATGTACCCTCGTGAAGTTCTCGGAAACGCGTTCCCTTGAAGTTATCCTCAAAGTCCATATCACTCCTAGGATAGAGATGGAACACCATACTAGCTCCCTCTTAGGGTAGAGATGGGGTTGACCAACCCAATCCCAGTCTTGGCTAGTTCTCCAATGTTGAATCATTTGCTGCATTAAGGCAACGACCAGCTATTCGACCTATTGTCCCCCGAGGTCGACTTCAAATCTAGTGCTAATGGTTTTGAATGAAGCTTCCAATGTACCCTCGTGGAGTTCTCGGGAACGTGTTCCCTTGAAGTTATCCTCGAAGTCCACAGCACTCCTACAGCATTGCTCAAAGGAGATATGGGCCAAGGCATACAAAGAATTATGTAGAGACACGTCATCTAGGCCTTCCAGCAGATATCTCCCAATTAGCCTTTCTTCAAAGAACTTGTCTCTCGCACTACAACAGGAGTGGAGATATCTTACCTTGTTGATATAATCCTGAATGGTTTCACCATCCTTTTGTTTAACATTGTGTAACTGCTCAACAGGACTCCATCTGGTTCCTTGACGAGAATATCCAACCTTAAAGGCCTCTTTCAAGGCTTCGAAGGTTGCCTTATCTTCTGTCTTTAAGGACCTAAACCGTTGGCCATCTTTACCATCTAGGGTGAGGCCAAAGGCACTCACCTTGACTTGGTCATCCACATGGCCAAAGGCTTCGCAGATTTGATCAAACCTGTCTAAGTGCGGTATGGGGTCTCCAATCCCATCGAACTTAGTGATCAGTTTAGAGATGTTAGCAGATTCATTCCGTTCTTGTCTGGGCCCTTGTGCAGACTGAGTTGGTGTTGGGAACGTGATGCCGACAACTACCCCCCTTCTTATTTCCATGGCTATCCTTAACATTTCAGGAGTTCTGTCTGGAGAGGGTACTAGTTGGAAAACAATAGGTGGAGAAGCTGGGCTACGTGGATAGTAGACCATCGAGGATCCTTGTCTCATGGGAGGATTGGATTGTGCAAGAGCGTACACTTACTATGGAAGGGAAGAAGAAACGGACATGGCAAAGTTGCCACGGGCGTGGCTTCAAGGAAGGAATAGCCGTACTCTCTAGATGATACGAGCGTACGATTTAAATGGTACAGCCATACACTTCCAGTCCACAGATTTTACTAGTGCAGGTGCTGATAGCCACCTACTAAGATTCCCTGACAGTGCAACTGTACCCCTCGTTTAACGCTCTTTATACTCAATTAATGCAAATTATTCCTTTTTAAATACCCTCTATCAAATTTAAGACTGGAGATATCAAAAGATTTACTCTGGAGAAAGGTACGGACATAGCAAAGTTGCCACGGCCATAGAGCACTGAGAAGGGTACGGCCGTACGCTTCTCAGAAACCCTTCCAGAGTGAAAATTTCACCTACTCTCCTCTTGAGATTTCTGTTAATTCAGGTGATTTCCAAATGTTTTTTTTAGTTTTTGTTTTTGTAAGAAGCTAGAGCTAATCCCTACCTACCTAATGATACCTAGAATGCCTAAGAAAACCTAATTAATTGAGATTAATTAGAAGATTAAGCTATTTATGCAAACTTAACAAATATTGAACAAAAATAAAAAATTACATGAATCTCAAGAGCAAAATCAAGCACCTACTTGTGTCTCCCGCATCCGATAAAGACTTCGACACTCCATTGCTCCATTAATCTCCATTGCTCTGTGGTAAGAGTAAACAAAATCAACAAACAAGCAACAAACACATACAACATGCAACAACCAATGGATTTGCACTCTAACTGGGCAATGTGAAAGCTAGATTAACACCATCCACTCCATGCATACACAACAATCAAGCAAGTAAGCATTCACAAACACAAGCATGTAACCATAAGCTCAAAAGAGTGAGAGAGAGAGAGAGAGAGAGCAAGACTCAATTGAGACAAATGGGATTGTCCCTTTTCAAATTCCATAAATACATGAGCTCACTTTTTACAATGGCTAACCGCCCATTTTTAATTGGAGTTCCAAAATTGGCTTTCTAGCTCTTAGCTCATTCCTACGACCGACATTACACAAGTCATAAGCTCGGTTATCCCATATATCTTTTATCAATAAGCGTTTTGCACGGTTACAAAATGATAGGTTACAAGATACGTGACCACGCTTGAAAAGTGATGTTAACCGGAGTGGTTGACAGTATGATTATACACCAACATCAGTTCTGAACTTACCAAAAACCTAAGTGTAATCTTGACTCCATGGGAGTCTACTCACAAAGCTTCAAATCATCAACTTAGATCTTGATGTTTATCTAATTAAAGCCCACCCAAATCTTCCACACAAGTACGCATACACCAATGCAAAGTTCACATCAATTCCTGAATGTACCAAAAACCAAAGTGCAATCTTGTCTCCGTGGGAGTCTACTCACAAAGCTTCAAATCATCAACTTAAAACATGCAAAGCATAGACAACGTGTTATGGCATCCCCACTCACATCATCAATGCCCAAGAGTAAGTGCAAGTTCATGCATACAGATAGGTCAACTTAGTACACAAATCTTCATAGATAAACCATCAAAGGAGGTGAAGGGCAAACTCATCCATGATGAAGACCAGTACTAAAGAGAACACACACGCACACACACATGGGATAGCTGGTTGGGTGAATTGCACCACATTTAAATTTAAAAAAAGAGTGTAAACCAGTTGGCCACAACTTGGACAAAGTCTTCAACAGAAATCTGCATGTCCACTTATTTCTGTATCATTGTTTCTGAAGTTGGCGTCTCTGAGGCTAGCAAGAGGTTGCTGTTCAATAGGGTAAATAAACGTCACACGTGCAACATGGTTACGCCTTGAAACACTAACTGGTAGACATGCCGAGCCATCAAGCTCTTTGGACATACCAATCCATCAACCTTGGTGGCCTGGCCATCTTTTGTGGTGGAGAATTCATACTAACCCTTTTGCTTCCTATACCCATGTCTTGCATGCTGATGGTGTTAGTATAGCAATGCTTAGCATAAGCTAAGGTGGTGGGCACATAGATATGGACCCAAATACCCATATCACCTACCACCCACAAAGAATGTATTTGGCATTACAGTCTATCAATTAATGATAAAATAAAGTGGTATATACATTGGATCATGTTAGTTGACTTTATTTTACATCTTGTTGTGCATGCAAACACAACCCAAAATATATGGGCTTCCGTTTAATGTCCATGTCCACAATATACATTCCATATCCCCTTCTCACCTAGAATGTCCAGCATACTTGCATAGCTCCAATAGTAGATCTAGAATGGTTCCATTAAACACTTATAATTTGCTCTTTAACCTTTGTGCTTCTTCCATAACCTGGGACCTCAAGACTCTTCTCATCACTTTATTAGTTGCCGTGCGAGGAAATTCTGAAACAATCATCACCGAGCTCACCTGTACAAGTAAGAAAAAGCGGGAAATTTTCAAATTTTATAAACTGCACTGAGTTCTTCAAAACCTTTTCTAGGACCGATTTCCACTGTTTGTTACCTTGAAATGGGGGTTCAAATGACTATGCAAAGCTTTTGTAAAAACTGCCTTGAGGTGATCAGCAGTAAGGTTCGGCGCAGCAGCATCATCAATGACAACAAACATGACCAATTGCTCTGGCCCACCACCATACACTGGGACTGCAACAGCAGCTGTCTCAATGATATGGTCACTGGATTTGTTGCATACCCTCTCAATCTCAACTGCACTTGTCTGAAAAAATCCCACATGTGCCAGCTATCTGTGTGAGCTCAAACCACTGCGATGCCTATGCTTCTCTCTCTATATATTTATATACAAGCAATATAAGGGCTTTGAAACATCATCCCCCGCAAATCAGATGGCTGTGGTTTGGACAGGGGATATCCCCCATTCATGTATGACAGGCAGGGCAGATATTAGGCTGGCTTCACAAACAGGCGGGGTCAAGAAAACTGCCGGGCCCATGCGTCCACCAGAAAAGAGCCGGCCACTTTTCAAATGTCCACACCACTTTCATAAGACTGACAGATATTTTTATCAAATATTTTCCCCCCCATAGCACAACAAATAGTGGTGTCCCAAGTGGTTAGCTCGTTTACATTGTATTGAGGAGGTCTTGGAATCAAATCTTGCTGGAGCCTACTTTGGTTTCTACCCACTTGGTGACCAGCATTGGCATGCTAGACAAGTTTTCGTGACTAGGCATGGATGGCAGGCCATCCTCACAGTCATCCACGAAGTTTGGGAAAGCAAAAGTTGACAGTGTGACACACCTCACCTATGGTACACCAGGGCAGGAGTCGGATGTGCCTGCAGCAGTCAGGCAGGCTTCTTACAGATAAAGGTGCCACATGGCAGAAGTCGGCCATGGCAATCGGCCACTGGACCTGGTCACAGGCAGGCCTCTCAGCAGCCTGATGGAAGTTGGCAAGTGCCACATGGCAGTCAGCCCACTGGACCTGGTCATGGACAGTCCTCTTAGCAGACCAACAGCAGGAGGAGCAGGCTGACCAGCACCAGTATGTACCTCACCTATGGTACACCAGAGCCATCCTCACGGTCGTCCACAAAGTTTGGGAAAGCAAAAGTTGACAGTGTGACACACCTCACCTATGAGACACCAGGGCATCAGATGTGCCTGCAGCAGTCGGGCAGGCTTCTTACAGATACAGGTGCCACCTGGCAATCAGCCACTGGACCTGGCCGGGGCAATCCTCTGGGCAGGCTTCTTACAGATACAGGTGCCACATGGCAGCAGTCGGCCATGGCAATCGGCCACTGGACCTGGTCACGGGCAGTCCTCTCAGCAGTCTGATGGAAGTTGGCAAGTGCCACATGGCAGTCACCCACTGGACCTGGTCGTGGGCAGTCCTCTTTTAGCAGACCAACAGCAAGGGGAGCAGGCCGACCAACACCAGTATGTACCTCACCTATGGTACACCAGGGCCATCCTCACGGTTGTCCACAAAGTTTGGGAAAGCAAAAGTTGACAGTGTGATGTGACACACTTCACCTATGGTACACCATGGCAAGAATCGGATGTGCCCACAGCAGTCGGGCAGGCTTCTTACAGATACAAGTGCCACATGGCAGCAGTTGGCCATGGCAATCAACCACTACACCTGGTCACAGGCGTCCTCTCAGCAGCCTGATGGAAGTTGGAAAGTGCTACGTGGCAGTCAGCCCATTGGACCTGGTCGTGGGCAGTCCTCTTAACAGACCGACAGCAGGAAGAGCAGGCCGACCAGCACCAGTATGTACTAAATATACACATATTGGAAATCATCATTTCATGGTGGCACCACAAGAGGACATATCACCAAATTCGTCTTCACCTTGGGAGGATAGCAGATGTATTACTTGGAGTATGTTCTATGGGGAGACAGTGGTACAGGCATACAAGTGCCGCAGGAGTCGGATGTGTGCGCAGCAGCCAGTGGGCAGGCAGTCGGCCAGTGCCACGTGGAAGTCGGCTGCTGGACCTGGTTGTGGGCAGTCCTCTCAACAGCCGGACAACTGTAGGAGCAAGCCGAACAACACTAGTATATACTATATATACGCATATTGGAAAATCATTATTTTCATCTTCATACTTCTCAACGCCAGGCGTCTACATAGTGTTCCTCTACACTGTACAGGTGTGGGCTGGCCAAGAAAATATACAGCAAGGTGTCAAATCCCCACGGATCTCCTCGTGATCGATCTTGGTTCGAAACTCGAATCCTGCAAACAAACGAATAAACAAACAACAAGGGGGTGCAGGCCTGACTCACCTCCCAACCATGACAGCTGTGGGCAAGCCCACAGTCTTGGCTGTCCCCACCGAGCCACGAGCTGAGCTAACTAGGTTGACGTACCGACCAATCTCCTCCTCGCGACGTCCCATACCGCCACGAAGCTGCCCTCACGGGCCTCGAGACTGCTGTCGACCTCGGCTGCACAAAGCAGGTGCACGTCTGCACTAGATCCAGGCTCCAAGACCATAGAGCTCTCACAAACTCGCGAGACTCTCTATATCCCAATAACTAACCTTGGCCACCCTTTTATAGGCTCTTGGCCGGTCATCGGGCGTCCACACTTGGGCGCCCGCCCGTCCATACTTGGGTGCCCGCCCGTTAGTATATCCCTAACTCAGCTCGTCAATCAGCCTGCCTAGTTCCAAGCTTCCCCAAGCCTCGAAACTAGTCTTGCATGCGTGTAGCACACGGTAGATACGCACTGTGCACATGACACAAGGCATGAGCTGAGAACTGACGTCTTCATTCTCAGTTATTTCTTATATTCAAAATCAGTTTGTAATACTTCTTTCTTGCACATAATATAAAACAGTAGTTTTAGGACTTAATTTGACTGCTATTTCTTCCGTCTCTTCTCTCAAACCCTAGCACATAGGCACAAGTGTTCTACAGACAGCCACCTACTCTCCACGAAAATTTCCTTGCCACGCAAAAAAAAGAGAAGACAGGCGTAGACATTTGTGAAGCCAGCCTTAGTGTGAGCTAAAACTCACTTGCAACGGGCCGGGTGACCATGCTCTCCCCTTTCCCCGGGCGCACAATTAACCAGTGTAAGCAACTCACAACAGGCAGGCCACCATTTTTCCCCCTTTCATGGGCAAAAAGACACTACAAATCATGATGCTTATGCATCTCTCTATGGATTTATACATATAAAACAATCTAAGCATATGAATGAGTTTATACAAGAGAAGTCTAGGTTGCTTAACAAGGACACACAAAGTAGCTACAATAGGTTTGGGAGGAAACCTTGATGCCTCCAAGGTTCATAGTGTCATCACATCGACCATGTGATTTGTAGAATCCCCCAATTGTTCGCTCAAATATATCTCCATGTCTTCGTAAATGCTGTAAGCACAGCTAGAATTTAATTCCTCAAACTCTCTATTTTTGGATCTCTGATTTCACACAGTCAAAAGAAAAGGTAAAGAAAGATTCCAGATGAGAAAAGTGTGTCAGGCACATACCATTCCCTTGTGCATTGGCATGCCCTCATAATATATCTTGTTATGATCTGCATTCAGTAGGGTATGTGATGCTCCCAGCATTGGCATCAAGGCAAGCTCTCCAATACAAGGTTGATCATCCAACTTTTTAGAGAAAAAAAAAACTTTGTTCTCATTGATTCTCTCTCTCTCTCTCTCTCTCTCTCTCTCTCTCTCTCTCTCTCTCACACACACACACACACACACGTGCCTGTGCATGACACGTGTGTATACCCTCAGCCCTTCATAAGGTCATCTTAACTTCAGCACTGAAGGTTGATGCAGTCACATATCTGTACACGATCTAGGCTCTTGTAGCGAAGGGTCTTCTGAGGATTGCATTTCATCCATGCATTTGACAAATATGGAATGGATTGGTACTACAAGACAACTAGAGCTTCTCCCAAGAAAAAGACATATGGATAGAACACATGCTTTCCTTGATGATTCCAACCTTGACCTTGGAGGATAGGATCTCAAACTTGATCATTCACATGGACATCCTTCAAGTAAGCCTATCCATCTGAAGTGCAAGTGGATACCAGTGAAATAAAGCCAAAAAAAAAATCATCATCTAGCAGCCTCCTGCCCTCTTGCCACCTCACCCATCACATGGCCACTGCTGCCGAGCACTCCGACTCCTCTCTTGAGGTTGTCACCCACACTCCCCAGAAGAAGAGAAGGCATGCGGGCCATCGATTTGAGGAATATGGCAGGCACCCTACCCAGCTATCTCATCTTGGCAAGGCCCTTATGCATAGTCACAAGGGACGGGGAACGCTAACAGGGGACGGGGACGGGGACGGGGACGAGAACGGGACGAGGGACGGCCATAAGTAGGGAACGGGGACAAGGGAAGGAATGTGTCATGGCCCTTTGAAAATGGAACAGCACAAGTGTGGGCATGGTGGTTGCAGAGTCAGAATATTGAATGATTCACATGGGGTGTGCCCGGACAGAGTTTAAGATGTGTGGACATCCCTAGGTGTGAAGGGGGGAACTAGAACATTAAACTTTTAATGTTTATAAAAGTTGCCCCTAGGCCTTAGTGGCCCTAGGGAACTTTTAAAGTTTGGGGGCCCTAGGATTTTTATGGGGAGGAGGCCACTCCACTTTTGGAGTGAGTGCTTCTCTCTCCTCCCCCTCTCTCTAGCTTTTGGGAAAAGGAATCGTGGAGCTTTCATGCGCTTGTGTACATGCGTGGAGAAGCTGAAGAGAAGAGTCGACTGCAGATTTTGTGTGGTGCTGCTGCTGTTTTTCTGAGTGCAAACCAGCCGTACAGCACTGTACGGCCAGATCTGCTGCAAGTACTCTCTCTCTCTCTCTCTCTGGGACAGGCTGCGGGTCTATCTCCCTGCTGGACAGGCTGCGCACAGGCACTGTACAGGCTGTGCAGACAAGTACACAGCAAGTACAACACTGTACGACTGCCGTACAGTGTACGGGCAGTCAAGTACAGCAAGTACTGCTGCAGGCGGCGTTGCACAAGCGCTGGACAGGTCGGATTACGCAGATTCAGGCAGGTACAAGTGTGGTCAGCAGGCTGCGTGTGCAAGTACAACTCCTGGCACATATCCCGAGGTAGTACAGACGGGTACGGGGCTGTTTTTCAGATCTGTACTTTCAAAGACAGCATAGAAGTGAACACAAGGAGGAGGGTACAGACAAGTACAAACACGTGTGAAGCTGCAAGTACAGATTGGTACCGTTGCTTCCTCCAGTGCTGTTTCACGAGCTGATTTTGGTAAGCTCTTCATCTGTTCATCTATCTCTCTTTCTACTGCTTGATGTTTGTTTGCAGATATGAGCTATTTGGCCCCTTGTGAAAGGAGGGGTATGGCAGATTGACAAGGGTTGAGACAGAGTTTGGACAGTACATGTATGTATGAGCTGAGATGTTGTATCATGCACTTGAGTTATGCCAGATGTATGCTCATGGCTGCCCTGCTTAGTGGTCTTGGCTGATTAGAGGGAGGCACAGTGTGTTATTGTGAAACACAGATCTGTGTGCATAGATCCTCTGTGCTAAGAGGGAATTGTGGGCCATCAGATTGGACATACAGGTGTAATCTCTTGGCTGATTTTTGTTGTACTCGGCCATTCATATTTTTGGAATTGAATAAAGAAATATCGCAAGCAGCCAGGTATGCATAATGGAATGTTTGGAAACATGGCTGGAATGTATGGTATGCCTGGTGTGGGAATGGGAAATGTTGACCCAATGATGGGTATGAATGTTGGGGGCAGCAATCTCGCGAAACCACTTCCATATGACAATCTAACGCCTATGGGAAAGGCGAAAGATTACAAGGAAGGGGGAGCTTCCGCTTGGGACACTGCCTCCAATAGTGGCCTTTCTCGCCACAACCATTACAGGTCCTCTCTGCCTTTAGTTTCTCACGGTCAGCGTCGGACTTCTTCTCAAAAGACTTCTCTGAGGAAGCCTTCCCTTTGCCCTTGTTACGGCCTTTCGACACATTCAGTGGGGCCAAGGATAAACTTAAAGCACTTACCTTTTTACAGCAGTTTGATGCTGCTTTTTCTGGTGGGAATTACACAGAGTCCTCTAAGGTGAGGAAAGCTGCCACTTTTCTCAAGGGCAATGCTTTGCAGTGGTGGTCTACTCTTCTTTTGCAAGGCATAGCACCCACCACATGGGTCCAATTCAAACAGGTTTTCTCTTCTGTATGGCACACATCTACATTTGAGGTGGATGCATGGCACAAGCTGGATGCTTCAAAGTGTGATAGTTTGGAGGATTATAACAAGAAGTTTTGGGAAGCTTTACTCCCAGTGACTTCTTATCGTGCGGTGCCACTGTCTGAGCAGGTAGAGAAGTATTGTTGTGGGCTGTCCAAAGAGGTACGAGATTATTGTATAAAGACAAGAGTAACGAACATGTCACAGATGATTGAAAATGCTATGATAGCTAATGCGTTACTCACAGGTGGTTCATCTGGGTTTAAAGGCAGTAAGAAATGAAAGTCCCAAAAGGACCCTGACAATAAAGGAGAGCCCAAGCCAAAGAAACCAAAGCCTTCTGCAAGCTTAGTTCCTGATCTTGTGGGGGAGCAGCTAGGTGGTGAAGCTACAGAGTTGTGCAGGGCATGGGGCAAAGTGAGAGATCAGAATGCTTTGATCTTCTTTGACACAGGTGCTAGAGCCAACTTCATTTCACCAGATTTGGCTGGCCAATTGGGGATTCGCGCAGAGGAGATGGGGCCGTTACATGAGGCAAATATGGCTTGTCCAAGGTATGCAGAACCCGTTACTCCTATCATTGGGAAGCTTCGGCTTCATTTGCAGGGTTATGTGGACAGTGAAGAGTTCTTCATCATGCCTTTGGATGGCTGTGATGTTTTGTTGGGGATGCCATGGTGCCACAGGGTACATGCGGTGGTGGATACTTACAATAGGAAAATCACTCTGACTCATAGAGGGAAAGAACATGTATTGGATGTAAAACTCAAAGGGGAATCTGTTCCTATTGTATCCGCTTCGGCGATTTCATCAGTAATGAAAAAGCATCTTTCCGCGTACTTGATTTATGTAAAGGATGCACAAGATGATGAGTCTAAGTCTAATTTGTCTATGTTAGATAAGGACAGGACTGATTTCTTAAGTGGGTTTCAAGACTGTTTTTTCGAGTCATTGTCAGGAGAATTACCTCCTGAGAGGCCAGAAGATCATGCCATAGATCTGATTCCTGGTAGTACTCCACCGAATAAACCGCCGCACCGTGTTCGTGCAGCCCAACAGGAAGAGATTATGAGTCAGGTGCAGGAGCTTTTGAATAAAGGGTTGATAGAGCCTAGCTCATCACCCTTTTGCTCACCTGTGCTCTTAGTGCAGAAAAAGGATGGTTCTTGGTGCATGTGTATTGATTACAGGGCGCTGAACAAGAATACCATCAAGAATCGATTCCCCATACCGAGGATCGATGACATCTTGGACCGCTTACAGGGCTCCACAGTCTTTAGTCGTATTGACTTGAAAAGCGGGTATCATCAGATACGAATTAGACCCGAGGATGTGCATAAAACAGCATTCCGAACCACGTTTGGATTGTATGAGTTCTTGGTTATGCCCTTTGGTTTGACAAATGCGCCTGCCACATTTAACAGAATGATGGACAGGATTTTCAGGCCTCATAGAGAGTTTGTAGGCACATTCTTTGATGATATGATTGTGCATTCACAAACTGAGGAAGAGCATAGAAGGCATTTGGCCATTGTGTTTGCAGAACTCAGAAACCATAGGTTGGTTGTTAATGGCAAGAAGAGTGAGTTCTTTTTGCACGAGATACATTTCTTGGGGCATATTGTGTCTGGTCATGAAGTCCGTATGGATCCAACAAAGGTGGAAGCAATACTTAATTGGCCAGCTTTGAGGACAGTGCACGATATACGTAGTTTTCTAGGATTGTGTTCCTATTACAGGCGTTACATATGGCACTTTGCTGAAATTGCTTCGCCTCTTCATGCTTTGACAAAGAAGGCAACTCCGTTTAGATGGGCTGATCGGGAAATTACAGCATTCAAAAAGCTCAAAGAAAAGCTTACTTCGGACCCAGTATTGGTGTTACTGGACCTCCGAAAGGCTTTTGTTGTCCAGTGTGATGCATGTGGAAGTAGCATTGGTGCAGTTCTCATGCAAGAGGGACATGTGATAGCCTATGAGAGTAGAGTTTTGCAAGATACTGAGAAGCATTTACAGGTGTATGAGAAAGAGATGTTGGCTGTAATTCACGCTCTTTCTACTTGGAAACACTACTTGCTTGGGGCTGATTTCACTGTACAGACAGATCATCAAACCTTGCGTTACTTCCTCACGCAGACTAAGCTTTCAGAGAAGCATATGCGTTGGGCAAACTTTTTGTCAATGTTTCATTTCCAGATTGTGCATGTGGAAGGCAAAAAGAATGTAGTGGCAGATGCTTTGTCACGCAAGCCACAGGTCTCTGCAGTTTCACTTGCTTATCATCATGAGCTTGATGAAATGAAAGAGCAGTATGCCCATGATGAGGACTTTGAAAGGTTGTATGATCAGATGTCTGAGGGTCAGCGGCATGAGCACTATACTCTCAGAGATGGGTTTTTATTGATGCATGGCAGACTGTGTGTTACCAGGCCATTGCGACTCAAGGTTATGACTGAAAGTCATGCTCCACCGTATGCAGGTCATAGAGGTATTGACGCCACGGTCAAAGCAGTGGAGACTTTCTTTCATTGGCCAACCTTGAGAAGAGATGTTGATGCCTTTGTGAGGCAATGCATCGTATGTCAGAAGGTAAAGTTTGACCGTCAGAAGACACCAGGGTTATTACAGCCTTTACCTATTCCGGATAGACCTTGGGAGAGCATTGCCATGGATTTTGTATTTGATCTTCCACGGACACAAACGGGAAATGATGGCATCTAGACTATCATATGCAGGTTCAATAAGCAGGCTCATTTCATCCCCGTGCGGAAGACAATTAAAGTGGATCATATGGTGAAGTTGTTCATGGCGAACATCTTCAAGTATCATGGCTTGCCTACGTCTATCATTAGTGACCTTGATCCACGGATGACGAGTTTGTTTTGGAGAGGGTTGTTCGACAACATGGGTACAACTCTCAAGTTTTCATCGTCATTTCATCCACAGACAGATGGTCAGTCAGAAGAGGCTAACTCTACAGTGTTGGATCTTCTCAAGTGTTATGTTTCAGAGCACAAGCAACAATGGGAAAAGTATCTTCCTTTGGTGGAGTTTGCATATAACAACACTGTACATAGCTCGACAGGCAAGGCGCCTTTTGAGATTGTAGGAGGAGGGAAGAAGGTACCACCCATTTTGCATACAAAGGATAAGATCTTTGAGGCTGATCAGTATGTGGAGAGCTTGGATGAAGCTTATCGGAGAGTTAAGTTGGCCCTCCAGAAAACTCAGCAAAAGCAAAAGAAAGCCGCAGACCGTCACAGACGTGATTTACAGTTTGCATTGGGTGATTGGGTTCTTTTGCGCTTTGAAAAGGCTAGACTCAAGAAGATGAAGGGTAAAGAGCGCTTATTCCCTAAGTTGAGCATGCGATATTGTGGGCCTTTTCAGGTTTTGGAAAAGATTGGTGAGGTAACCTATCGTTTGAAGTTACCAGATCACTGGAGGATTCACAATGCTTTTCACGTGAGTCTTCTTAGACCTTTTCGTGGGGATGTGCCTGAGGATGTATCAGATGAGGCTCAGCCGGAAGTTGAGGAACTTGATGAGGTTCTGATTCCAGAGCAGATACTGGCACATAAAGAAAGGAAGGTACGAGGTAAAGTTTCCCGTCGCTATCTTGTGAAGTTCAAGAACTATTCACCGATGGATGCGAAGTGGATGGAGGAAGGTGACTTAACAGATTCACCTCAGGTTTTGCAGCTTTATCTCGATGCCTTTGAGTTAGAGCCGACTCTTATTATGGCTCATTCAGGTTCAGCAGAGCATGGGTCTGGAGCATTACCTGATGCTCAAGAGGGGGGTAGCACCTCCACTCCCTTGATACAAACAGGCTCAGATGACATCTAGAGGTCGCTTGGTGCAGTTTTTATCTCACCCGAAGGTACTGAGGCTGACAGTACATCTGTTTATGGGACTTCTATGATATATGTGTACTAGTCACCTGAGATTTTTGTGGATATGTATGGTTCACAGTGATATACAAATTGGACTATTACTATGCCATTGGTTTGCAATGAATGATGTTACATGTGCATGGCTTAGAGAGATTGGGACGCTAATCTTGCCATATTGTATATTTCACTTTGGATATTTTGCTAAATCACCAGAATGCAATCGAGGCCGCTTGCCATTTTTCAAGAGGGGGGTATGTCATGGCCCTGTGAAAATGGAACAGCACAAGTGTGGGCATGGTGGTTGCAGAGTCAGAATATTGAATGATTCACATGGGGGGGTGCCCGGACAGAGTTTAAGATGTGTGGACATCCCTAGGTGTGAAGGGGGGAACTAGAACATTAAACTTTTAATGTTTATAAAAGTTGCCCCTAGGCCTTAGTGGCCCTAGGGAACTTTTAAAGTTTGGGGGCCCTAGGATTTTTATGGGGAGGAGGCCACTCCACTTTTGGAGTGAGTGCTTCTCTCTCCTCCCCCTCTCTCTAGCTTTTGGGAAAAGGAATCGTGGAGCTTTCATGCGCTTGTGTACATGCGTGGAGAAGCTGAAGAGAAGAGTCGACTGCAGATTTTGTGTGGTGCTGCTGCTGTTTTTCTGAGTGCAAACCAGCCGTACAGCACTGTACGGCCAGATCTGCTGCAAGTACTCTCTCTCTCTCTCTCTGGGACAGGCTGCGGGTCTATCTCCCTGCTGGACAGGCTGCGCACAGGCTCTGTACAGGCTGTGCAGACAAGTACACAGCAAGTACAACACTGTACGACTGTCGTACAGTGTACGGGCAGTCAAGTACAGCAAGTACTGCCGCCTGTGATGTCTGTTGCAGATATGAGCTATCTGGCCCCTTGTGAGAGGAGGGGTATGGCAGATTGACAAGGGTTGAGACAGAGTTTGGACAGTACATGTATGTATGAGCTGAGATGTTGTATCATGCACTTGAGTTATGCCAGATGTATGCTCATGGCTGCCCTGCTTAGTGGTCTTGGCTGATTAGAGGGAGGCACAGTGTGTTATTGTGAAACACAGATCTGTGTGCATAGATCCTCTGTGCTAAGAGGGAATTGTGGGCCGTCAGATTGGACATACAGGTGTAATCTCTTGGCTGATTTTTGTTGTACTCAGCCATTCATATTTTTGGAATTGAATAAATAAATACCGCAAGGGGCGCCAAGCTTTGGGGCCAACAGGTGTCGCCTTGTTTTCAGATTTGGGCACTCTAGCTCCAATCTGTTTTGTTTTCATATCTAGACTACAAGTGGACGGGTGATTGCTAGTCTACCGCACTCTGGTTTCTACCGGAGGCCGGTTTCAAAACGGCACTCAAAAAATACTTTTTTTAAAAGTTTTTTTACTCTACACTTATTCTACTTTGGAAGTACATCAAAATGAGCACAAATTTACACTAAAATGGTAAGCTTTTGAGTCATATTAACAAAATACGCCGATCAAAGAGTGAAGGCGTTGACGGTTGATTGTATTAATAATTAAGTAGATACAAAATGAGTCATATAACTCAAGAGTCAAGACTAAGCCTTAAGGAGGCACAATACATGGAAGGACTCAAATGACAAAAAGTGCTAAAGCCTAGAGGCTAGAGCTTAGTAGTAAGGCCCATGAATCATGATCCATGAATGATCGTCCACGTGAAGTGCTCGCCTCATGGTCATGGGTAGCTTGTGCCAAAGGAACATCAAGCTCACCCTCACTCTCATCCTCACTGGCATGCTGCTGTTGCACCTCATCCTCTTGTTGCTCTTCTTGTTGACTCATCTCCCACTCGGTGAAGGGATTTACCTTCTTGGTCACGCTCTTGCAAAGCATTCGCAAGTTCGTGCTGACGAAGACAAGCTCATTGCCACGCTCTACCCTGAGTCGGTTCCTCTTCCTAGAGGCAATGTGGTTGTAGGTGCTCCAAAGTTGCTCCAAGCAAGAGGAGCTGACGGCCTAGCTAAGTATGCGAATGGCCAGCTGTTGTAGCTCCGGTCTATCCGGACCAAAGTCCTCCCACCATAGAGCAGCACCAACTTTAGAGCGATCGATCTATGCATCATGACAGCCATAGGAGTCATGAAATGACCTGTACATGGAAAGTTGGTCCCTGATCTTGCGCCTAACCAATGCATCAGGCACAAGACAGTCCAAGATGATCCTCCACCCAGCGCTCACCTCCTGGTCACTCTCCAACTTGTTGCCTTGGAATTCTAGGTCCACCACATAAGCTGCTACATGCAATGGATAGTAGGAATTCCACCTTCCTAGACACAAAGCATGGATCTTCTCGTATTTGTCTTCGTCAGGCACAAAGTCTTACTTCTCTATCATGCTATCCATGGCCTCGTTAAGGTGAAGGTGATTGCGTGCATGATCCCGATCCACCACATGACTCCATCATAGGGGCTTGAGTTCCTCTCCCCATCGTCGCGGGATCCACGGCCACTTGTGGTGTCCTCCTTGCCGCTTCGACCGCCTCGTAGACGGCAAGCTTGTCGAGAAGTTTCCGTCTCTTTTCGGGCGTGACATTCATGCAAAACCGCACCTCATGCCCACTCTCATGCAAGAGGTGGGCTCGCACTTTGTCGGCACCACCCGTTCGCCGGTACGGGCAAAGCTTGCATGCCTATGGCCGAGAACTGCCTCCATGAGTGGATGGGATGTAGTTAACCTCCTCCCACCATGTCCATCCCGTCGTCCTTCTACGGGATGCCCCGGCACGTGAGGAGGATGCCATGGTTGAAGATGGCTTGAGAGAAGGAGAGAGAGGGAGAGAGACTAGATAGCAGAGAGTAGAGACTAGAGTGCTTGAGGCTTGAGCCTTGTGTGAGAGGCTTGGAAGTTGGAAGAGGCTTGAGGGAGAGAGACTAGAGTGTGGCTTGCCACTTGAAGCTTGAGCAATGAGCAAAGACTCAAGAGACTTGAACTTCCTTGAAGGCTTGAAGGTGTGTGTGTGAGGAAGTGTGTGTGTGTGCTTGTTCTTATATAGATAGGCAAGAGAGAGAAGCAACTTGGCAAGACTCAAGAGAAGAGGCAAGGACCAAGGGCCAAGGCAAGAGGAGACGGCATCCCCAAACGGCCGGATAAACGATCAAAAAACAGTCACAAAACCGACCATTGGGGAGCGCAACGGCTCTCGGCCGTCCCCATCCCCCCGTCCCTTGTGAGGGATGCCTCCCGGGGGAACATCCGTCCGCCGTCCCGTCCGTCCCCATTGCTGCCGCATCCCGGAACGGCGTCCCAGCATCCCAAGGTCCCGTCCCGTGTCCCCTGTGACTATGCCCTTATGAAGCGGATCAACGGCCACGCCATTCACAGCCTTATGAAGAGCACGCACAAAGTGGAGCGCAAGTTGCTCTACTACACCGAGCCATGCTACCGTGCCATTGCAGAACTCGCAGTGGTCGCCCACCTACTGTAACTGTATTACTTTTGTGAGAAAAAGATTTCTATACAAACCTTCCAAAAGCTATGGCTGGAACCTGAGACTGAAAAGAACGCTATAACTGCCCGGTTGCTGCTCACATGCCTGCCACAACCTGTCCAGCCTGCCCACACTGCCCGTAGACTGCACTGCCAGGTGTGAACCTTGCCTGGGACCTGGACCAGCCTACATGTGTGAACAAGCTCCAAAGTCCTTTCCTTGGGGAACCGTCCCAAATAGAGGCTGCCTGCCCATCCAGTGCCCAGATGCCTGAAACTTGTCTCATCTTAAAAAACTCACCACTACGTGGAGCAAGGTGTGTCACATTCTCCCCAACTAAAACTGCAGCTGTCCTTAATTGTATAGCTTCTAGATGGGAACTCACATGCTATCTTACATAATGTTGACGACCCTCTCCCCTCTCTCATTTGCTCGTACGACGTAACCATCTTGTAAGTATGCCAGAGTTGCTCAAGACCCAAGGACGGATCAGTTCATCCAAACCCATCAATGAAATCTTCTCCTACCCAAGATACTGGATGCCCGAGATCTGCATTTAAGCTCTAACTCCATTTTTGAAGTGTACCTGCCCTTACATTGTCAACACTCTCTCTCAACCAAGTGCCTCTTTATGGAGTAACTGCTAATGATGAACCTCGTGTCAAGGGCTCTTCTCATAGACTCCATCACGAAAACCACTGAAGTGTGTCCATCCATGAGGGCACCTGCTCAGATGGATATCCAAAACTCACATTGCAGAACCCAAAGCAGTCCTTTTTTTAGGCCCAAGATCCTCCTGTAGTTACCATTTTTTCACCACCCGTAGGCACTTTTTATCTTCCTGTAGGCAATGCCACCAAGGAAGCACCTTGGCGGGTTTTGACCCCAGGACCTCCTGGTCCTAGACAAACACCTTAACCACTTTGTCTAGGACCAGGACCAGGACCTCCTGGTCCTAGACAAACACCTTAACCACTTGGGCTATCACCTCAACCCAAGGCAGTCCTTTGCATGTACCCATGAATATTCCCTTGGCTATGCATGATCAGACCAGAATCCACCAGCTCCTTGTCGCTGACTTGGGTCCCAAATAACCACATCATTCAAGAGGGTTGTGTAAATGTGCGGGACAAGCACAACAGACATGTACGGGGCATGCACACTTGAACCTGACCTTCCTCTGGTGGCACACTGGTTAACATGTCCTTGGACAAGGGGGCCAAGTGTCCATCCACACAGCTTGCACTTTTCATGTACAATCATGTCCACGGCATCCAAGTGCGGGATACATGTGACATTTCCTCTTTCTTAGCTTGATGATAGGGTCGGCAATGCCATTGGAGAATCCTGGGGAATCTGTATGATAGAATCTTGCGTCAGCTTCTTGTGGGTCCTTTGCACCAAATGTCGATGCAGTCGTATGGTACCCATCTGGAATGTCAGGACCCAGCAGGGTCAGGTAATTTGGTATCCACCAAACTGTGGGCCTTTGTTTGCAAGTGAGTGACGAAACTATTTGGGGCCATCGGATATCATGATGTCTCCAAGGCGCTTTCGTCCCTTAGTCTTCTTCGTTCTTCATCTCGCTCTGCATCTCCTACATGGTACAGCCCGTGCATAATCCTGGGAAAACTCACTCACATGGTTAGTCCCAACATCATCAACAACAATAAAAAACTTAATGTCTAGACTAAAAACCTGTACACTAAAGACAATAGACTTTATAGCATTGTCTGGTTCGCCTTGGAAGATTACCGCCTTTGGTAGCGTCATCGTGATCCACAAATTATTATTCAATATGTAGTTTGCACTATTGAAACCACCTTACACCCAAAATCATGCATGCACCAACCGACGGTGTGACTATGAATCGCGTGTAAACTCCACCTGCGAGACTAATGTTGCACTCCGAGAAACAAACTTGACTTGTGCAACCATTCCATCACTAAATTCAGTGAGTTCCTTGTCTATTGGCGTCGATAGCCGCTCAAGTATGACCTCTTCAGTACTGCCGCAATCAGACTACAACTGGGAAGCCACTCAAAGTGCCATGACACTTCATGAGCTGTCATTCTGTATCTAGAGTCCTCTCCATCTGATCATCATGTTTATGGGAGGTTCCCTCTTGCAAAGTTTCTAGCACTTGAGGGGTTCCCTCAAGCTGAGCTTCCAGCTCTTGAGGGGTTCCCTCTTGCGGTTTTGACCGTATCCTCCCCACCATAATAGTACTAACAATGGGGTCAGATGAGGGAGGCTCTTTGGTTTGGGCTCAACAACCACTACCTTGGTCGCGGCCAGGAGTTTCTTGGGGCCAGTCTATAAGGTATACCCCACTCGGTGGCACCAAAAACGACCCTCCCACTGATATTGGGCCTTACCAGTCTGGTCCAATTGTCCACGCAACATACTCGCTTGGTCTTTCTAGTCTAGGGTAAGCTGGGTGTGTTCGTGGCCGGCTTAGAGCCCACTGCGCTGGAAGCCTGGCATGGGGTTGCCCCCCATCTAGGTCTAGGTCTGGTTCTAGCCCTTTGCACCTGCATTTGATGCCTTGGGTCCTCGGATGTGAACCTGCATTCGATGCCCTAGGTGCTTGGGTGTGAACGGTCTTGGGCTTTCCACCATTGTATTTTATCTCAGCACTCTCCACAAGCAAGAGTGCCGCCCCGAAGTCCACGGGCTGAAACATCCGTACATCCCACTGAATTGTGTCTAGCCCATACAAGAATTGTCCTTTCTTATTCAGTTCATATTTGCCCAAGTGTAAGGCGAAGTGAGTGACCTTGCTAGAAAACTGAAGGACAACTGTGCAAACTCTGGCGCAGTAAAAATCACCCTTTCAAATCCATGACAAAGTGGTCCCACTCATAGTTCGCAACACTGAACTCAGTGTGGGCCTTGAACCAATCTTGCCATTGTTTGGACCAATCTTGCCACCAAACAATGGCATCTTATGTCAGATGACAGTTACCCAAACTCTTTTCCTTATCCGTCCTACTTATTGCAAAAAAATATGCTTCGAATCGATGTAACCAAAAGAATGCAAAACAGTAGGGTCGAGTTTACCATCATACTTACTAAAGGTCACTCTCTCTGGAAAAGGGTTCCTTGAACTCGAAGAAGCCGATATTGTCTTGCAGTCAAAGGAACCGATCATGCTCCTTGCATTGTCTTTGGTTGCTTGCTCTTATCGGAAATCCTTGATCACCTATTGGTGCCACTCCGGGTCACGTCGTTGGGCCTCGAACTGCAGCTCCATCTGGCGCATGGCCATCTGGTGAGCATGCTGAAGTTTCTGCTGCTCAATAGCAAAAGCATGTTTGGGGGAGGAGGGGAAGAAGGGGGTCAGGTTATGGGTGACTGTTGGACAGCCGGCGCTGCACGGTTCGCCACAGCTTATCGATCATGGCTTGCATCATCTGCTACTCTGCAAAAGCTGTTCGAGCAGCATGCTAACAGAGACCAATGCCAAAATGTGCAAAACATTCCAGATGGTCATGTCGGTCAATGCCACCAATTCTTCTTGTACCTCTTTCTCTCTCTCAACGTCTGAAGTCACCATAGAGGGAGCAATCAAGGTTCTTCATGACCACAAGCAAACCATCCACACTAAAAGAAAAAAAATTATGATAGTATTGTTGCATCCGAAGCTTGGAGTAGAATCATTAACTTGATAACAGCCTAATTCAGAATTCATAAACTTGATGATTTGCACATGAACAAATATGAGAGAGAGAGAGAGAGACAGTAGAGAGTACACCAAATTGGGTCTCAAATAACCCTTTGAAGAGCCCCCACCGTGAGGGTGTATTTGCTTGTATTGCTGCATGAGTATGGACTAACTGTAAGCTCCTCCAAATCAGCACCGAATTCTGACCATAGACTTCATGCCAAACACTCAGAAGAGAGACCTGGTCGCCTTCTTTGCTGCCGGACAGCACCCTGGATGCCTTCTGTTTTCCTCCAGGTGCAGGGATTTGTGATCTCTGCTGGTCACCTGGTTCCTAGATCTCCTCCCTCGCGTTTTCTTGCCTGTGGGCTGCCCGTAGCTTGCACACATTGCTGTGGGTTCTTGCAAAGAGAGCAGGTGCTTAGCGAGGGGGCCTGGAGCACCCTTATATAGGGCTACTGAGCTGGAATAGCTGGCATGTAGGCCTGCAAGAGGACAAAAAAATACCTTTTTCTTGCGTGGGTGCCTAACCTTGGTTACCGTCCTTGGCCCTGCCCACCCCACTAGGCTGGCCTAGAGGCTGTCCACAGCCCCTCAGCCCCTTAGCCACCATAATCCCCTAAATGTGTTGCAACTTTCCATTCCAAAGATGGATGCACACACAAACGGGCTCCTCTACCTAGACCTATGACTCTGGCAAATGCCCGTTCACCCGGCTACCAACCTAATAAGTGCCTCGCACATCAATACATCATTCAAGAGGGTTGCATCCATGTGTGGGACACGGACATGTGCTGGACATGCACATATGACCCTGATCTTCCTGTGGTGGCACACTGGCTACACGTCCCTAGACAAGGGTTCACAAGGGGCCCCAACCATAAGGCTTGCACTTTTCCTTTCCAGTCACATCCATGGCATCCAAGTGCAAGATACACGTGACCCCCCCCCCCCCCCCCCCCAAAAAAAAAAAAACACACACACACACACACACACACACATTGCAACAGAAACAGGTTATGTCTCCGCGACAGAAATGGCTTGAAACTAGAAAATGGAAACAGCATGGCATGTCTAACATTATATAATAGACAAAAATAGAAATGATGAAAAAAGAAATAGAGGAGAAACTTGGGATAGATCATAAGCTAATAGAAGTAACAAGGAGAATTGACGAAAATCAAAACCTACCAGGGGAAAATCGTGGCAAAATTCTCAAGTGGCTAGAAAAAGGTCATTTCTTGTTACTACGACACATGCACGTGTGTGCGGCACGCACACACACACACACACCCAAGTGTACATATGAATGCATGCATAAAGAAGCATCGGTTGAAAAAGAAGGCATTACAATAAATGTTAGTGGGGAGCCCTAGAGGCTGCTCTATGTGAGCCACAAAGGCAGACTGCTAGGCCATTACCCACAACACTCACTTTTTAAGAATTAGCTTGCTTCTCTTCCCGAATGAAGCAAATAGCTGTAAGTACCTATACCTAAGACATGAAATACCTTTGATGAACTACAAAAGTTTCAAATCAAACCATTGAAAAATAGTGCTTCTGGGACACTTCGATTCAAAAGATCTATAAACTTACATATGGATGTCTTTGTTCATTTAGGATAGCAAAAGAGGTGGTCATAGTGGGGGTGCTGAAGGCGGCCAGAGCTTGTGGCTGCAACATGCATCCGTGAAGAAATGGCGATGCCAGCTCTGTCCCACCGCAAGGTTCTAACACTGGCTTGTAGAATCCCCTTGCACTTAGCCACAAGTCATCATCAATATTTGATGCCTCGCCTGTAGAGAAAAAGATCCTGAAACAGGCACCATAAAAATATGTCATGGTTCTCATGATAAGGTGGGGATGATGTGTTTGTTTGTGCAGGTTGCTACATGTGAATGGGGGTTAACAGGGGGGAAACTGTGTGAAGAGGGCATGGGATGAGGGCTTATGAAGGGTTTATGTGTATACAAACTTTAAAGATCCCCTAGAATGCATCAATTACACCAAATCTATAAAGCTTTCCCACGGAACAACATAATGGCAAACATGTAGTCCGCATTTCAAGGTTTGTCACCTTATTTTTGACCAATCAAGTCCATCCATGCAGCTGGTTTTCCTCCATGTCTTCACAATGGTCGGCACAGTTCCTAAGATTGTAGCACCAACATCCTACAAAAAGAAAAGGTATACTTAAACTCAATCAAGAGGACACAATAACATCCCCTATAAGCCAAGGATAATTTGAGGCTTATAAACACAACCTTCCCCACCCATGCGACGCGTGGGGAGTTGTATGGGCAAGATTGCCCATTTATCCCCAACAGGCGGCCTGGATGAGCCAGTTGATGAACAGGCAGGATTGCCTGTCCATCCCCCAATGTGGCATGAATGGGCCTCACTGACGGGCAGCAATTGGTTGTGTAAAAAATCTCAAGCTACCAACTGTGATGCCTGCCTGTACAAATTGACCAAACCCTCGATGAAGTGGCGATCCATCATAGATACCAACTGTGGCTCCGACCAAAAAGCATGAATACAGCAACATCGGTCCCACCATCCATCCAAGGTTTGTTGGACATATAAACACATCTCCAACTTTTAAATCTAGATGTGTCCAAGCATCAGCCCCAAGTCTTATAGGCTGTAGGTGTGAGTATGGCACAGCCTTTGGCTTCCCTTCATAAGAGTAGAAGGTTGCTTAGAATTACTTTTAAACAATATCTGGTCTAGTTGTCTTGGCATGGCTACAACAATACTCACCTGAAGTGCCTGATGAGAACAGAATGTTTGTATGTGACTCTATTGGTTGCTGTGTAGCCTGGTATTCCCATGGCCTGCCACAAATTTATTTCAACAATTAACAAAAAATCAGATCCTTTGCTGTATATGTATATACACACACACTTTTTTTTATCGTAAAAAGCCATGTTCTATTGCTTCAATGTACAAAGAAAGAAGTCCTCAAAAGTGAGACAAAGTTCTTGAAGAACGGTCACATAAATTTAAAAAACTGAAAAAACAAAGCCAACTGGCCATCATCGATCTGATCCAAGTGGATGTTGTCAAACAAAGACTGACACGAGGATTGATGAAAGTAGTGATAGCGTGCAATCCTTACGGAATGAAAAACCAAATGATTTCTTACATGCCATATTGTCCACAAAGCCCAATATCTAGTCCAGATTAGAAAGGGCTATGCATGATCCAATCTAGAAGGCCACCTGCCAAACAGCCAAAAAAATCTAGAGAAGGAATACTCTGGGAATCTGAGTTTAAGAGAACGAGAAATTTGCCGAAGGAAACTTTTGGTCTCTAGCAATGTTGCATAGAAACGTGTTTCGTACAGGTTTGAAACGTACGAAGCGTATCGAGACATTTCGTCTTGTACGAAACGCGTTTTTTATTCATCCTGAATATTTTAATACCCTACAGCCCGTCACATCACATCGTTTCATACCTTTTCCGTGCGCGTTTCCCAGTGGTGGCCGCCTGTACTTTTTCGCCGTTTTGTGTACCAGCTCGCCATCGAATCAACGCCCGTGTCAGCCCGCCTGCTCCTTAGTGTCCTTGGGCCTTGTGGAGGTCTTCTAAAGAGGTAATGTCATGTTTTGCTTTATGTTGGTTTTCTTTGCACAACACACAAAGCAGCACGTTTTGTTCTCTACCGTCAATATTTATCGCATATCTTCCTCCCCTTGCTCTATTGAGGCCTAAGGCTACCTACCTTCTCTTCCCCTTGCTCTATCGTTGGCCAAGATGACAATTAAATTCATGAATCATAAAATGAGATTACTTTATGTTATGTATCGCACTTGCAGGGCCAACAATCTACATTTATCCCCGCCTTGTAGGATGCCTCGAACAGGTGATTCTCTTTGGAACAATGTCACCTTCGAGTTTAGATATGGTGGCTCGGGCTCCGGAAAGTGAAAATGCAACTTTTGTGCGATAAGCACCATGGCAATGTCACCAAGCTAAAGGCACATTTGTCACAAACAAAGGGTTTTGGCATTGGGCCACGTAAGCATGTGCCACAAGAAATCTATGATAGCCTAAAGGCTTGGAAGGCCATGCAACTAGGTATCCCCCTCGAGGATATCCCCAATCTGGGAGAGCCTGAAGCATGTCAAAGTGTCTCTAAGAGAACTCGCACTATCAGAGAGGAAGATACCAGTGTCTTTTGTCATTGCAATCTCCGATTGCTAGAGCAAAAGAGTCATCCCATTGGGCCTCGCCAAGTGAATCCAAATAAGATTGATATCATGAAGTGCAAGGGATATTCCTCAGGAGGAGAGAGACATCTATTCTATGCTCTATGAGGAGATCATGGCTCCGGCTCTGTAAGATTCCTCCCCCAGCCTCTCAGGATGTCCAGTATCTTCCCCTGTAATCAAATCCCTCTTCAGAAATATAAAAGATCTTGTTTCTACCAGTTTTGACCTAGAGAGAGAAAATATTCTAGAAAGAGAATATTCAGATTTTAAATATTTTTGGATAGAAAGATACCTCATCTTATTAAAATAAGTTCCCCTGAAACAGAAGTTCAAAAAGATTTTCAGAAGGTGCATTAGAAATTAAGTATAATCTGTTCAAGAGGCATTATCATGGGAGTGAAGATTTTTTCGAAATTTTAAATTAAGGTTCCTATGGACCAATAAGATTCATCCAAATGTAGGGAGGAGATAAATAGAAGAATAAAAGGAAAATCTCCCAAAAATGAGTAAATACTCACATAAGATGAAGAGTTGACTAAGGACAAGGTTAATAGTTAAAAAAGAGAGATATTTAGGTGAAATGATGCATTTTTGACACCTCTGCATGGGAGAATTCCCCTCATGAAGAGGGCTCCTATTTCACATGCTTGAATGAGTTTTAAACTCCCAAATAATGAGATATTTTCATCTCTCCTCTCTCCTGTTTCAACTAGATCCAAAAAGTGACCAAAACTGACCTAAAAATGGTCAAAAATTGACCAAACTGATCTGGAAAATTCTAGAATCAGTTGGCTTGGTTAGAGGCTCACTTTTTCCTATAAATAGAAGCCCTCTCCTTTGTTGAAACTTAATAGTGTTTTATGCACTGTTACTCTGCTCCTCCCAAGCCAAGAACTGTGAATTTATTAATAATTCACTAGTTTTGACATTTCCCTCTTCCAAAGATTGGTGGCCACTCTTGTTACAAACAAGAGTTAAACCCTCAAACCATCAAGCCAAAGGAAAGCTCCAAGAAATTATGTAAGTAGAGATTCTTGTATTTTCTTTATTGATTTTATGTTTTTCTAATGTTTATGATTATTTGAAGTGATAAATGAATGTTATGCCTTGATCGAAAGGCTTTTCTCCTCTCTCTTCTTAGAATCAACCCTTCTTCATCCTAGTTAAGTGAAAATTGTTGGAATTAAACTTTTTATAATGTTTTCTCTTTTATAAGTGAATTTTATTAGTATAGATTACTTTAAATCAATTAGAGTTAATTTTTAAGATAAAATTAAGTAAAAAATTTTGAAAAATGATCAGCCATACAAAGGAGGTTATGGCTGTTGGGTATTGGACTCACACACTCACACACACAAACCTGCACATTAGGGTTAGGTGCAGGGTAGAGAAGCTCACACATACAAATGAGAGAGAGAGAGAGAGAGAGAGAGAGAGCCAAAAGTGTGGTATCCACAAAATGCAAGTCAACCCTTGCATGTGTGCCACATCCATATAATATAGAAGTACAAAATATTATATGTTAGAGTGTCCTTTCACACTTGATGTCCAAGGGGAAAAACCACATGGGAAAAAGTGCCCTTGGTTAAGCCCTGTTCACACACAGCACTACCATAAGTGAGCATATGCCTACAAATTCTCCCTGTAGTGGAAGTGTGAACCTGTACAAGGAAGCAGATCACTCTCTGTATGAGAGTAAGCCCAAAAGCTTTGCGGAAAGCTTCAAACTTTTCTCGAGGTAAAGCCTTTGTGAATAGATCTGCAACATTATCCTGTGTAGGGCAATAAGATAAACTGATCTCCCCTGCATGTAGCCTCTCTCTGACATAGTGATAATGAATCTCTATGTGCTTGGTACGTGCATGAAATACTGGATTTCGTGCCACGGCCATAGCACTCTGGCTATCAGTGAGAATGGTGGTGGGTGTCTGCTGACACTCACGAAGATCAGCCAATAGTCTTCTCAACCATACACAATCTACTGTAGCTGTAAAGACTGCCCTGTACTCAGCCTCACAAGTAGATGTAGCAACAGTGGGTTGCTTTTTACTCAACCAAGAGATGCATGAGCTGCCAAGAAAAAAACAATTCCCACTGGTGGATTGCCTGGTATCATAATCACCAGCCCAATCTGAATCACTGTATGCATAAAGCTGCAAGCTGCCCCCCCTGGGATAGAACAAACCAAGATCCAGGGTACCCTTAAGATATCGAAAAATGCGTTTGACTGCTTGCCAATGCTTTGTGCCTGGGCTGTGCATGAATTTGCTCAACAAAGACACCCCAAAAGATATGTCTGGCCTCGTGTTACACAAGTAAATGAGGCATCCCACTGCCTGGCTATAAAGGCCGGCCTCAAAAGGCTCTCCAATATCATGCATAGTAAGCCGTACACCTGGTTCTACCGGAGTAGAAATGGGCTTACATTCATCCATGTGAAACCTTTTTAGCAAACTTTTTATGTACTTAGTTTGCTGCATAACAATGCCATCATCTATATGCATAAACTGTATGCCGAGATAGTAGTGTAAAGGCCCCAAATCTGACATATCAAATTCAGCTTTCAAATCAGCTTTGAAATCTGAAATTTGTGCTTTGCTTGTACCTGTAATGAGCATGTCATCTACATACAAGATGACTATGAGAATATCGGCATCGGTTTTCTTCACATACAATGTGCTTTCAGCTGGACTATTCTCATAACCTTGGCTGGTTAGATGAGCATGTATCTTATCATACCAAGCTCTTGGAGCTTGCTTTAACCCATACAATGCTTTGTGCAACCTGCATACTTTATGTTCCTCACCAGGAACTACAAAACCAATGGGCTGATTTACATATACTTCCTCCTGTAAATCTCCATTTAAGAATGCAGTTTTGATATCCAATTGATGCACTTTCCATTTTTTATGAGCAGCCAATGCAATCACAGATCTTATTGTGGTCATTCTCGAAGTAGGAGCAAAAGTCTCTTCATAATCTATTCCCTTTTTCTGGGAGTAGCCTTTAGCCACAAGTCTTGCTTTGTACCTGTCAATAGTACCATCAGACTTTCTTTTGACTTTGTACACCCACTTTGTGCCAATTACATGCTTGCCTTTAGGCAATTCCACAAGATCCCATGTATTATTCTTCATGATAGAAGAAATTTCAGCTTGCATAGCTTGCAACCAATGCTCATTCTCATGTGCTTCTTCATAAGAAGGCTCTTCTGAATCAAAGAGACCACCCATTGCGAATGCAGACTCCCCACGATGTACATTCAAAGCATGGCTGGAACTAGCCCTTGTTCTACCTGTGAGTGGAGCTGCAAGTTTGCTTTCTTGCAAAGTTTTCAGCAACCATCTTGGCACTGACTTGGCTGTGTCTATGGCTGTTTGCTCTTCCCTGACAAGATCTTCCACTTCTTCCACAGAAGGGGGCTGAATGGCTGGCTGGTCCACATGTTCTACATGTGGATTTTCTTGTGTAGGGGCTGGCTGATCTGAATCCCCCCTAATTGCAATGGGTAAAAGTCCATCAAACATGTCCTGTATGCCTGTATCATTATTTTTATACAAGCTGACCATGGGCTGTTCTGAATTTTCAGCAAATACCACATCTCTACTCACAAAAATCCTTCGTGTAGTTGGATTATAAAGACGGTATCCTTTGCTTTCATTGCTGTAGCCCACAAAAATGCATTTAATTGCTTTGTCATCAAGCTTTGTTCGGAGTTGTTCTGGCACATGTGCATATGCCAAACACCCAAATGTACGCATATAATCCACTGTTGGCTTTCGGCTATACCAAGCCTCAAATGGTGTTATGGTTTTCAAAGCTTTTGTTGGACACCTGTTCAACACATGAGTTGCACACATTATAGCTTCCATCCAAAATTTGTGAGGCAACTTTTGTGCTTTCACCATGCATCTTGCCATCTCCATGAGAGATCTATTTTTCCTTTCAGCTACACCATTCTGCTGCGGTGTATAAGGCACAGTACATTGGTGTTTGATGCCCTTTTGAAGCATATAATCCTTGAATGCATTTGACATGTATTCTCCACCTCTAGCTGAGCGAAGTGTTTGGACTTTACATGCACACATATTTTCAGCCATTGCTACAAAGTGTCGAAAGCATGTAAACACATCTTCTTTTGCTTTCAAAGGGTAAGCCCAAGCAAACCTGGAGTAGTCATCAATGAATGTGACGAAGTAAAGATGCCCCCCTATGGATGGTGTCCGCATTGGACCACATACATCACTATGTATGAGCTGTAATTTACTTTCAGCTCTAACAGCTCCATCTTTGGGGAATGGTTTCCGTTGCATCTTTCCCAAAATACACCCCTCACATACATGTCTTGGTGGAGACTCAAGAGGCGGCATATTATCAACCATATGATGCTTCTGCAAAAGCATCAAACTCTGAAAATTTACATGCCCAAAACGAGCATGCCATAGCTCTGCATCATGCATAGCAGGAGTGTGGGCAGCCACTGTATTTACATCATAAGTGCGCTTGTCATAGCTGTCCAGCTTATACAAGCCTTTGTATCGTGTTCCAGAAGTGACTATTTCATAACCCTTTGATGGGTCTTTTACCAAACACTTCCCATCTTCAAATTCAACCTTTAAACCTTGGTCGTTTATGGCTGAGACGGAGAGCAGATTTTTCTTTATTCCTGGAACATACAATACATTTTTCATACATATATTGGCACCATTGGCTGCAATAAGTATGATATTACCAATTCCCTTTACTGGATATGTGGTATGATCTGCACATGATATAGTGCGGCCATTTGAAGCATAAACCAAGTGCTGAAATACATCTTTGCATGAAGTGATGTGGCTCAAAGCACCACTATCAAAATACCATGATGCATTCTGTCTGTCAGATGCAATGCAAGACATATCAGTGTCCGAAGCACTTGGTGTGTCACTAGTGCATGTGACCAAAAAAGTGTACTCTTCCTGGATTACATTAGCTGATTGCTTTGCTTTGTCATCCGAAGAGTCTGCTACTGCATTGCCTGCTTCTTTCTTTCTCTTTTGCAATCCTTTTCCTACATTCACTGATATAGTGTCCAGGCTTATGGCAGTAGTGACATTTTCCCTTCTTTTTGGGCTTGTTTGCATCCCCTTTGTCAGACTTTTCACCACTAGAAGAGGGCTGTCCATGACCAGCCTTGCTAGACTGTTGTCCCCCATGCTTAAAGCTCTTTGCTTTACCCTTATCCTTGGCTGTAAATGCCTTTTCTCCACCACGGTTGCTCCATATGTTTGCTCTTGTTTGCTCTTCCTGCAAGAGTAAACCCACGAGCTCTTCAAAAGTGACGGGATCACCACCTCCTCTCATTGAGAGGTTGAGAGAGGTGTGAAAACCCAAGTAGGAAGGCGGTAAAGAATGTAGAGTGTTGGTGACCATCTGTCTGTCTGGGATAACCTCATCAATGTTGAGCAATTGTTCCTGCAAATCTTTCACTTTGGTGAGATGATCTGCCATAGAGTCACCCTCATCCATAGAAAGAAGATCCAATTGCCTCTTCAAGTAGGCAACTCTTGCCTCGTTGCGTACCTGATACATTGCTTCCAATGTGTCCCATGCAAGCTTCGATGTCTTGCATGAACGAATGTGCGGAATAATAGTCCTTTTCACTGAAAGGGCTATCAATGACATGGCCTGTGCATCTCTAGAGTCCCATCTTTTCTGCTCTTGTGTGGGAGCAGGATCTACATCAGGAGCTCTTTGAGCACCTCCCCTTTGAGGCGTGGCTGGCTGAATGGTATGTGGGCGTGTGTCATCACCACACACGATGCCCCAAAGCCCTTTGGCTACCAGCAAATTACGGATCATAAAACTCCAGAGGGAGTAGTTAGATCCATCCAGCTTGTCCTCCTGGGTGAGCACACCAAATACATCCGTAGCATTCTGTGCCATGTCAACAAAGTATAACTGCAAGCAAACCAAGCACCAATGTGCACTGCCAGGCAACCAAATGTCCTGTGCAAATGTATGCCTGCAAACCAAAGCAAGTGTAAACCTGCACCAAATTGTCCAATTACACTCAATGTGTATACATACGCGACAAATCGCAGCTGTAATGCCCAATTACATGCTCCAATCAGAAAATCCCCAATTTTTATGCACTCCAATCGCTTCAATGTGCATCTAATTGGCCAATTTTCAGAAAAGCCCCAAATTTCTGCAAATGTAAGAGCTTCAATTTGCCAATTTTGACCTCAATTTTGAAAAACCTCCAAATTTCTGCAAATGTGAGAGGTTCAATTTGCTGATTTTGACCTCAATTTCAAAAACCCCCAAATTTCATCTGCAATTTTCTTTTCAATCTGATTGCACAGTATTTATTGTCTGCAAAATCGGCATATGACCTGCACTGCAATAGCTGCAGATTTTGTATTTGGGTTTGATAAAAAATTTTGACAGAGAAATACCTTCAGGGAAGGGCAGCAGGCTTGGAGCAGACAAATTGAAAAGGAACTTGGGCAATGGACCAAGTCGTTGCAGGTGGAGAAAGCGGATGGCTGTGGGCAGCCGACGGGGAGCTTGGGTTGAAGCGTACAGAGCTAATGGCAGAGGCGAAGGCGAGCTGCACCAGGCAGGTAACGAGCTAGTCGCTGGAGTTGGGCGGGCGTTGAAGACGGAGTCGCTGGGCGTTGGTGTCGGGCGAGCAGCAAAAGGAGGGAGCAGCACGCGCTGGAGTCGCTTGTCGAGCAGGCGGGGCAAAGGCGACGGGGCTCCCGGTGCTTGTGTCAGGCTGGACCAGCCGGGACGGAGCAGACGAAGGCGCAGGGAGAGTGGACGCGCTGGCGTCGAACAAAGGCCACGCGTGGGCTAGCGCGCACGGAGGCCGGAGCAGACGGGAACGGAACAGCGACGGCGGGCTCGGAGCGCTGGGCGAGGCGACGGCGACGGAGGCCGAACGGGACGAGATGTCCGGTGGCTGTGACGGAACGGCTAGTCTGCAGGCGTCGACGGAACGGGACGACATTGGCCGGCGGGTGGAGCGCTGACGGGGAGACGGAGCAGCTGTCGGACGTCGCTGCTGTCGGACGGTACAGCCGCCGGCTGGGAAGGGCAGTGCCGCCCGTGAGCTGGGCGGTGGTGGTGGGCTCCCCACTAGTGCCGCCCGTCTCTGGCGGCCGGACGGTGGAGCAACTGGACGGAACCGGCGGACGGACGTCCGTCGACGGAAAAACACAGTGTCGACGGAAATTCGCAGTCGACGGAAATTCACAGTTTTTTTCAGCAGATTCTGCACAACCACCACTCCAAGGCCAGCTTTCAGCTCTGATACCAAATGTTGGGTATTGGACTCACACACTCACACACAAAAACCTGCACATTAGGGTTAGGTGCAGGGTAGAGAAGCTCACACATACAAATGAGAGAGAGAGAGAGAGAGCCAAAAGTGTGGTATCCACAAAATGCAAGTCAACCCTTGCATGTGTGCCACATCCATATAATATAGAAGTACAAAATATTATATGTTAGAGTGTCCTTTCACACTTGATGTCCAAGGGGAAAAACCACATGGGAAAAAGTGCCCTTGGTTAAGCCCTGTTCACACACAGCACTACCATAAGTGAGCATATGCCTACAATGGCGAAATTTTTAAAAATAAGAATTATCTTTTATTATGCTAAAAGAGAAATTCCTATCAATTCTATACTCTAAAAGTGTCATTTTCATAGGTATGCATAAAAGATTATTATTTTATTGTAAAGGTGTTACTTTTATCATATTTGATTTTCATGCATAGAGGTATGCATAAAAGATTATTATTTTATTGTAAAGGTGTTACTTTTATCATATTTGATTTTCATGCATAGAGGTATGCATAAAAGATTATTATTTTATTGTAAAAGTATTACTTTTATCATATTTGATTTTCATGTATAGAGGTATGCATAAAAGATTATTATTTTATTATAAAAGTGTTACTTTTATCATATTTGATTTTATGCATAAATAGGATGTATAAGAGAAATTCTTTTATTCTAAAAGTGTAATTCCTACTAAATTGGATTTATGAATGGAAAGATGTATAAAGAAGTTATTTTAATCCAAAAGTGTTATTCTCATCAATTTTAATTTTATGCATAGAAAGATGCATAAAGAAATCTATTTTTAGTTCAAAAGAGTTATTTTCGTCAATTTTGATTTTATGCATAGGAAGATGCATAAAAGATTGATTTTTATTTCGAAAGTGTTAGTCTCCTTAAAATGGAATTTATGCATAAATAGATGCGTAAAGAAATCTTATATCAAAAATAAGAATTCTCTTGTATTCTATAAATAGATATGAGGATGTGAAACGAATCAAATAGATGAAAATGAACGTGGAATAGATGGAGATGTATGTATGTGAAAGAATGGATGTAGTTATATGTATGTGAAAGAAATGATGTAGATGTGGAATGTGGGTATGGATGTATGGATGTGAATGTGAATGTGAATGTGGATGTGTAAATGGAGATATGGATGTAGATATGGAATGTGGATGTGGATGTATGTGAATGTGAATGAGGATATGGAATGTGGATATGGATGTATGGATGTGAATGTGAATGTGGATATGGATGTATGGATGTGAATGTGAATGTGGATGCATGAATTGGAATGTGGATGTGGATGTATGAATGTGGATGTAGATGTGGATGTATAAATGTGAATGTGGATGTGAATGTATGAATGGGAATGGGAATGTGAATGTATGAATGTAAATGGGAATGTGAATGTATGAAGGTGGATGTGGAAATGAATGTATGGATGTGGAAGTGGATGTGGATATATGAATGTGAATGTGGATGTGGATATGAATGTGGATGTGAAAATGGATGTATGGATGTGAATGTGGAAATGGATGTATGGATGTGGATGTGGATGTGGATGTGGATGTGGATGCGAATATGTATGTGAATGAATATGAAGTCGATATAAGCGAATGGATGAGATCAGATGTCATGTGAATCAGAATGTGAATGAATAATATAAGATCTGAACGAATGAGATATAATGAGAAATGGATGTGATGAGACGTAAGGTAAATTAAGAAAGATAGGAATGGATGTTATGTGAAGTGAATGAATCTGATGTGATGGGATGGAAAATGATGTATCTGGTCAAGAATGGATACACATATGAATTGGAATTGGATTAAGTAATATGGATTGATGTGGAACAATTTGGAAAGATGTGAGTTCATTATAGAAACTGTAATTGTGAACTATTTTTAAATGACTGTTTTATGTCAAGAATGCTGGGGAAGCATTTTGACTATCTTGAGAATGTGGTCGTGAAGACCTACCTGATAAAGTTGCAACTGCTGAACGGAGAGTCACTGGAGGACGTCTCGCGTAGCAAGGTCGACCGAGGTCTTGACCAGCCTCGGTTCAATTTAAATGGTGAGCTTCCGGTACGGTGGATGAGGAACCAAGGAAGCGGCCTATGAGTGAAGCGCTAGGTGACCTGCGAAGGATCCTAGAGGGTGCTGACCATACGGTGCTCGGGCTATGGGTCGCAGAAGATACCCACACGTGCGTCGTGGAAGATATTGGAATAAGGAGTAAGAATTATTTTCTGAAACCGGGCATGGATCTGGTTGATTGACCTTGCTGGTCCTCAACGGATGAGTCCATGGCTCTTTTATATGGATCTGTTGGGTGATCTTGCTGATCTTCCACGGAGATTCCATTCTGTTATGTGAATATATTGCCGGTTACTATGAGCTAGGAACTATCGAAAAGGCCCCTGAGTGAACAGGTGGTGAGCGTTCTAGTTACCAATGATGCCATAAGTACACCGATGAATAAATGATTGAAAATATGGATTCAACCACAAATTTTGAGGATAGTGATCAGTGACATAATGGTTTGTTTCATTAAAGGATTGTTTTAAAGTTAGCTGATGCTGAGAAAAAGGCAATTTCATATTGGGTGTGTAAGTGGTGTGACTAGTTTATGTTTGCTTGAACTTCCGGCTAGGGGACCTAGGAACTCTTTTCCCTGGTACCAGGGACAAAACCTAACCAAATTTTAAATTGGATCCCATCACTACAGTGGTTGGGCAGTTGGCTAACCCATGGGACTGGATGGGGTTAGGCTGGACTGATGGATCCGTAAATTGAGACTCAATTTCTGTTTAGTTCGATAGATGAAGTAAATCCCGGACAAAAATTGTTCTATGGAAAAGAATCAACGACTGTGCCTCTCAATGAGGAAAAAAGCGTTGATCTCTATGATCCAAGTGCAATCTGTCCCTTGATCTGACTGTGGAACTTACGAGTTCGGTCAGATCAATTCAGTTAGTTAAGGCTTTTGACTACGTTAGGAAAAAGTTATCCTGGTGGAATCGCCTGTGCTTTCCGAGCAAAGGAAGTTTTCCGGGTTCGGTTTTGGAAAAACCGATGGATTAGTCTCTAGTCCGGATATCCGTGGACGAGGCCCCAAGTGCGGGACCCTACCCCGCGCAAGAAGTGCTACTTCCGCTGCTAGCACCCCCGAATCCGTTGCACGGTGGAGACAGGGATCTCACAGGCTCGCACTACACGATCTTCCCGAGAGGCTAGTACTAGTGGTGCACCTGCACCTCTAGAGGATGAGGCATTTGAGGACTCCGCTACCGGCAGTGACCCTGAGAGTGAGGCTACAGAGGCAGAAGATGCAGATGAGCATGAGGATGCAGATGAGCATGAGGATGAGGATGAGGATGAGGATAGCAGCTAGTAGCTGCCAGCATCATTTTATTTGGACATGTTATTTAGTTTGAACTCTAGACATGTTATTTAATGAGGCATGAATCATCACCCACGTGGTGATCCTTTTGATTTCTGTTTAGTGATTTCTGTTTAGTCATCACCCACGTGATTTGTGATATCATCATATCTTACATGTATTTTGTTTTTATTGAAATGAATTCAATGTGGTCTCTTATAAGTCATGCCAACAGTTTTTTCTTTTGTATATTTCAAGTTAAAAATATACATGCTTTTTCTATTTTGTATGAAACCTTTTTGTACCCGTTTCTTACCTTTTATGAAACGTTTCAAAACGTATGAAACCCGTTTCATACCTGCCGTTTCAGAAACACCTGGCAACACTGGTCTCTAGACAAGACCAAAGAAGATGCATCATTGTTTCCTTTATGCAACGACAAGATGGGCATTTCGCAGCAGCTATGTGTCTTTTTTCAAGAAATTCTCCAACTGGGAGCACTCCCAACAAGCATCGCCATAAAAATAATCTACATTTGAGTGGCAATTTATTATGCCATTTTCTTCAGGTTTTGTTTCCACCAACGGACTGTAAACCGGCCTTCAGAAACCAAAGGGCGGTGGAACAAACACTCGCACATAAAACACTTCAACACCATTGAGGACCTAGAAAAAGGAAAACAAACAGGGGGAGCTAGAGTGCTCTTGCAAATAGTACACGGACACCGATTGGCCCCAAATCGCAGTGGCGCCCCTTGCGGTATTTCTTTAATTGATTATAAGAGCTTTGATTACAATATAAGGCTGGTAATTCAGCCGTCCCAGTAGAACTCCTGAAGCCTGCAAAGAACCTGTATCTGGCTTCTTGTCCACACGGCATCCACAAATAAATCCAGCCATTGTTCGCATCGAAAGACTCTTCTCACATTGAGTCTGCATACAGAAGCTTTCTCCCATGATCAAGGCTGCCACAACCATCCATAGCCTCTCACACTATGAACAGCATCACACCCTGACACATCCAGTGCTTCTGCATCACAACACAGACTCCCAAACTGTCTCTCAGAAGAGTATCACAGCACAGCATAACATACAGTCGACACACCTGTACAAACCCTCTCTACCATCCAAGGGTACTATCCATCTCTGTCATGGATTCCCTGTCCCCTGTCTTGTCAGTAGCAAGGCTGTACCAAACATGTGTCCATTCCTGTACCCTTTGCCTGCATGTGACCTATCTCCTGGAGAAACCCAAAAACATGTTTCCTCGAGAAAACCTACGACCTGTTTCCACATGAAACCCTTAGGCCTGTTTCCCTTTGAAGCTTATGTCCTGTTTCCATACATCAAGTTGCCTGTTCCCTCATGAAACATCTGGCAACATAGAGATGCCCATAGCTGTAGTTCCCACTGTTCCTTTCTAGCAGGAAGAAAACAATCTGCTCCATGAGCACGCAGCCATGCGAGCTTGCTTCACTCCCATGCCAAGAAACATAACCACATGACCTGTACTTGTAGCCAGAAACCCAAGTACATTGCTGAATTTGCAGCCAAGCAAAAACAGCCCATAAACTGTCCCAAAACAGTCCTGAATCCAAGGCAAAGAGAAACTGAAAATTCCATCAGATGAACGCCATCGACATGATGTCTATGTTCATGGAAATCCAGCCCCTGTCCACCTTTGTGTCCAAAGAAACCAGCCCTTGTCTACTCTTCAGCAGAGGGAGAGAGAGAGAGAGAGAGAGAAAGGAGGCCTGTGTCTCTATTCTGTAACACAGCACAGCAACCAGCCCTTTCTTCTCCAAAAAGCATGCAAAAATAGACACCCGGATGCGCCTATATTGCCTGTAGTGCAGCCCGCCAGCAGTACCCTCGTGCTGTCCATACAGGCCTGCATCTATCACCTGGACCAGCCGCCAACCAATCTGCAGCAGCCGTACAGATCTGCCACGTGGACTGTACCTGCACATGCGCCGCCTTCAATCTGCAGCAACCTGACCTGCACCGCCTGTACCTGCATCGCCTGAATCTGCACCTGCAGCAGTCTGATCTGCCACGTGGACAGTACCTGCACAGCAACCGTACAGTCCTGCAGCAGTCGTACAGTCCTGCACAGGCCCTTCTGTGCGCAGCCAGCATGCAGACTACCTCTCCCAGAAAAGCACACGCTTCCTCTTCAGATAGGCGCCTGAATATCCAGATGAGCAGCCCTCCTCCTGGAAAAGCACACCCACACAAAAGATAGGCGCCTCCCTGCTTTTTCTGCCCAACAGCCCCTCTTTTACCAAAAAGCTCACACGTGGCCCCAAAAATAGCATAAGGGCCACGTTTCTTTAATGAAAGGCTTAATAAATGATTTTAAAGGTTTTTAAACCTTCAAAGCTAAAATCTCTTTGCCCCCTTTCACACATGGGGTTGTCCACACATGGGCTTCCATCTTCACTCTCACCTGATGCCATTCACACTGTCCACCATGTCCCCGTACACATCTGCATCTTGTCCAGAGAAAAACACAGGGTCGTGACATACCCCCCTCTTGAAAAATGGCAAGTGTCCTCGATTGCACTCAATGGCACAGTAAAGCATCTTATGAGCAAAGACTCCCCATATGACAAAAGCAATGGCCTTCCAATGCATCTGGATGATAAAACAATCATCCTGCACAATAAGCCACACTGTCCTCTTGCTTGTTCCTTCAGAACCTACAGCAAAAGTCTAAAACCAAATGGAAACACGTTTACGGTGTTAGCCAAAAACAAAACCATGCATCATTCTACATATGGCACACATATGCATGACACACATGCATTCGCAAACAATATGCTCCTCAAAATGCTCTACCTACTCCAAAGTAACAGTCTAAGGGCTGCTCGCAAGCCTTACGCTCATGGGCAACCCGCAGGACCCACGACTGAAGGTAAAACATGAGCATATGAAAGCACTCAATGCATCCAAACACTACATCTACCAAGTACTTTCCCACATATGTCTCATGGCCATCCCGCAGGAGTTACACCCAATGGTGCATCCATGAACATAATAAAGCACTTGATGTATCATACCAACATACATGCAGCACATGACACAATGCAGAGTATTTCCCAATGTATTCTCAATGGTACCAGGATCCAATGGCACCAGAATACAAAAATACCTCTACCTCAAAAAGTGTATGCATACATGCACAAATAGAGTTCGATCCATATTTCCATGAACCAAACCAACTCTAGGACTGCTCGCAAGACTTATGTCCTCCATAGAGTTATCCATAGTTGCAGTTATAGTTCCAGGTGCGCGCGACTGTGAACCATACCCAACTTTTCCATCATCTGTGACTAGTACACAATATCATAGAAGTCCCATAAGCAGATGTACTGTCAGCCTCAGTACCTTCGGGTGAATACAAAGATGTCACCAAGCGACTCCTAGATAACAAATGAGCCTGTCTGTAACAACAAGGGAGTGGAGGTGCTACCCCCCTCTTGAGCATCAGGTAATGCTCCAGACCCATGCTCTGCTGAACCTGAATGAGCCGTAACAAGAGTCGACTCCAACTCATAGGCATCAAGATAAAGCTGCAACTCCTGAGGTGAATCTGCTAAGTCACCCTCCTCCATCCACTTCGCATCCATCAGTGAACCTCCTCCATCCACTTCGTATCCATCAGTGAACAGCTCTTGAACTTCACAGGATAGCAACGGGAAACCTTACCCTGTACCTTTCTTTCCTTATGTGCCAATATATGCTCAGGAATAAGAACCTCGTCAAGTTCCTCCACTTCCATCTGAGCCTCATTTGATACATCCTCAGGCACGCAAAACCTGCTTGCACTCCACCCAAGTGGTAAGCACAAGTCCCCGATGAAGCATAGTAGATCACCACAAAGAAACTGTCTTCCGAACCCATGAAGCCTCTATGAAGATACCACCGGTGACAAACTGTCGAAAGCCATAGCCTTCAACGCATCTCCTGCACCATAACACTTCAACTGCTTCTTGTTCCTGGCCGACTACTTCTTGTCCTTGGTGTCTTTTCTCCTGAACTTCATCTTCAGCTCTTGCTCTTCACCTCATATAGGCAAAGACACAAAATCCTGTACTGTGTCCTGCACTTCCTTTTCACTTTCCTCATGTTGAAGCTTTTGATGTGACTCTCATGAGACAACCACGAGCTCACCCCCTTAGGAAAGTTGGCGATTGTCCCGACCAAAGCAACCACGGACTCGCCTCCTTGAGAAAGTCGACGATGTGTCCCGGCAACGGAACCTTGTAAACCGGCCTTCAGAAACCAAAGGGCAGTGGAACAAACACTCGCACATAAAACACTTCAACACCATTGAGGACCTAGAAAAAGGAAAACAAACAGGGGGAGCTAGAGTGCTCTTGCAAATAGTACACGGACACCGATTGGCCCCAAATCGCAGTGGCGCCCCTTGCGGTATTTCTTTAATTGATTATAAGAGCTTTGATTACAATATAAGGCTGGTAATTCAGCCGTCCCAGTAGAACTCCTAAAGCCTGCAAAGAACCTGCATCTGGCTTCTTGTCCACACGGCATCCACAAATAAATCCAGCCATTGTTCGCATCGAAAGACTCTTCTCACATTGAGTCTGCATACAGAAGCTTTCTCCCATGATCAAGGCTGCCACAACCATCCATAGCCTCTCACACTATGAACAGCATCACACCCTGACACATCCAGTGCTTCTGCATCACAACACAGACTCCCAAACTGTCTCTCAGAAGAGTATCACAGCACAGCATAACATACAGTCGACACACCTGTACAAACCCTCTCTACCATCCAAGGGTACTATCCATCTCTGTCATGGATTCCCTGTCCCCTGTCTTGTCAGTAGCAAGGCTGTACCAAACATGTGTCCATTCCTGTACCCTTTGCCTGCATGTGACCTATCTCCTGGAGAAACCCAAAAACATATTTCCTCGAGAAAACCTACGACCTGTTTCCACATGAAACCCTTAGGCCTGTTTCCCTTTGAAGCTTATGTCCTGTTTCCATACATCAAGTTGCCTGTTCCCTCATGAAACATCTGGCAACATAGAGATGCCCATAGCTGTAGTTCCCACTGTTCCTTTCTAGCAGGAAGAAAACAATCTGCTCCGTGAGCACGCAGCCATGCGAGCTTGCTTCACTCCCATGCCAAGAAACATAACCACATGACCTGTACTTGTAGCCAGAAACCCAAGTACATTGCTGAATTTGCAACCAAGCAAAAACAGCCCATAAACTGTCCCAAAACAGTCCTGAATCCAAGGCAAAGAGAAACTGAAAATTCAATCAGATGAACGCCATCGACATGATGTCTATGTTCATGGAAATCCAGCCCCTGTCCACCTTTGTGTCCAAAGAAACCAGCCCTTGTCTACTCTTCAGCAAAGGGAGAGAGAGAGAGAGAGAGAAAGGAGGCCTGTGTCTCTATTCTGTAACACAGCACAGCAACCAGCCCTTTCTTCTCCAAAAAGCATGCAAAAATAGACACCCGGATGCGCCTATATTGCCTGTAGTGCAGCCCGCCAGCAGTACCCTCGTGCTGTCCATACAGGCCTGCATCTATCACCTGGACCAGCCGCCAACCAATCTGCAGCAGCCGTACAGATCTGCCACGTGGACTGTACCTGCACATGCGCCGCCTTCAATCTACAGCAACCTGACCTGCACCGCCTGTACCTGCATCGCCTGAATCTGCACCTGCAGCAGTCTGATCTACCACGTGGACAGTACCTGCACAGCAGCCGTACAGTCCTGCACAGGCCCTCCTGTGCGCAGCCAGCATGCAGACTACCTCTCCCAGAAAAGCACACGCTTCCTCTTCAGATAGGCGCCTGAATATCCAGATGAGCAGCCCTCCTCCTGGAAAAGCACACCCACACAAAAGATAGGCCTCCCTGCTTTTTCTGCCCAACAGCCCCTCTTTTACCAAAAAGCTCACACGTGGCCCCAAAAATAGCATAAGGGCCACGTTTCTTTAATGAAAGGCTTCATAAATGATTTTAAAGGTTTTTAAACCTTCAAAGCTAAAATCTCTTTGCCCCCTTTCACACATGGGGTTGTCCACACATGGGCTTCCATCTTCACTCTCACCTGATGCCATTCACACTGTCCACCATGTCCCCGTACACATCTGCATCTTGTCCAGAGAAAAACACAGGGTCGTGACACGGACTATCTTAGTGAGGAGCCAAATCTTATTAACTCAATCGACAAACAAAGGTGCAGTAGTCTCAAGACGTCTGCCCGACCACTAAATATATTGCAAAACAAGCTTCCAATCTGCAAGGAGACAAGAGACATAAGGGCATCCAGAAATCTTACCCTCCACATAGCCAAATAAAAGTTCTCACTGAGTTAGCTACCATTTGCCATATGCATCTGTGTTTACATTAAAGAGCAGCGAACTAGCTGCTACAATCATAAGCGTTCAGGGTTGTTGTTGCGCGAGAAAAGTCAAAAGCACACTGGCTTTGCATGCCAGAACATGATAATGGATATTCAAAATGTTAAGCCCTCCACGCATTTTCGGCGAGCATATGAACTCGTACTTAAGTAAACGCAAGGCCTTCTTATAATGAGAATTTTGCCAAAAGATCTCAATGCTTTTTGTCATAAAACAAGAGATTTGGTTTTTAGACCATGCCAGAAGAGGGAGAAAAAACTGAATGTAAGCCATCAAAATCGATTGAACTATTCTGAATCTGACATGAAGCGGCCAAGTAGAGAGCTTCCAATATTCCAATTTAATCATAAGTTTTTGCAATGTACACACACACACACACACATACATACACATGCATATATATGTGTGTACACACACACACACACACACACATGAATCCACCTCTTGTGGAATTGATATTGCCATTGGTGCATATTTACACACACACACACACACACACACATGCATATATATGTGTGTGTGTAAATATGCACCAATGGCAATATCAATTCCACAAGAGGAGGATTCATCATCTACACCATAGAAGTAGCCCGGTAGACAACCACCAGTGGCAATACCAATTCCACAAGAGGTGGATTCATCATCTCCACCATAGAAGGGGCCATATCCTAAATGGGTAAAGTAACTTTGGATGGGAAAGCTCTGCCAACAATCACAGAAGAGCCAACAACTCTTGGTAGATCCAAGAGAATAGAAGAAGACAGTGCAGCCAGCCACCAGACAACATAAGATGGGCGCTAGGGCAGGTCAGCCAGGTCCAGACAGGCTGGACTGGTCAGATTGGCAAATAGGTCAATCAGGTTGGCAGTAGGTCAAGCATCTTGGCAGTAGGTAGGGTAACCAAGTAACCATCCACCCAGTATACGGTGGGGCTGATTGCCTATAAATAGGCCCCTCCCTCCCCACTTCAGTCATCAATCAATCTGCCTCCTCCTCAACAGCAGTCAAGCAGTTCGGCAGGAGCTTACAAGTGTGGCGTTAGAAGGCAGGAAGCAGCTGAGTTAGCCAGCATTTGGGGTACACTTCACCAACTCTGGTGTTCTTCTGAATTGGTCATCTTTTCTTAGGTTTGCAGTTTCAGCAGTGAACAATATTTTGTAACATGCAGACTTTACTGGTTTAAATGCGTTCCCCAGTAGTCTTACACAGAGCAGGGGATTTCAGAGCCAGTATAGAGCACGGTTGAGGTGAAATAAGGCTGCCCACACCTTCTGGCTCTACATAGATGAGTTGACAGATTATATTGACAGATTTGGCATCGAGGCGTCCATCCTATCTGAGACAGTAGTCTCCATTCTCTTCTATGCACCCCTCTTTTGTAAGCAGATAATTAAGGCAAAGCATTGATACAGTAGTATCCAAGCACTGTTCAACACACCTCTACTTTCCAAAATCCTTGAGGCAGTCCAGCTTTGTAGCAGTACTCCAGCAGTGTTTGTTCCAGAGTAAAATGAAAATAACCACAGGAATAACATAAATGTAGAAATAAAAAAAGTAGGTAAGTTAGTATTATACCTACACAGATGATCTGCTAAGGTTAGAAATGCATTCCATAAAATATCACCAGTCCTTAGGGTCACCTCCAGGCTATTTTCATTGGCAGGTAGCACGATAGCCATTGGAGACTCAGCCTCCACAACACGGCTGCAAGAGAAACCAAGAAGGAGATGCCTATAAGGTTTGATGTTTGTAAATCTTGAGAACAACCTAGCACCAAAAAACAGAGCTTGCATGGTGCTGACAGCAGGCTCAAAAAAGGCAAATGCTCATCCTGTGCACACACCTGTAAAGGGGAAGCGTTTTCCCACCCCTCAGAATGACATCCTGAAACAAAAACCCTTGTCATACATTAGTACCAATGCACTAATATCGTGGAATTAAGACTTGATGACTGCTTTGAGGTTCCGCCATATCCAGCCACCAAAAGTGTTTACCTGTGTGAAGATACACTTTGCCTTGGACACTCTTAGACGTGTGGCTATCTCTCGAGAAGCAAAGCTGTCAGCAATAGAAGCCACAACATAGCCTGCCAATACGATAGCAAGGTATATGATAATACTGTTGGTGTTCATAGGCATGTCTATGGCAAAGGCATCTCCCTTCGCAAATCCTAGTGAATCAAGAGCGTTTGCAACCCGGCTGCTTCAAAGATGACTTCAGTCAGAACGATAACTCACAAACAGGCATAAAACCAAGTGCTTTCAAGTCACAATGTTTCAGCATTCATATTGAAGCACTGGCTTACTTTACAATTGCACGAAGTTCAGCATAGGTCATGCTATGTAAGGAGGTTTGGCCTTCGGTCCTCCATGTAATTGCATTGTTGAGGTCTGTCTTCCCCCGGCTTGGTTTGGATAAGAAACAGCATTCTGCAGCATTCAAGACTGCTCCAGGAAGCCATGTCCCGCCTGGTCGTGATTCATCTGAAGCAATAAATATGCATTTGGGTTGCACATAAAAGTGGAGGCTCAGTTCATCCAAAACAAGAGGCCAATAAATCTGCAAACACATCCCTACACATGTTACGAGTTTCAAAAAAATCTCAAAGATTCATAACATGAAAATAAGCCATAGCCAATAGCAAACTGACTTCTGGATGGTCTGCCGAAAATTTTTGAAATGCCGGGTAGCTCTCAATGGGACTATAATAGGAAGGTCCTAAAAGCTTTTTTCCATGGGCCTCCATCAACCGCCCAAGATTGGTTTCTCGTGCTGATTCCCTGTTCCGTTAAAAATCAAGCACCTCGATCAATGCTTGCACTTGAGTGACTGTTGAGATGTAATTGAATCTTCAAGATAGCATGCCATTCATTATGCCAAACCAGTGAAGAAAAGCAGTAACCAAAGTGCATGGAAGGGCGACTGACCGATCTCCCATGTGCATGGACAAGCAAGATCGAGGATCCTTGTATATACCAGATGTGGTGGATAGGTGAGATCCAAATGGGAGCGATCGACCGCGGTACGGACAAGCAAGACATGCTGTGATGGATGTGGACGGTAGATGAGTGCATATGTGTGATATACATGGGAATAGGGAAGTGGGTTACTTACTGGGAGGGAAACCAAGCTGGAGGAGGTCCCATCCTGTCGTTGTCCCAGTCCTTGTAGATGGAGTTGTACATGAGCCGATGGAGTGCATGTGGTTGCTTGGGGTTGAGCAGCTCCTTGGAGACAAGGCGCCACGTGGCGGAAGCACACTGGCCAATTTCTGCAAGAGCTTGCCTGAGCTGCCTGTAGAAGACCTCAGCCTCCAGGGGTGAGAGCCCAACGTGAAGCAGGTCCTCAAGGGTGAGGCTCTGGACATTTTTTTGCTCAGAATTTGGCATTCTCTGAACCTATATGCTGGGATCACTGGCGCTTCGATCTCACGTTGATGCACAGACGTTTGAACATTTGAGTGATGAGCAGTCGCTACTTTCCTCAATTGAATAAAAGCTGTCCATTGTGTGAAATCAGCCTTTTTTTATTATTATTTTTTATTTTTTATGGAACTATATATATATATATATATATATATATATATATAATTCCAAAAACAAGTTTACAGCTTTACATTCAGTGCCAACTCCGAGTTCATCCATAGAGTCACACACTCTACATCTCCATGTTAAGTAACCTACATATCAGACTCCACCTATCATCTTCTAACACAACATAGGACTTCCCCCCGGAAATCAGACTTTTTTTTATATATATAAATCCATGCATGGACTTCAAAAACCCTTAAAAAGAAACCCATGCAAGTGCCCTGCTAGTGGCTTCAGGTGTGGTGCGATATAAAGATAAATCCATGTAAACCCATCATCTACCTATCAAAGCCTCTCTCTCTCTCTCTCTCTCTCTCTCTCTCTCTCTCCAAAGGGTTTCCCTCTCAAAGATCACTCCAAATCAACCAAGAATATGGTCGTGTTACTATTTATAGTTTGTAGAAAGTGCCCTGCTAGTGGCTTCAGGTGTGGTGCGATATAAAGATAAATCCATGTAAACCCATCATCTACCTATCAAAGCCTCTCTCTCTCTCTCTCTCTCTCTCTCTCTCTCTCTCTCTCTCTCTCTCTCTCTCTCTCCCCAAAGGGTTTCCCTCTCAAAGATCACTCCAAATCAACCAAGAATATGGTCGTGTTACTATTTATAGTTTGTAGAACGTGCCATTTTTGCAGGCCATTATTGGTCGACACTTTTGAGAGGGAGTTCCATGGGATTAGTTTAAGGGAAAATCCTTTGTTTGAGATTAATGCTTAATTTCTTGAAAGTTAACCCTTAATAAAAAACCAACGATGACTCCCTTTCTAAAATGGCCTGTTTAGCCTCATGTGTGCAAGGGCCCCGTCCAGGGACTTATCAAACGTCAAGCTCTCACATAAGCTTCGCCATTCATGCGCGTCGAAGGCTCCATCTCAAGTGGTTCTCCTACACTCAATGTTGCACTGAGAGGTGGCTCCAAGCATCGTAGGTAGTTTAGCCTCGTGTGAACGAGGGTCATTAGGGACTCACCATTCGTGTGCCGAAGGCTGCTTCTCAAGTGGTTCTCACGAATGTGGCACACTGAGGTAGCCCCAAGTATTTACCCTCGTGTTGTGTACGAGGGTCAGGGACTTATTACCAAATGCCAAGCTATCGCGCAAGAGCTTTACCATTCGTGCACACCAAAGGCTGCTTCTCAAGCGGTTCTCCTGTGCTCAATATCGCACCGAGGCGGCTCCAAGCCTTGTAGGCAGTGCATCTGGAGTAGCCATGGCCAATGTGGTCGGTCGAAAGCTCCAACCACACACCGTAATGCCTGGACTCGCCGCTAAAGAAGAGAAGGAAGAGACCGTGAGGTCTAGAAGAGGGCATTGTCTTCCTAAACCCTAAGCAATGGCATGCCCACATGCACTCACAAAGGGTTACGAGAGAGAGAGAGAGAGAGAGAGAGAGAGAGAGAGAGAGAGAGAGAGAGAGAGAGAAAATGAAATGAAATGATATATTAACGTCTTCAGAATGCCAAAATGACCTATGAGACCAAAAAGGTTACAACAATTGGTGGATCTGATACAATGTCTGTGTAAGAAAAGCTAAAAACAACTAAACAACTAACTGAATCACTATCACTAGTGATAATCAAGTCATCCACATAGATGACTAATAGTATGATCCCTCTATTTGTCTTTTTCACATATAGTGAAAAATTTGCATTGGATATCTGAAATCCAATGGTAACAAGATACTCCCCGATCTTGTTTGACCATGCTCTGGGTGCTTGCTTCAAGCCATACAAGGCTTTGTGTAACCTGCACACAAAATCTGGATGTGCATCACTCTCATAACCTGGTGGCTGCATCATGTACACTTCTTCTTGCAAATCACCATGCAAGAAAGCATTCTTTACATCCATTTGATGTAAAGACCAACCCTTCGCTACAGCCATAGCAATGACAGGTCTCACGGTTGCCATTCTTGCAACCAGGCTAAATGTCTCCTCATAGTCCATGCCATAAGTGTGCACATAGCCCTTGGCAACCAATCTTGCCTTGTACCTGCTCACTAAACCATCAACATTGTGCTTGACTTTATACACCCACTTACATCCAATTGCCTTCTTTTCCTTAGGCAAAGGCTTTGGGTCTCTTTCCTTTCAAAGACCGATCTGCAATCTCTATAAACCTCACATTTAGACTACAGAGGGGGTTGCTAGATATTTGGTAATACTACACTATGAGGGCTTGTACTTATACCATGGGCACTTTTATTCCACTAGGTTTTTTCCCATGGCCTTCCAAGTGTGAATGGGCGCCTTAGGGTTAGCTAGTATATAAGCAACCTCATCCTCAGTTTAGGGTTGCTACTCATCTAACTCCCATGTTGCATTTGCATCCAATGCTGCCATCTCCTCATTCATGGCATCTTCCCATTTCTTATTTCCAATTTCTTACTCAAAGCAAGTGAGCTTAACCTCCTGTATTGCTTTTACCGTGTAAGCATAATGATGGGCTGTATATCCATCATATCTTAGCCTGTCAATAGAGTATCTAATCTTTGTAGAACTGCGTCCTCAAAACAGCCCTAGTTCTCCTTACACCAAGAGTAACCACAGACGGAATGCCAAGCTCCTCATCAAGGCTCTGCTCAGAGCCACTAGAGTCACCATCCACATATGAGTGACCTGCTGACATATCAGGCACAAAAGGTTGATCTACATTTTCCTTCCCTTTCCATGATACATGTGTACCTGCATCATTCCTCAACCTGCCTGACCATTGGCTAACATTGGATCCATTGCTCGAGGACTCCCCAGGTCCACTCAGCACTTGTGATTGCTGCTCTACATGTGGTGCAACATCAGCACTTCTTACATCTGCGTCTTCTATTGCCTTCACTACTGATGCATACCAGCTACTCATCTCATCGAAGACAACATCTCTGCTTACTCGCATCTCACGAGTGGTAGGATTATAGCATCTATAACCTTTTTGCTCCATAGCATAACCAGTGAAGATGCATTTCTCTGCCTTTGGATCCAACTTTGTTCTCACTTCATCAGGAACATGTACATATGCAATACACCCAAACACTTTCAAGTGAGACACATCCGGTCTTATGCTTGTAAACTTCTGTTCAGGAGTCATACCATGAACAGCTACAGTAGGTGTCCTGTTCATAATGTACACAGCAGTTGCTACTGCTTCTGCGCCCAAAAGTAATGTGGCATATTCTTTTCAGCCATCAAGGCACGTGCCACTTCTGCAATGTGCCTGTTTTTCCTTTCTACAACACCATTCTGTTGCAGAGTGTACCTACACGTAAACTGTCTCTTGATTCCTTGCTTTCTCAAGAAATCGCTGAACTCATTGGAGAAATATTCTCCCCTACCATCTGATCTTAGGCATTTTATTTACATGCCTTTTTCCTTCTCGACCAAGGCTTTAAATCTCTGAAAGTGAGCAAACACCTCACTTTTCTCCTCCATAAAATAAACCCACACTTTCCTAGTGTGGTCATCAATGAATGTAACATTAATAGTACCTGTAACCTGCAATTGTTGCAGTCTTAATCGGTCCCCATACATCTAAATGTATGACATCCAATGGCCTTGCACTGACATGCTTTTCATGTGGGAAAGCATGTTTGGCCTGCTTACCAAGTTGGCATGCTTCACATACCTTATGCATACCGTCAACCTTAAACTTTAACAACAATATTTTGGGCTTGCATAGACTTCAGTCTTCGCTGCTGTACATTCATATGACCAATGCGCTTGTGTCATATGTCAATATCTACAATGACACTTGTTCTATGCGCAAACATGGATACCTTTATCTCAGACATGTTCACATCCAAAGTAAACATCATGCCATTTCTGTTACCCTTTGCAACCAAGCGACACTTATTTTTGAAGTCTTCCACAAAACATCCTTGAGGATTAAACCTCACTTGCAGACCCTGCTCAACAGAAACCAAGTTCTTTGTATTCGAAACATAAAGTACATCAGCCAAGTACCTCATTTTGCCATCCTGCATAGACAATGGCACTTTACCAACATGCGCAATGTGATGCGTAGTATCATCACCTATTTCTACATAACCCGTTTTTTCCATTTTTTGCATATCTCTAAACCACTCAGCATGACTGGTCATGTGGTTAGAGTCCCCAGAATCCACATACCATATATCTTGAGATCCTGACACATCCCCTGTTATGGAACTAAGCATGTGCTGCATCACAAACAGCTGCTCACTTCTGTCATCACCTCCATGTTTGCTAGATGATGCATAGCTGCCTTGCTGCTATGCATCACAAACAGCTGCTCACTTCTATGATCACCTCCATGTTTGCTAGATGATACATAGCTGCCTTGCTGCAACTTCCCACTTTTAATGTCATTCTACTTTTTGCAGCAGTCCTTTGCCATAGTAATAGCACTATATGCTGTTTGCATTTTGATTTCTTTGCCAACCATCTCGGCCTCTTTGGCTCCCCTTGCCTCTAGACTGGCCTTTTCCACCTATGTATGATTGCTATTGTGAATCATTGGACTATTGTTGTCCAGAATTCTGATTTCGTCGGCCACCACCTTGGCCTCGACCACCCACGGCCTCTACCTCTGCCTCTACCTGAATTAGAGTAGAAGGTATGTCCCGATGTGTTCTTGCTTTGTGAAGAAGAATCCTCACCTAAAGCCTTTTCTTCTATGTTCAGCATAGATATCAAGTCCCGAAAGTTGGGAATATTCTCCCTAACTGCAATGGAGGTCTTGAATGGCTTGTACTCTTTGCCAAGCCCATTCAGATAAACACTCACCAAATCATCATCCTCCACTGATACATTGATAGACCCAAGGGATTCAACAATGCCCTTGATCTTTAAGGCATATTCATTGATGGACATGCTTTTCTTTTCCACAATATGTAACTCTTGCATTAATGGACATGCTTTTCTTTTCCATAGTATGCAACTCTTGCTTTAACTACAACTTCCTTGCCTTTGTGTTAGTCTGGAACATCTAAACCAGATTCTGCCATGCAACTGCTCCTGTATGTGTCCTATCATAGTGTCTGTGACACTAATTGAAAGCCAGTACGTGAATTTTCTTGCACCCTGATTCCAATCCTTGAATGCCTTTATATCCGCAGGAGTGGCATTCTCCTCAGATAACTCTAGAGGCTCCTCATTATCTCCTTCTACATAGTCCCAAAATCCTTTACCCATTAGGAAATTGGTCATTGTGAACTTCCAGGCATGGAAGTTATTCTTATCCAGCTTCTCACTAACAATCTGATTAATTTCGTCAGACATGTTTTCATGCAGCAATCAAATAATCTACAAACAGACAACTTCTGTATGCAACCTGTAATACAGCAGTATCTCCTGTAACTACTAGCAGTGGTACTTCAGCACAGCCTGTGTGTCACCAAATGTGACCAGAGTACATGTACATACACCCAGTATCAACAATACATGTACAAACCTTGTCTGCACTTCTCACTAACAATCTGATTAATTCCATCAGACATGTTTTCATGCAGCAATTAAATAATCTACAAACAGACAACTTCTGTATGCAACCTGTAGTATAGCAGTATCTCCTATAACTGCTCTCCTATAACTGCTGTAGTAGTGGTACTTTAGCACAGCCTGTGTGTCACCAAATGTGACCAGAGTACATGTACATACACCCAGTATCAACAATACATGTACAAACCTTGTCTGCACTTCCAAAATGCACTGCTGCACTGCAATAACCAGATTTTGAGTAGAAATAGTTCTCTATCAGAACTTTCAGAAAACTACTAAAAATACCCTACAGTGACGAAACGGGGCCCGTAACGCGCTCGAAATGCGAATCTAGACGAAAAAACTATCTAATAGCACAACATACCTACCCTGTAGCTCCTCTCCCGTAAAGATAGCTTCTCAATCGAAGATGTGTAGCTCCTAGAGCTACTGAGGGGGTGTTGTACCTAAACCAATGTCATGTAGGCTGTAATGCCTGTGACCGACGGCAGACCGGATGGCCAGACGGGGCTTTAGCATCAACGCCTCGGTCGGAGCACCGAGGTCGTGGCCATCCGGGATTCAGTGGGAGGATGCCCATGCGGAGTCATGGGCGGCCAGGCTAGTGTGGACGGCAGGCCACACACTATATAGCCTAGGGGATGAGGGGCAATCCTCATTCTTCCTCTATGGCGGGTGGTGAGCCAGAGGCCGTCCCCTCTTGTGGTAACGCCCGTAGTGGCGTTACGGGTATCTAACACTGGTATCAGAACATCGGTTCGGTTGGGTCGTCAAGGTTTGTGCGCGTGACCAGAGGACCGGAGCCCACTCAATGGTTTTCAACCATTCAAATCTCATCCTTATCTCCACAATGGAGTGTGCGAAGGGAGGCGGCCAGAATTGAAAGGAAGAACTCTCTCTCTCTCTCTACGCCAGATCTTTGAGACAGCAGACCAGCGCATACTGGGGAGATACATTCTAGACATACAGCGCCACAGAGAGACATTATTACAGGCTCAGACAGCTCCAGAGGGGGGGCGACAGACACAGATTACTACATTTTTTCAGAGATCCATACCCCTCCCAGCCCCTACACGGCAGGGAATTACTCTCCAGAGAGCAGAGACACTTAGAGCCCGCAGGAGACAGAGGACACCTGGATTTCGGACACCACGCCTATACCAGAGAGAGATGACAGAGATCAGAGCTCAGTTTCACAGAGAGGGTGCGGAGCGACTGGCTCGCTTCAGAGCACACCCAGGCATGTTCTTCAGGGAGCTGTGGACACCCCCTTCACTGATGTATACCATTTTACACCCCCAGTATGGTACAGGATGGAGCTAGCTAGGTTGCATATCATGATTGTATACTCCATGCATATAGCTTTGCATTCTCCTAGTAATAGAGCTCCATCCCCTGCACACCCAGATTCAGCTTTTTTATTCAGTACTTTTTCATTTTGTTGGGATGACAGAGGATACCCCATACAGGTACTCCGATTTGTCTCATAGGCCGAGTTCGGTCTTTTGGAAGACGTTAATAAAATCTTTCTTTCTTTCTTTCTTTCTTTCTCTCTCTCTCTCTCTCTCTCTCTCTCTCTCTCTCTCTCTCTCTCTCTCTCTCTCTGGGTAGCACACACACCAAAGCGAATCTACAGCATGTAAGCATTTTTCGTTTTTCTTTTGCCGTTGAAGCTTGTCTGCAAAAAACGTTTCGTTTTGGTGGAGGAGAGAAACTGGTGTAGAGCAGATAACGCGTTTGTCCACTGTGTGGGGGGGGGCGAAGACCAGCCCCACGAGCAGATAACGCGTTTGTCCACTGTGTGGGGGGGGCGAAGACCAGTCCCACGACCTCTTAACAGCTGTGAAGAGAGTTCGGCTGCTGGAGTTGTGGCCTCGGGGCTTGAGTCGGCTGCTGGAGCTTGTGGCCTCGCGGCTGTGAAGCACCCGGCTGTGGCGGCCAAGCCATACCCGGCCAGCCAGGCCAGCGCGGCCAGCCAGGCGACGGCCAACCAACCAGCGCAAGCAGGCGGCAGCCACCAAAGCTTGTGGCCTCGCGGCTGTGAAGCACCCGACTGCAGCGGCCAAGCCATACCCGGCCAGCCAGGCCAGCGCGGCGGCGGCCAGGCAACGGCCTGCGCGGCCACCAGGCGACGGCCAGCCAACCAGCGCAAGCAGGCGGCGGCCAGCCAGAGTAGCTAGGCGACGGCCAGCCAGGCGGCGGCCACCAGAGCAGCTAGCGGCCACCACAGGCAGCCAGCCAAAAATAAATAAATAAATAAATAAAATTATTGTTTATTTTTTTATATTTTAATTATTCATTTTTAATAAAATTAAAAATGAAAGTAAATTCACACGGATCCTCTCTCTCGGCGGGGAGGGATAATCCCGGCAAGGAATAATCCGAGTGTTTCAGGCACAGCTTCCCGAGCAAATTAAATTTTTTGTGAGTTGCAGGCACTTTTCTCTCGGATCGGAGCATCCCGGAGTAGCGACGCTTGTAGAGCGCAGCGCAACATAAATCTACAGTCGACGGCAGGCGACCGTAAGGGGGGTGACTATTCTCTCTCCACCACACTGCTCATTTTATTAACGTTTTTTCTTTTGTAATTTTTGAGTTCTCGCATTGTCTTTTGTGCAAGAATTAAAGATGTCTGCTAGGCGTAGTGTGTCCCCACCGCCTTCTACTTCTCTAGGGTTTTCACGTCTCTTGTCCTCGGTCACGGGTTTGGCCCCGACCGAATTGTCAGGCCGTATACGCCCGATCGTTGTTCGGTTCGAAGTGCGCTCGTCGATCACGCGTGATTCGCTAGCGCCCTCCTCGTCTATTGACCCCGCCTTAGGACCCAGCGAGCCCGCAGCAGCCGCATCAGCAGATGACCCCTTTCTGGCCGATGAGCCAGAGGACATGAACACCGACGTCGCCGAGGGGACCGAGGAGGACCTCTTGGAGTACGACGATGATGATTATGACCTATTGGACCCTGTCGACGTCCTGATAGAGACGGAGCTCTCTAGTGGACTGTTTAAATATCTTAATGCCAAACTGAACAATATGGGTAAAGTCCAGGCTGATTTAGTCACGATGCTACAGAGCATCTCCACACAGTTAGATGCACTGACAGCCGCCTCGGCTAGTACTCCGACTCCTCGTGGTAGCCGAGCTCCTGTGGCACGGGTGAGCGTAGCCTCGCCAGTGGTTGCAGGAGTACAAGCCGATGCGCCTACGGGGCCGTCCGTAGAGCGACAGCTTCGTCATTATTAAAAGACTTAAAGCCGCCTAGTTTTGGTGGCGAGGAGAAGGAGAGAAACAAGGACTCGGTCAATATGTTTCTAGCGAAGTGGTCAAATTTGCACGCACTGCGACAGCAGCCTAGCCGTATACAGCCCGTAGAGGCTAGCCTCTCATTAACCGCGGCAAAGCGTACAAGTGGTGGATGAGTTTGACAACTCATCCTGCCACTTGGACGGAGTTTGAAACAATATTTTGAAAAGAATTTTTGCCTGTTAATGAGGCAGAGAGAAGCTGGGAGTTATGGGACAAGTGCTCGATGGAGAACAAATCCCTAACTCAGTACATCTCAGACTATAGGGAGATAGTACTCAAGCTAAAGGGAATCGATGCATTCAAGACATTGCGAGGCTTTAAGAGAGGCCTCAAAGATGATTACCTTGAGTACGTAGAGCCCTTACAGCCTAAAGACTTAGCAGAGGCAATTAAGTATGCGCAGATATTTAATGACATCAAGCGCCATAGTGCACGTGGTGGTTCTAGCAGGGCCGAAGGTAGTGAAAAGAGGAGGTCAGGTCTTAAAAGAAAAGGGTTCCGCAGTGATAAACAAGGGGATAGGACGGACCAGGAAGGACAGGGTGGTCATTGGTCTAAAAAACCGCAACCATCCAAAAAGAAAAGAGACAGCGAAATCCAAAAGAAAGAGCAATATATTAAAGCGCGAAAGGAAAATCGCTGCTTTAATTGCAATGATGTAGGGCACACGAAGGCTGAGTGTCCAAAGCCTAAAGCCAGCACGAGTGGCAACGAGCCCAAAAAAGATGGTAAATCTTCTAAGCAGTTGCATACAGTGCAGAGACTCCCTCTCAGTTTCACAGAGTTCAGAGAGGTGACAGTGTGTCATTGTGATGAGCATCACGCTTGTTCAGTGACACCAACGATGTGGCAGCCTACTGTAGGTCCGCATGACATGGTGCGCATGTATGGCACCATAGGTGGCCGTAGAGTCAGTTTTTATTGATGATAAGTGGGGTTAGAAGCAATAAAAGGAAAAAACATCAATCACTATTGCTCATGTTAGTGCTGAAAGGCGTTCATAAGCGATGTTAGTAAGTGGGGTTAGAAGCAATAGAAGGAAAAAACATTAGTATAACAGCTAGCAAGGGAGATTCTAGAGGAACAACCATCTGAACAAGAATATGAGTTCTCATTCCTCGGTTATAGATTGTTGTTAATCCATCTTGGAGTTAACAAGCGTTGCCACTGTAATTCTACATGAAGTACCAAAGATGAAGACACCAAAAGCATGTAGGAACAACCATTAGAATAAGAATACGAGATCTCATTGGTTATAGATTGTTGTTAACCCATTTTGGGGTTAACAAGTATTGCCACTATAATTCTACATTAAATACCAAAGACAAAGACACCAAAAGCATGTATGATCAATTTATGAAGCAAAGGTATCCAAATCTACAACTTGGACGAGCGCTTGGAAATGGTCTTATGGAGTATTTATGAGACGATTTCCTCTCCAAGAGCATGTGGCAACAAGCTAGAATGGATTCTTTGTAAATGTACTTCATGCAAGTATTATGAGATTAATCACATTTATAAGTAATAGGCCACTTATGAGTCTTGGGTACCCGATCGGTCACAATTTAAGTGTGTCTTAACACTTATGGCCTTGTATATAAGTCTTTTCTCTCATAATGCAACATACTCTCTTGTAATGCAGCATACTCTCTCATTGTAATTGAGTTTTGCTCTTGCTAATCCTCTCTCTAATCTTCTTCTCTAATGCATGCTAGTGAGCGTGTAAGTGGTGTGACAATTAATCACATCTTTGGATTAAGTGCTAAGTTATGTGCATTGCCTAATGTGTGAATTAGTAAATAATTAGAGATTAATTAAGGTCCTAACAATGGGCTCTTCTCTTATGCAAAAGAGAACTAGAATCCTTAATTTTGAGAAATTTGTGTGGTGTTAATTTGGTACAATAATGCAACAACACTAATCATTTTTGTTAAACTCACATTAGTCCCAATACCACTAAAACTTAAATTTTTCCACTCTTTATCTTCACTAATCACTTTTTGTAATGTAAAAAAACCAATCCAATTAGTGAAATTAGTGAAGATTAAAAGTTTTAATGGTTGTTAGAATTTTCTTAGATGAGTAAGGTAACTAAAATAGATGCAAACACTCTAATCTACTCAAATACAATAAAAAACTCTAATTGGAAGTGAAAATAGAGCATCTAAATTAGTATCTAAAGTCTATGTTAAAAATACAAAAGAGAGCAAAACTTTCACTAATATACTTCTTCTTAATGCTTAATGTAATGCAAATGATGCAAATTCTAAGCCTAGATTAGCCTATCTAGATGCTAAATGAACCATTTAAATTAATCTAAACATAAGAAAAATAATAGATTAAGCTAATACACAAATTGGATGATAAATGAGCCATTTAAATCAATCTAAACACAACAAATTAAGTTAAAACATATTTTTTTCAAAACAAAAAAGAAAGGAAAAGCAACCAAAATCCCCACAAATCTCCACCAAACCAACTCTTTTTTGTAGGAATCCATTACTAGAGAGTATGGGCAATGAGTTATTTGAGCAAACAACAAAAAAAGCCAAAGGATTGCTCCCTGGCAACGGTGCCATTTATGTTATTACCCACTTTGGCCTCTCTTAGAAACACATACATAAGAGATTACTAAGCTACAACTATCGTGGGGATCCTTCCAATGATGGAGCTCAAGCACACAAATTCAAGAGCTCCACACCTACTTGGGTAGTCGTTTCTGTCACCTCCCATGAGCATTATCACACCATCGCACACCTTCTTGGGTAGCCATTTCTATCACTCTCTCCCATGAGAATTGTCACTCTGTCGCATTGGACAATGTGACGGTATGAGCGTTGTCACACCATTGTATTCGGACTACGGGTCCTTGTCCCTCTTGTTAGTGATTAATTAGGGCTGTTAATCAATCCAAAAAGGAGAAAAAAATAGTGAAAGAGTTAATCTTAGATTAACTTCCAATTACTATTCTTACAACTCATTAGCAAAAGAGTTAATCTTAGATTAACTTCTAATTACTTTTTTCGACAACTCATTAGTGGCTAATGTACATTTAATATGAAGATGCCTTGTGAGCAATGCTCAAATTTGAAGCCTTTAGAAAGCATCAAAGCCCTTCAAACCTTATAGAGAAGGCCTTTAGAGAGCATCAAAGCCCTTCAAACCTTATAGAAAAGGCCTCTTAAAAAATAGAGTTGCAAAAGAAGGGCAATATTTTGAAAAATTTGCACACAAACATATATATTTTAAAGGTCAACTTAGTTTAAGACCTTCAAATTGAAGGTTAGGGTAGGCCTTCAAACACCAACCTTGCTTGTGAGTAAGCTAAAGTCCACTTTTGGGGGTCATTTATGACGTGTAAGAGGTGTGTAACAACGTGTCATAAAGTGTTGACTTTTGCCTCCCACTTGCCTTTTTGGAATAAACCTCTTACACCTCCTAATTTTAAATTTAAATCCACCCTCTCCACATAAACTAGATTCTAAAAGCCACTATAAAAACTCAGACAAAAATATCACGCCTGATAGATCACGGCCAGAAAAATCTAAAATCGCATTGAAAATTTATGATTGATTGCATAATCACACAAAAAATCATGCCTGAAATTCACGGTCGTGATTAACGATCACACCTAAAAATCATGATTATGCTGATGATCACACCTATAAAATCACATCATAAAATCATGGTAATGATTTCATTATCACACCAAAAAAATATGCCTATAAAATCACATCGAAAATTCACGATCGTGAGTGTATAATCACGCCTGAAAATCATAGATGTGACTATGTAATCATGCTTACATAATCACACCAAAAATATATGTATTAAAAAAAAGTAAGAAGTATAAAAAGTAACCATTTCCCACTGTGAGGCTAGTGAACATGCTATAATGCTCATCTTCAAGATCTTTTCGAGCTCTTTAAATCTTTCCTTGAGTGGACCAAACTGATTTCATCACTTTGGCCTTCATCCAACCGTTGCAAAAGTTGACTTGAAAATCAAGAAAAAACGTGTTAAAAACACCAAAATCAAGCTTGTGGAACTAGGACCACTTTTGTGAGACCCCTATCCCCTCTCCACATCGAATTCTGGGGTGCTAGCAAACGGAAGTAGCAACTTCTTGCGCAAGGCAGAGCCTCCCACTCGGGGCCTCGCCTACGAATGTCCGGACAAGAGACTAATCCCTCGGTTCTTTGAAAACCAAACCCGAAAAAAAAGTTCCCTCGCCCAGAAAGCATAGGCGATTCCTCCAGGAGAATTATTCTAATGTAGTCAAAGGCCTTAACTTCCCTTTTTCATTCCGACCGAACTTGTAGATCACATGGCCGGATCAAGGGAGGGACTTACACTTGGATCATAGAGACCAACCCTTTTTCCCTCGTCAAAGAGGCACAGCCGTTGATTCTTTTCCATAGAACAAGGATTATCTGTGATTTACTTCAACTATCGTAACTTGAACACAATTGAATTTTAATTATAGGGATCCATCAGTCCAGTCTAACCCCATCCAGTCCAGTTTCCATCCAGTCCCATGGGTTACCAACCACCCAACCACTGTATTGATAGGATCCATTATGAAAATTTGGTTATGTTTTGTCCCGGGTACCAGGGAAAAGAGTTCCCAGGCCCCCTAACCGGATTCATGCAAAATACATTTTAGATATACCACTTACGCACCCAATATGAAATTGCCTTTCACAGATTCGGCTATCTTCAAAGCAAACTTTTAATGAAACCATAGTATCACTAATCATAATCCTCCAAAATATATAGCTTGAAGTCCAATTTCCAATCATTCCTTCATCGGTGTACCTATGGCATCATTTGCAACCAGAATGCTCACCACCTGCTCATTCAGGGACCTTTTCAATAGTTCCTAGCTCATAGTACTTGGGAATATAGTCACAAAAAAATCTAGATGGACTCTTCGCTGATCAATCAACAAGATCCATGTAAAAGGGTCATGAACTCATTCGTTTTGCAAGGCCAATCAACCAGATCCATGCCCGTGTTCAGAAAACAACTCCAACTCATTTTCTTCCTCGACGCACACGTAGGTATCTTCGACGACCCAGATCCCGAGCACCATATGGTCAGCACCCTCTAGGCTTCACAGGTCACCTAACGCTTCACTCGTAGGCCGCTTTCTTGGTCCCTCATCCATCGTACCGGAAGCTCACCATTTTAATCGAACCGAGGCTAGTCAAGACCTCGGCTGACCTCGCTACGCAAGACATCCTTCATTGACTCTCCGTCAGCTGTTGCAACCTTCTCACTTAGGTCCTCACGACCTTAGTTGACAAGATAGTCAAAATGCTTTCCCAGCATTCTTGACATAGAACAGTCTTTTAAAAATAGGTTTCATATACAAATACAGTTTCCAACGAACTCCCATCTTTCCACATTATTTCCATGTCATTTTTTATTATTCCACATTCTTTTACATTAATTCACATCGCATCATTCCACATCCATTCAATCTATTCACATCATCCTACATCCATTCACATCATTCCATATCCAATCACATCCATTTACATCGTCCTACATCCATTCACATCATTCCATATCCACTCACATCCATTCACATCCATTTAGATCATAACACACATCCATTCACATCCATTCAGATCATAACACATCCATTCACATCCACTCACATTCACATCCATTCACATCCATATCCACTCACATCCATTCACATCATAACACATCCATTCACATCCACTCACATTCACATCCACTCACATTCACATCCATTCAGATCATAACACATCCATTCACATCCATTCCCATTCATTCACATCCATTCAGATCATAACACATCCATTCACATCCACTCACATCATCCATTCCCATTCATTCACATCCATTCAGATCATAATACATCCATTCCCATTCATTCACATCCATTCAGATCATAATACATCCATTCCCATACATTCACATCCATTCAGATCATAATACATCCATCCATTCCCATTCATTCACATCCATTCAGATCATCATAATACATCCATTCTCATCCATTCACACCCATTCACATCATATCACATCTATTCACATCACATTACATCTATTCACATCTATTCACATCACATTACATCCATCCAGATCCACATCACATCACATCCATTTAGATCCTCATCACATCACATCACATCAAATCTATTTACATTACATCACATCCATTTACATTACATCACATCACATCACATCCATTTACATCCATCCAGATCCACATCACATACATCACATCACATCACATCAGTTGAGAGTACGGTTACTCTACTTTTGATACTGATAGAACTTTTCTACATCTCTACCAATTACTTGGCTTAGTTAAAGGTAACTTTTTCTCGATTCCATTAAATCTAAATATCATAGTGTTATTGAAGGCTTAAAAAGGAAAAATGAATTCTATCATAAATTTATAGTAAAAACTCAAGAAGAGCATTTACGTATTGTGTTTTCATTCCTTAAGCTTCATTAATGAAGACTTTTGTGATCGATGAATTGCATTCTATAGATGGACATCCCATGTTTAAATCTAAATTTCCATTCACTTTTTGGATCCTTGATCCTCTCAGGGATTCCAGATTACTTTTTCAGGAAAACTAGGAATAAATTAGTCATACGTTCATTCAACTAAGCGTGTTTCTGGTTTTTTTGGGAAGTCCTTTTCCCATTCAGAAAGTACTCCAAGATTCTATCTTCCAAGAATCTAGACATATACTTCAAATTTCCAAAGGTCTAAAGTATTCAAAATTCCTTTTCTGATTAAGAATTATCCAAGTTTTCTCGATGAATATTTTCACATTCTTTCTCAAATTTCTCAAAATAAGATATACTCAATATTCTTCTTTTTTTGAATAAAAGATTCATGGGATTTACAAAATCAATTATACCCATATTTCTTCTTCTAGTATAAACACTAATCAAATTATTTAAATGAATCATTTCCATAATTCTCATAAATTGAATGATTCTAGAAAAAAAAATATGCATAACCTTCTTTATTTTTCTATCAATTGAATAATGCTCAAAACTCATCTTTTTGCATAAAATTTATTATACAAGTAAAAATAGATATAACAAAAATTCCTCTGTTCTCTATTTAATTAATTATGCATAAATTCTATTAAAGAATTTTTCATAAAAATGACAAAAATCATTCTTTTGGCATAGGAATATCTATGCCTAGAATATGATAGGAATTCCTCTTTTTGCTTCATTAAAATCATGCATAAAAATAAGATTTATATTTTTTTTCTAAAAAAATTTGCCATAGCTTCACTTTTCTATTTTAAAATGAATACTTGTAATGAAAATATGATAGGAACTCCTCTTTTAGACTAAAATTAAATTATGCATACATAGCATAATTATGATTAATTCTCTTGATTAATCTAAAATAACCATTTCTCGTTTCTAAAAATGTTAGCATAACCCTCTTTCAATTTAGAATGAGTTAATATGATTTTTCTATATCATAAATAAGTATAAAAGAATTAATCATCCTTTTTTCTAGATTAAAAATCATAAAAATAACTAATCTCTTTCTCTAGCTTGTCAAGCCTAGAGTTTGGATTAAGATAAAGAGATTATGATTAAGAATCATCCTTCTAACAAGGATCTAGCCATAAAGATGATTAATCTTTTTAAGAGAGAGATTTTCTTAAAGAAAATATTATAATTAAGCATAAAGATTAACATTAATCTAATTAGACATTATGAATCTTTAGAAAGCTTGAATTGAAGAAAAAATCATTGCTTTGAAAGCTTCTCAAGCCTTAGAGGGGTTGAGAAGAAGAAAATCATTGAGAGAATTAAAAAAATCATTAAATTAGGTTTACCTTTGAATTTGGCTTGATTCTTTGGCTAGAAGTGAAGCCCCCAAACAAGTCCTTAGCCACCAAGAGAGGGAGGGTAATTTCCAGGAGAGGATAGAGGATAGAGAAGCTCCAAAGCTCTCAAGAGAAGAGGCAAATTAGAGGGATAATAGAAATATGCTAGATGAAAATACAAAGGAATGAGGGTCTATTTATAGGTGAGGGGGGCCACTAACCAAGTTCAACTGGGTTCTAGAGCCTTCTAGCTTCAGTTTGACCCAATTCGGACAAGATTTGGATCAGTTTTGGCCCCCTTTCTGATCCAGTTTACACCAAGAGAGAGGAGAGATGAAATATCTTGATTTTTTTGAATTAAAAATATCAAGCGATGATGATAAAAAAAGGTGCCTCAAGTGGCTTTCCCTCCTTACTGAGGTGTCAAAAATGCATCATTTTACCAACATATATCATTTTTAACTAATATACCTTAATTTTTAACTAATAAACCCTATACTCAGTCAACTCTTCATCTTATGTGAACATTTACTCATTTTTGGGGTATTTTCTTTTATTCTTTGCATTTTTGTCATCCCAACACTTTGATTAATCCTATTGGCCCCTTGGAACCTTATTTGAACCTTAATCTAAAATTTTCTGAAAATGTGGACCCTTAGGCTAAGGTCTTCTTATACACATATTCAATTAATTCCTAATGCACATTGGAAAGTTCATTTTGAACTTTTGTTTCAGGGGAATTCATTTTAGATATATTAGGAGAAGTTTTGTATCCAAAAATATCTCAATTTTGAATTATCTATCTCTAGACATTTTCTCTCTCTAAGCCAAAACTAGGTAAAACAAGATCTTTTTCCATTTCTGAGGGGGGGATGATTACAAGAGATTGAAAGAGCAATTCTTACACCTGTGCATCTCAAAAGCTGGGGGGGGGGAGGAATCTTACATCCTACCCCACTTTAAAAACGTGAGATATCCTCTCATCTCGCAGCAGTTGGCGGATAATCTCTTAGTTCTCTTTCTTCTTCTATTACTTCCTGCGTTACTGCCTTGGAAGTAGATGGCCGATTTGGGAATATCTCTCTTTGACTTCCCCTATTCTGAGGCGAAGGTTTTGCATTACTTTGCATTGAAGCTGAGGGTTGGTTAGGGGGTCTACCTCTGGGGTTTCCCTGATTTTGTCGGGAAAGACCTTGATTACTCTGGAAGGAAGGAGCTGGCATCTGGAATCTTGGTCCTTGACTTCCTTGTCCTGAAAACCTTGATCCAAAAGGAGTTAGGAAATCCATAATACGATGATCGTATCTTTGGCAGTTAAAGCATTTAACTTCTTTGTTCAAGGGTGGAACTTTTGAAGTTGAATTCCAGGGGATTGTGTTCCGAAAAAAAGACATTTCTTCCATTCTGGAATTTCTCGTATCCTGAGATTGACCTTGTTGTCTCTTAGGAGGCGAAAAGTTGGAATCACCTTCCAGAGCTAGGAATCTTTTGAAATATGATGGTGCTGGCTTCTAGCGGGACAGAAATCCTTTGCCATCTGTACGGCTTCAGCCATAGCAACTGGCTTGGCATTCTTCACCAGGGTATTCAAAGGTTCGTTCATTCCCCGAATGAACCTAGCCATCAGATGTTCTTCATCTAACGATTGGCGAGTATTTGAGGAGGAGGAGAGCAAACGCCTGGTGGTATTCCTCCGTGGTTCGGCTTCCTTGGGTTAGCTCCAGGAATTCATTCATCTTAGTTTCCAGGAAGCCGGGAGGATAGAATCTCTTCCTTAGGTAAGCTTTGAGATCATTCCATGTTTGGGTGTTTCGATCCAAACGGTTTGTCTCACAGTGGTTCCTTCACGCTACCCTGGCTGTTTCTACAATTTTTAGCCTAGCAAAGAGCCACCTTACTTTTATCATTATATCCAGTGACAATCGAAGTATTCTTCCATGGGTTTGATCCACTTCTCTACTATTTCTCCCAAGTGCTCCCCTTCACTTTTGAAAGGTCCAGCCTCAGATCTATGAAGAGCTTTGTGAACATCTGGATTGAGCTCTTCCTCATCGAGTTGAGGGTAAACATTTCTACCACGACTACCTCGATCCATGATCCTATCAATACGAAAATTCTTTGTTAAGTGTCTGTTTTCCAACTTAACCAAGATGCTCAAGTGAAAAGACCACTTTATTTATAATTCAAATCCAACTTTAGATCCAACTGATTTTGGGGTTCCTTAAGATCTGGTCAACGCTCACAGAATCCTGGGATAAAGATCCCTTCTACAAGAAGAACATACATAACTCAATATCAGAAAATAGTTCATTCATATCCTTAACACAATAATGGTCTATCAGACCAGAAATTCCATCTGAACATTTTCCACGAGAATTTCAGTTATACAGGTTCACAATTTGTCATTTCTTAATTAGGTCCATTGGGTCAAAAGTCAAACAGCAAACAATTTGTCTCAGCATGATCCACTAATCTCATAGTGATCTGCTGAAAATCTTAATCGTCATCCAGGTTACTAACATCATCACTGTTGGGATTCTCTCCATTCATCCTCATCATGACTTTATTCAACTTGTCTACTTTCAACCAGAATTCAAAAAGTATCATCTTTCAATCAGAATCCAAATCAATTCGTTAATTCTCAACCAGAATTCTAAAATCATATCAACCAACATCGAAAATCATCATCTAGGATAGCATTTTTGCTTATAACTTCAAGGTCTTAGATTCACTTGTATATATTATCAATAAAGAGCTACAGTTATACCCACGGTATATACGAGTAGTCATGGTCCTTGGAGCTACAGGGTAAATACCATCATATTTAGGCCTCAAGCAAGTCAAGGATTCCACACAATTGCGGTACTTCCATCTGAAGACCCAATTCCCAATTTATGAATCTTCCTTCTGAATATCAATTCGTATGAATTTCAACACACGGTTTCAATCTTTTACTGATGATAACTCATAAATTTTTGACATTTCTTGCTTTTTGGTTTATCAACTTTAGAAAATTCCCTCTGATACCAGCTCTGTGAGACCCCTGCCCCCTTTGCACATCGAATTCTGAGGTGCTAGTAGTGGAAGTAGCAACTTCTTACTCGGGGCCTCGCCCAACGAATGTCCGGACAAGAGATTAATCCCTTGGTTCTTCGAAAATCGAACCCATAAAAACATCGAATTCTGGGGTGCTAGCAGTGGAAGTAGCAACTTCTTGCCAGGGCAAAGTCTCCCACTCGGGGCCTTGCACAACCGGACAAGAGACTAATCCCTCGGTTCTTCGAAAACCGAACCCATAAAAACTTCCCTCACCCAGAAAGCATAGGCGATTCCTCCAGGAGAATTATTCTAACTTAGGCAAAGGCCTTAACTTCCCTTTTTCATTTCGATCGAACCCGCGGATCACATGGCCGGATCAAGGGAGGAACTTGCACTTGGATCATAGAGACCAATGCTTTTTTCCTTGTCTCGAAGAGGCATAGCCGTTGATTCTTTTCCATAGAACAAGGATTATCCGTGATTTACTTCAACTATCATAACTTGAACAGAATTGAATTTTAATTATATATGTTAGATCTCCGTAGCGCCGCTTCTACAGGTGCTACTATAGGAGGGGACGGCCTTTGGCTCACCACCCAGCCGCAGAGGAAGAATGAGGATTGCCCGCCTTTAGATATCAGGAGATTTTTTGTATCCAAAAATATCTCAATTTTGAATTACCTCTCTCTAGACATTTTCTCTCTCTAGGCCAAACTGAGTAAAACAAGATCTATTTCTATTTCTGAGAGGGGGATGATTACAAGAGACTGAAGAAGCGGTTCTTACACCTGTACATCTCAAAAGCTGGGGGGGAGGAATCTTATAACTTTTGAACTACTATTTGAGCTATCAAATGCAAGAATTTTGACAGGATTAGGGAAGTAAAGTTATAGTACTCAAAAAATACTACAACTCTCTCATACATCTTGTTTCCGTATTCTTTCTATAGCACATTCGAAAAAGAGCTACAAAAACTAAATTTTTTGACATTTTCTAAAAAAACCCGCATGATTTGAGAGTGATGAAAATTAGATTTTGAGACCTTATCTACCATATGGGAAACTATTGGCATGCATACCACATATCCTAGCACCTAAAGGAAAATCCATGCAAATGGACCCTAATGGACCCTTGTTTGAGACAAGCATATAAAGGTTGTTTTGGGCTACAAGGAAACCCAAAAAAAAGGAGAAGAACGGTGGCCGTAATGGCTAACCTAAGGGGTTAAAGGTGCCAATATTGAAACTTAATCCAATATTAAAAACCAAGGGGGACTAAATATTGGAACTTTATCTAATAGTTGAAACTTACTAGCCCTTGAGGCTCATGTTTGAAGTACAATCCCCAATCATATCTTCCATAAACCAATCTTCTGCCTCCAACTGTGTCACCAAGTTTGAAACCCTTGGTGACGCTAATCCATGCAAATGAGCCCTAGCGAACCCTCATTTGAGAGATAAGGAGGTAGACCAAGCATACAAAGGTCATTTTTGGGCTATAAGGAAACCCTAAAAAAAGAGGGAAAATGGCTAACGTAGGGGTTAAACGTGCCAATATTGGAACTTAATCTAACAATTGAGACCTAGGGGGTTTAAACATGCCAATATCAAAAATTTATCCTAGCGAAAACCTACAAGCTCTTGAGAGGCCCATTCCTTAAGTACAATCCCCAATCACATCTATCATGTATTGGACTAATCTTATACCTCCAACTGTGTCACCAGGTTATCTGGTCATGCCAATCCCCACGATGACTAGTCCTATGCCAAATGTAACAATGGGTCCAACGTTTTTGCAAATGCTTGGAGATGGTACCCCACAAACCCGCAATGCCAAACTCTGGCAATATTGAACAATCTAGGAAGGGGGCTTCCATGAGGATTACATGGTGCTTTAACCAAAGGACCTATACATGACCTAAAGGAGTCATCTAGAGACATGTCCATAGAAATTTCCAAACTCATGGGCAAATATGATGGATTTATCGATCCTATTCAATTTATGCAAATGTTTGAGCAGCGATGTGAAGCATTTGGAAAAGTAGTTGGTTCATCACGTTGATGCCTATGATTAAGGCAACTTTCAAAACTACCTTTATCTATGGATTCTGGAGACAAGGCCCTAGGTGAAGTGCTATAACAAAGCTCTATATGATAAAGCAAAGAGCTGAGGAAACTGTATAGATTACATCTTATGAATGAAAAACCTAAACTCATAATGTGAGAACTAGGAGAGAAACCTTAAACCATATGGATTACATCTTACGTATGAAAACCTAAAACTCACAATGTGAGAACTGTGCAAAATGGACATGTCCACGGTTCCACTCAATGTTCTCACACAATTACAAGCCAAAAATCCTATAAAAGAACACTCTACATTAGGGGTAGAGGAGAACGTCTCAAAAAAGAACCAAATAAAGTTTCACAGCCTCCTAAACACTAGAAAGCGAATGTTATGAGAATATATTTTAAGCCTTCTTAAAAATATTATTCTAACCTCTTAGATAATTCAAAGAACTTGGATTATGTTTGCGTCATACCAAATTATTAAGTTAATATCATGGGTGATGCCATTTTAAATATTAATATATTTGCTACACATTGACCTATACTTACGGCTACCTATGTTTATTGCAGTTGGTTTGTATGGTAGGGTGATTCTTAGAGTACTTCCGTTGCCTGATGGAACATGGTTTGTATGGTAGGGTGATTCATAGAGTACTGATGGAACATGGTTTGTATGGTAGGGTGATTCATAGAGTACTTACGCCAAACCGATGAACATGTAGCTATGTTGACTATTCAAGTAGAGGAATTACCCATAGGAGATGTTGAGCCTTCCTATGGAATAATTATTTACCAATTTATTGCTGAATATTTTATAGGTGAAGAGGACTCGAGCGCATAAATTAATAATTTTGGAAGGCATTCATTATTTTGGACAAGCATTGTATTTATGTGCTAGCTTGTGCACATCCATTTATTTATTTATACAAGCTTAGACTTGAAGCATAGACTTGCGAATATTTATTTTGTAAAGCTTAAAAGCTTTCTCCTAACCCCAAGTAATCTAATATTGAAGTGTTCTCTATTTTGGGATATAACAAAGTATTTTTATGCACATGCACATGGGATGGGCCTATGTACATGAGCTTACGGTCATTTGCATGTAGGATTAGAGCACATGGGCCTTGGGACTATAAAAGGCATGTGCTCTAGGACTATTGTAGCTTTGAACCTTTTGGATACCTTTATGACATTGAGTGCCTTAGACATCTTCTCTAGTTTTCTCTCTAATCCAAGCTAATCGGGCTAATCCAAGCTAATCAGGCTAATCCTAGCTAATCTAGGCTAAACTAGAAAGCACGAGATCTCTATCCTTGATTGTGTGGCCTCTACATCATCTTTGTTATCACGATCTTCATTTCCACACTTGGATGTATACAGCCTATATGTTCAATTTTTGGCTTTTGTATATAGCCTCTTGTATGTGTATTTTCATGCACGACCACCCTTAGATTTTAAGAATAAAATCATGTTAAGAGGGGATGGTTTATACCAAAGTATTTTTAGGATGCACATGCACATGGGATGGGCCTAGGCACATGTGCTTAGGGTCCTTTACATGTGGGATTAGGGCACATGGACGTTGGGACTATAAAAGGCACATGTGCTTTAGGATTATTGTAGCTTTGAACCTTTTGGATACCTTTATGACATTGAGTACCTTAAACATCTTCTCTAGCTTTTTCTCTAATCCAGGCTAATCAAGCTAATCCTTAAACATCTTCTCTAGCTTTTTCTCTAATCCAAGATTATTGTACCTTAAACCTTTTGGATACCTTTATGACATTGAGTACCTTAAACATCTTCTCTAGCTTTTATCTAGGCTAATCAAGCTAATCCTAGCTAATCTAGGCTAATCCAAGGCTAAACTAAATGTTGCTTTCTTTCATGGGAAAAGAGAGAGAGAGAGAGAGAGAGAGAGAGAGAGAGAGAGAGAGAGTGATGTGCAAGAAAAAGCACATCTTTAGTATTTTTGGAGGCTATGGCCTTTAGTAATTGAAAACTTATAAATACTCATGTGTGGGGAATAGGCCACAAACATGGGAGGAAAGATTCCACTCAATTTTTGTGTCATACAAGAGCTAAGTAGTTTCATGTGCTAATTTATATTGCTTGATTTATGTTGAATCTGTAGCAATAGCTTAACTTGAACAGTTGAATAATTATTTTTCTTGAGATATTATCTTCCACAATTTCCAAGATGGGGATCCTTGTGTCAGTGATATCAGAGCACGGGCTAGGTCAACTTGTGGAAGAAATTGAAAAGGATTGAAGAAATTAAAGGCTAAAGGCAAAGGTTGAAGAGTAGAGGTTTTTGTGACGAAAAGGAAGGTGGAAAACCCATTGGTCAGTATAACCAAAGGGAAAGGGAAGGTGGAAAACCATCTTGTGAATCTAAAACCACTCAAAAACTGAAAACCACTTTTCAATTGCTAATCCTCTTCCTAATCAAAAGCCATGGATGTGATTAACAAAGCTCAAGGGCTTCAAAACCATTTCAATCTCATCAAACATTCTACTTCTTCTCCTCCATCAATTCAAGGGCTCTAGACGAGTTCAATCATTCCTTAAAAATAATTTGAAAAAGCACCTACTTTCAACCATGGAGGTTTTGAATTAATTATAATTAAGCTTCATAATCTCAAAAGCCTAAATAGGCGTAAATCATCAATTTTTTTGGGTTTTGGTGGTCAAATGAGTTGTTGTAAATTTCTCGTGCTTAGAAGTTCTCCCATCAATTTTAGAAATTTCAAAAAATTGGTGATTTTTTAAGTAATTTTCAGGACCCAAAATTCAAATTTTGGCTTATTTTGAGCATAAAAGGCATGAAAATAGCTAGAAAATACCCAAAATCCCAAATAAATCCAAGAAAATTTCTAAAAACTTTCTTTCAGCTTTGGGAACTAGGATTAAAGTTTTCAAATAGTGGTTAAAGTGTAAGGATTAATTTCAATCATATTTGACCTACGCTTAAGCTCATATACCTGCACATACTCCATCAGAATTATTACGTGATGCAAGACTCAAGTTTGACCTTTAACAAAAAGTTTTTGTTGCTTCAACACAAATTCAAGCCATCTTGAGAGTATCGTGCTAAGTCAATTTGTGTGCTTTATTTAATTGATTATTAATTATTTGTTACACTTTCTTTCTTTCTTTATTTGTTTGCACAAAATGGCCAATTTACCTACACAACCCACAATGCAAGAACAAATTGCTGCACTGCAAGAGTAAATAGCAAATGAACATGCTCATAGGTGTCAATTAGAGTACCGTATTAAGCTTTCTAAGTGCAAACATGATTTTTTGATTCTGATGTAGAGGAAAATGATCATGTGTTAGACACATTATTAAGGCTACATTGCATGCCCAGAATTCTCGAAAAGACACACAGATTAGCCGAAAGGCATTCAATTTCCAGAACTATGATAAGAAGAAAGATGCTCGAGTACTTATTACATGGCTCGGTCAGCTGGATGATTATTTTTCAGGTAAAAAATTCTCAAAAAAAGACAAGATTAAATGTGCTTGTAATCATTTGATTGAAAGTGCTTCTTTACAGTGGAATGTGATTAAGCAGGGCAAGCATCAACCTACTACATGGAAGGAATTCCAAAAAGTTAAATATTTTCTTCCTTCACAATACAAGGTTAAAGCTCGTCAATGATGGGATATTTTATGCCAAGTGTGGCGAAAGACAATATCCAAGCTTACATTGATAAATTTTGGAATATTATATTTATTGCCGGTCACAAGCTTACTATTAGGGTAGATATTAATATGTTTCATGCTCGTAAGCTCAGTTCTACTATGAATCTTGCTCTTAATTCTGAATGCAAAACTTCTACTTTTATATATTCTAGAATGCAAAACTTCTACTTCTAGAGATTCTAGAATGCAAGAAAATTTTATGCAAAGTCTTCTAAACCATCCTTTACTTCAAGCAATTTTGATAAATCTCGGATGTGTAAGGATAAAGATGTAGCCAAACGAGATGTTTAAAAAGATAGTAATAACAAACCCTCAAATGGCATGCTGAAGAATCATATCGTCTGGCTAATCAAACTTCTTAAGAGAGCTAGACACTTTGATTGGACTAGTCAACAAGACCATTCCTTTTCTAAGCTTAAGAAATCTTTGACTCATGCACCGATTCTTACACTATCGGATTTTCAACGACCATTCTTTGTGGTAGTTATTGATGCAAGTGGACAAGGTTTTGGTGATGCTCTCATGCAAGGTGGACATCCCATTGCCTATGAGAGTCGTAAGCTTAAACCATGACAAGGAATTAGCTGCTATCATTCATGCCTTGAGACTTTGGAAATATTATTTATTGGGACCTAAATTTTTAATCAAAATTGACTGACAGTGCATTTGTCATTTATTGACCTAACCTTTGATTTTTGTCCACTATATCAAACGTTTTGACCACCATATCAAACGAGCTTCATTTATCCATATTTTTCAACTCATGATCCAATATCAGCCAGGGAAGAAAAACGTTGTGGTAGATGCTTTAAGTAGATGTCCTAGTGTTCACAACATCTATGTGATTGAGAGTGAACTCTTGACCCCTATGAGAGACTCCTATGAGAATGATCCTAATTTATCTAAGGTTTGGATCAAGCTTAGAGATAATAATTGTAACCGTATTGGTAATCACTCATGTCATGATGCAATCCTTTCCTTTCAAAAGAAATTGTGTGTTACACAACCTTTTAGACAGTTTATATTGAAGGAAATGCATCAGCCACCATACATGGGTCATCGACGTGTTTCTACTACTTTACAATTAGTGTCTAGAGAATTACTGTTTCTACTACTTTACAATTAGCGTCTAGAGAATTCTTTTAGCCTTATCTTAAACAAGATGTAGAAAAATTTATGGCTAAATGTTCTATTATCATGAAATTAAAAGCTATAAAGGTAAGATCTAAGGACTTCTCACACCTCTACCAATCGTAAATGATACTTGGGAATTGATATCAATGGACTTCATCATGGGTTTGCCTACTACATCCAGTCATAATGACATGATTTGGACTATAGTGGACCATCTAAGTAAGCAATCCTCTTTCTTACCTTATAAGAAAACATTAACTTCTCAGCAAGCTGCGATTATGTTTATCAAGTAGATCTTTATTGCATCACGGGTTGCTAAAAGTCATTATTTTTTATAGAGACTCTAGATTCTCCACTATTTTTTGGATCACTCTTTTCTCCAACTTAGGCACTAAGACTTCTCCATCGCTTTCCATTTGGAAACAAATGGACAGACTTCTCCATCGCTTTCCATTTGGAAACAAATGGACAGACTGAGGTTACCAATACCACTATCTTGGATCTACTTAGAGCCTATGTTGCCTAACAACCTAGTTCATGGGATAAGTACATTCATCTTTTACAGTTTGCATACAATAATGCTCCTCATTTGGCTATTACCGATCAAGCACCTTTTGAGATTGTATATGGAAAAGCTTTGCCTATTTTGCCTACTAGAATTTCCCACAAAATCAAAGGTGTTGATCAATTTATTATCAATTTTAATAGCATTTTAAATGACGTAAGACATTCTATTACACATGCTCAAGAGTAATATGCTATAAGAAAGCAAACCGCAAACGCAAAGCTATCTCTTTTGAAATTGGAGATTATGTACTTTTAAGAATTGAGAAACACAGACTTAAGAGTGTTGAGAATTTCCTAGCTGTTAAGCTCACACTGAGATTTTATAGACCTTTTAAGATGAGTCACAAAATTAATGATGTTGCTTACATACTAGAATTACCTTCTCATCATTGGGGCTGTTCATAATTCATTTCATGTTAGTTTGCTTAAACCTTTCAGGGGATCACTTCCCACTCATCTTATGTATGAGGATCCACCTCTTATTGAGGGTGAGGAAGAAGTTTTGATTCCAGATACTATCATTGACCAACATATTACATCAATCCGTGTACTGCTAATTAATATATCAAATAGTTAGTGACTTTTCAAAATCATCCGTGAAGATACAAGATGGGTGCCTGAGAAATATTTCTATGCTTTTCCTAAGATCCTATGTTCTTTTCAATAAACCCACAATTGAGGGAAATTGCAAACTTAAGTAAGAGGGAATGTTATGAGAATATATTTTAGGTCCTCTTGAAAATATTATTATACCCTCTTAGATAATTTGGGGACGCTTAGCTTATCTTTTTGTCATGCCAAATTATGTTAATAACGTGGGTGATGCCATTTTAAATATTAATACATTTGGTGAAAATTTATGTATGTTTGCGGTTGCCTATGTTTATTGCGATTGGTTTGTATAACAGGGTGATTCTTGAAGTACTTACGCCTCATAAACATGTGTGTGGTGATGGAATAATTATTTACCAATTTATTGTTGGATATTTTATAGGTGAAGAGGACTCGAAAGATTGAGGCGAAAGTTCATAAATTAATGATTTGGGAAGGCATTCATTATTTTGGACAAGCTTTATGTTTATGTGTTAGCTTGTGCACATCCACTTATTAATTTTTACACGCTTAGACCTGAAGCATAGACTTGCAAATATTTATTTTTTAAAGCTTAAAAGCTTTTCCCTACCCCAAGTAATTGAATGAAGAGCTCTCTATTTTGGGAAAAGAGAGAGTGTGTCATGCAAGAAAAAGCACATCTTTTGTATTTTTGGAGGTTATGGCCTATTTTAGCAATTGAAAACTTATAAATGCTTATGTGTGGGAAATAGGCCACACACATGAGGGGGGAAGATTGCACCCAATGTTTGTGTCATACAAGAGCTAAATATTTTCATGTGCTAATTTCTAAAGCTTGATTTATGTTAAATTTGTAGCAATAGCTTAAGTTGAATGGCTGAATAATTATTGTCTTTCACAAATTCCTAGATGGGGATCCTTATGTCAGCGGGGATCCTTATGTCAGCGAAAGCTACACAAATTGAAGAGGTTAAGTCTAAACCTCAAGACAAGGAAAAGATGCCTAAAGAAAGCAACACAATGCACAAGCATTGACACTAAGGACGACCCAATGTATGCAAATGTTGCTACAAGCGCTCAAAAGAAAACTCACTCTTAGTGCATGTGAAATAAAAATGGGAACCTATTAGTGATCCAAGAAATACCAAATGAAGAAACAAGGTCTAGCACCTCATCTAGTGTAGTTGAAAGTAAAATAAAAGCACTACGCCGACAGGGAGGGACTAATCTATCACAGATTGATCGCTTTTATGTGGGCGACTGGTTAGGGGAGCGAGGGGGCTCCATCGGCATTCTCGCTGGCACCTCATTTTCAAATCATGCGCCAGTTATCTTGACATTGGAGGAGAGGACACGGGAGCCCAGCTTGCAGTTGAGGATCCCAGAGAGGGTTCTTACAGATCCTAGTCTCACTGAGGACATTGAGAGGATTTGGCATGATAGTCAGTGCTCTGACTAGGATGCAGCAGGCCAGTGTGCCTAGGGACTCATCGAGCTTAGCTCTTTTCTGCACGCTATAGCTTTGACACGGTTGGGAGAGATTCGCGCGCGAGAGCATCGGCGGGCGGCTGAGACGCAGCCTTGCTTCGCTTCAGTGCCTTCAGGAGTAGCAGCCTGCATGTGAGTGGGTGGCGTCTCAGCTTAGCCAGGCACGCCAGGAGGTTAGAGAGGCAAAGGAGCAGAGACATGAGTTTTACTATCGTCATTAGGCCTCTCAGTGGTGGACGCAGCTTGGTGATAGAGTGACTAGGGAGTTCTTTGAGATTACTGGACCCCGCCATGCTCGAGCAGGAGTCCGTCAGCTTGGGAGGCCGGATGGATCGGTAGCTACTACTGAGCCTGGAGAGATCAGATCCATTGCCACTGGATTCTATAGAGACCTGCTTTCAACGGAGCCAGCCACTGAGGATCGGGATGCTTGCAAATAGACTGTGTGGGCCCATGTGCAGAGGAGGGTCACAGATCGTATGCGTATAGTTCTTGGTGCGCCTCTTTCAAAGATTGAGCTTGCTGAGGCCTTGAGGGTCCTGCCACGACATAGTTGCCCAGGGGAGGACGGACTGACGCCTGCCTTTTTTATGCGCTATTGGGACCTTTTGGGGCCAGGCCTCCGCTCCGCAGGGGCTTTCAGTATGTTTTGGACACTGGGGTGATGCCACAGAGCTTTTCAGAGGGCTTGATCTTTCTTATCCCCAAGGGGGAGGGAGTATCAGATGATATTCGGCATTGGAGACCTATTACGATCCTCAATACTGTCTACAAGGTTTTAGCAAAGGCCTTGAGTTTGAGGATCCAGCCCTTCTTGGGGGAGTTGATTCGTGCTACCCAGACAGGATTTGTCAAGGAGCGCAGTATCCTTGACAACATCTTCACCTTCTGGGAGGCGACGGCCCGAGCTAGATTTCTTGGTGAGGACTTGGTCGTGATGCTTCTCAATTTTGAGAAGGCATACGATAGGGTCGATTGGGGTTTCTTAGAGGGCACTATGCTTCGCCTGGCCTTTGAGCCAGGTTGGATTAGAGGGGTTGGATTAGAGGGGTGGCGGCTCTGTATTCCATAGCTCGTAGCCAGGTGTTGATTGCAGGAGGACGGGGCCGAGTTTTGAGCTGACCAGATCAGTCCGTCAGGGGTGTCCCCTCGCCCCTTTTCTTTTTCTCTTCTTTGCGGAGGCTATGAGCATGTATTTGACGGCAGAGGAGGTTGGTTTGAGAGGACTCCAGCTCCCAGTCCGGGGGGAGGACCTACTCGATGCTGAGTTTGCTGACGACACGGGCTTATTTTTGCATGGCCAAGAGGCCAATCTTATTCGGGCAGAGCAGTCGCTCCAGGTTTTTAGTGCAGCTTTGGGAGCATTGATCAATTGGTGTAAGACAGTGGCTTTTTGGATCAGCAGCGCTCCCACTTCGGCATGGAGCCCGGACCCCGGTTTTAGATGGATTCCTCCTGGCACAGCAGTGCGGTATTTGGGATGCCAGATTGGACTAGATTTGTCACCTGAGCAGCAGATTGCCCCGCTTCTTCTGAGCATTCGGAAGAAGCTTTTGTACTGGAGTACAGCTCGACTATCCTTGGCTGGGAGAGTGGTGGTGGCAAATCAGGTGCTGTTAGCGACCATGTGGTACATTACGTCTTGCTGGATCTTCTCGAGCTCTTGCATCAGCCAGGTACAGAGGCTGATCAGGAACTTTCTGTGGTCTGGGCGGGACGGTCAGCCAGCCCAGGCAAAGGTTGCATGGGCAGTTATTACACTTCCGCTGGCTCAGGGAGGCTTGGGCATTATAGATCCAGTAGATTAGAGTAGAGCCTTATTGGGAAAGCTTATTGTTCGGGGGCTGCTTCCAGGCAACTGAGCCTTGGAAAGAGCTTCTCTTGCAGCGACTGCAGGCTCGAGCTCCCCCAGCAGGGGGCACTTGGGCACCAGAGATTCGATGGATCTTCATAGAGATGAGGAGGATAGGCCTCAGTAGAGGATGGGAGGATAGATTTGCTTTGAGCATCCTGAGAGCTTGGGAGCTGCTAAGACTGGGGCTCTCTCAGCGACCTCCTTCTTGTGTTGAGGAGCGGGCTAGACAGCCGCTCATCTGGAGCCTAGCGGTTCGCACAGAGCAGGGTCATATGCTGGGTTCTCGGCCTCGTCTAGCCTGGGGAACCTTGGCGGCAGGCCCAGCATGCAGTTTTGGAGACTGGCAGGCCTTCTGCAGTCTCCCAGAGGAGATCCAGGTGGAGAGGCTGAGTCACTTCAGAGGGGGGTTGATTATGAGGGATGATATTCAGGAGGCACTCACAGAGGAGTGGTTCACGCGTATCGAGCCAGTGGCCCCATAGTGGATGGGAGCCTTTACACAGTTGGAGATTCTGATTGCTATCAGAGCTTGCACTGAGGATGGCAGATGCCTCTACTATGAGATTCAGGGGCTCAGCAGTTGACACCTGGCTTGTTTTCAGCGGGGTCTTCCGACGGCCTGCGTTCGATGCGGCCACCCTATGGAGACCAGAGACATTGCCTATGGGATTGCCCTCAGGCGCAGTAGATTTGGCTGCGGATGCTACGTATTCTGGCCCCCCTCTCTCTAGAGGGTATGTTTAGGTGGGGTGCCGCTGCTTGGTCGACTTTGTCAGGGCCTGCTATGGGTTATGAGATGGAGTAGGACAGTCAGGCCATCAGATTCATTAGGGGCCAGCCTCGCCTTGTTCCGTCACCGGATTTCTCGTCCGCCAGCTGGACATAGGAGAGGGATTTACGATGGGAGCTCCTTAGCAGCCTCACCATCTGGTTCACCTGGAGGGCCCGATGTTTCAGGGACTTTGAGGGGAGACTGGAGCCTCCAGCAGAGACTGTATGGGGGATTTGGTAAGAGTTGATCCACACCCTTGGAGGACAGTATGACCGCATCCGAGGTGACTCGGATGAGGTGACTCGGATGAGGCGATCTTGCGGCGCCAGGCCTTTCACACCACCTGGCGGCGCAGCGGCCCCTTCTATACCCTACATGCGGGATCCCCCCGTTGGCATTACAGGCCACCTGTTTGGCTTTTCCCCCCTCCTATTGTATGATTTAACCCCTCAGTTCTTGGTACTGATGCTTGTATTTTGCAGCACCTAGGGAGAGTCTCCTGGGCTGCCTTGCTTTGTTCACTGCTCTGTTTTTCTTATGTTTGAGTAGGAGAGGATCTTTTGTAGCCCTATGGGCGTTTTTATATAACTAATGAAAGGATCTTTTCTCGAAAAAAAAAAGCACTAAGACGACCCACCACCCCAAGATGAGAACAAGAGCCTTAGCAAAAAATGCTCAAGAGACCATTCTCAAATTGGTTGAAGTGAGTAGGTCACTAGTACATTGAACCACATCGAAGTGTTGCTTGGGTCACCACTTGACATTGAACCACATTGAAGTGTTGATTGGGTCACCACTTGACATTGAAAAACATCTTGTTAATTTCCCAAAATTAACTAAAAGAGGAGTACCACTATCCTCTTCAAGATTAAGAGGCACTACATAAACTGATCCACTAAACCATGATGCTACACAAGAACCTCCAAGGTCTTTACAACAGGATTCTAAACAAGACTTAGTAATAGAGTAAGGAGCCTTTCGCTGCCATTGTTCATGTGTTGAGCACCACGTTGGGTACTTTCAAAATGATGAAAATAAAAATGAGAAAAACTATGCTTTAGATCGACTCTTTGGGAATAAATCTGGGATTGAAGATTCATGTCTCCATCTGAGAGTAAATGGGAAACTGAAATTAAAATTGAAATTTAGACATCAAAGTTTGGCTAGACTTCCCTATGGGAAAAAATGTTGAACAAAAAAGAGAAATGATTAGTCCTAAATCCAATCACAACATCGTATCAAGGGAAACTTGGGTATCCTTGGAAAAACCCACACTCACCCCTAGAAACATTGATGTGATAGATGCTAATGGGAAATACATGAAATTATGGGGTTATTTCATTCTTCCCATTTAGGGGGTTGCCATAGCATGGGAGTTCCACGTTACTCCTGATGACCTTAAAGAAATCATCTTGGGTGGCCCTTGGATTAATATTTCTTTGTACTCTATTGACTCACATCAACGTAAACTATCACCTTATGGCACACCTAGTGAGTATGCTCACAATGCTCTAAAACCATGGAGCTTGAAATCCCAATACCTGAACTTGATCAACCTCTAAATCTTCCAAGATTGGACGTAGGATTTAAAGCATTTAGAAATATCAACACAGTTTAAGCCCAACTTTATCCATGGTGTGAACATAATCTCATGACCCTTGAACTATGAAAATTATTAGGTCAACCTACACTACAAGCTTATCTTAGCGGATTTCTTTCATGCAAGACATGAATATGCCATGTTTGGGGTACTTTGAACATATAGCCATGCAAACTAACTCCCTTAGTTGCAAATTCTTTGTTGGTTGAGTTTGTGTTGGAAGAAAACTTTAGTTCCAGGATGGAAATAAATTATTGCTACTAGTGTGAAACCATTCTTCATTAGCAATACAATTACTATGAAGATTCACAGCATGGAGATGGTGATACCATTTTGTGACACAAAGGATCCAACACTAAAGGATCTATATGATGCTAATCGCAAGTAGGCTACAAGGCTCCTCTTAGAGAAAGCTCCTCAACATAAGAACTCATCTTCTCTATCAAAATCCCTTTACAGGAGACAAAGTCTCTATCCTTTGATCTCCATCCTCATCAAAAGAAAGTTGCAATTGGTTGCAATTGGGGAGTTCGTTGCAGTTGGTTGCAATTGGTTACAAAATGGGGAGAGGCTGAGAGAGAGGGAGGGATAAAGACAGAGAGGGAGAGGAGAGGGAGAAGGAGTTGGTTGCAAAATGGGGAGAAGGGAGAGAGAGAGAGAGAGAGAGAGAGAGAGAGAGAGAGAGAGAGAGAAGGAGTTGGTTGCAAAATGGGGAGAGGGAGAAGGAGTTGGTTGCAATTGGTTGCAAAATGGGGAGAGAGAGAGAGAGAGAGAGAGAGAGAGAGAGAGAGAGAGAGAGTTGAGGGAGAGGAGAGGGAGAAGGAGTTGGTTGCAATTGGTTCAAAATGGGGAGAAGGAGTTGGTTACAATTGGTTGCAATTGGTTCAAAATGGGGAGAAGGAGTTGGTTGCAATTGGTTCAAAATGGGGAGAAGGAGTTGGTTGCAATTGGTTGCAAACAATTGGTTCAAAATGGGGAGAAGGAGTTGGTTGCAATTGGTTGCAATTGGTTCAAAATGGGGATAAGGAGTTGGTTGCAATTGGTTCAAAATGGGGAGAAGGAGTTGGTTGCAATTGGTTTAAAATGGGGAGAAGGGGGGAGGAGATGGTGAGAAAGCAAGAAATAAGCATAAGACATGTGGAGAGAGGGAGGAAGAGGGAGGGAGAACATGGAGCGAGAGAGAGAGAGAGAGAGAGAGAGAGAGAGAGAGAGAGAGAGAGAGAGAGAGAGAGAGAGAGAGAGAGAGAGAGAGCTATGAGACCACAGTGATACAATAATGTCCATGGCATATCTCATCATGGAATGGAAAATAAAACAGAAAGAAAACATAAACATAGCTATCTCACTGGGGTGATACAAAATTGTCCATGGAATACTAAGAACATAGAAACATGAGAGCAAAATCAGCTCCGAGTAGATTATATAGCACTCTCCAAAATATCACGAGTATGGCCGAGAGGTCTCCCTCAGCTATGTCACGTGGAAAGGTAGCTCAATGTGGCGGTGAAACATGTCTTGGATTTGGAGCTGCTGATGAGGTGATCGTGTGGCCAATGGGGGGTCCGAGGGCATCGGGCACGCTGGAATGCAGAGGCTTGGTACGAGGTAACTCCTCTCAGGCGAGGTAGGTCCAGAGTAGCTTCCATAGTAGCTCGTGAAGGGTCCACAAGATCCACTATGTTGGTGTCCTTCACCTCCTAGGTCTAGAAGAAATTGGTGATGGTTGGTTGGCAAGGGAGGGGGCGGGGTGGCTGGGGCCGAGGCTCTCTAAAGAAGGTGTCACTGTGTCTGCCGAGCTCAAGCACGAAGAGGCCCAGGCAATGCTAGTCCTGGAAGTCAATGATCCTGGGGTGGACCGAATCCCTCACGAAATAGATAGTGAAACCTCCCGCGGATCTCATAGTATACTAGGCAGCGGCATATGTAATGCTCCTCCGTCTGAACCCCTGTGTGGCATAGTCGGCAGATCCTCTCAAATCTGGGTCTTTGTATGAGCTTCTCGGCTCTGAAAATGCGCTTAGCTCTACCTGTCTCCACTTTGAGGTGGTGGGGGATGAAACCCGTATCCGGTCAATCGCAATCCGCATGCCATGGGACATGTGAACACTCAAGTAGCCCGACTACTGGATGAATCCATCCTCAGTAAGTGTGTGAGGAAGTGATCTCTGTAGAAGTGCATCTTCATGGGGGGAGATCCGGAGGTATAATCCATGTGCAATGTGTGTAGAGGCTGAGAAGATCTAACCGGATAACCCAGTTGGCATCCTCGTGAGATAGTCGGAGAAAAGGGGAGTCCAAACTGTACTGAAGGGGGGGTAGGTGGTCCATGCAAAGCCCATATACTGAGTACCAAGTGGAAACTAGTGCATACCATACTCTAGAGTGGCCCTCAAGTGCTAGCTGTCTAGAGTATTCCAGGGAAAGCCTCAGGTACTGTGGGGATCCATGTGATTGATGTGATGAGGTATGTGACTATCTGGAAGAGTGCATCCACTACCATCGGGGCTGCAACAAACTCTGCCTGGATAATCTAGTGTGGGACTGATGGTTTGCTGCAAATCATACGGGAGAACATCATGACCTGGGGCCTCTCAACTTGCTTGCCAAGCCTCATCGGATAAATCTAGCCCCCAAAAGGCTGCTCCATACATCAAGGCTGGTGTGACGAGGGTGTCAAAAAGCCAGCCCTTCATCCTAGGCTCCTGGAAATGTGCCTAGAAGCACTGCCGCTCAAGTAAGCTCAAGGCTGCATATCCCCACTTCACTTTGGCATGTGCTGTGGGAACCATGGTAAAGGGTGGGCCACTGAAAGTGACACCAAGGTAGACATAGGGTGGGCCACTGAAAGTGACACCAAGGTAGACATAGGATGAGATAATCTCCATAGGATCCCCTCTATATGTGAAGCTCAATTTGGATGTGAAGGGGCAAGAGTTATTGAAGACCATTACCTTGGTTTTACCAAGGTTAACAAAGAGGTCCCGCTGAGTGCAAAAGTCATGTAAGGCATCCAACTATCTCTGAAGCCCTTCGGCTGAGTCTGAGAGGAGGACGATGTCATCTGCATAAAGTAGTATGGGGATCAATAAGCCTACTAGTGTGGAAGACTAGCCTCGCCTAATCCATCAATGAAGCTCGAGATCTGATCAATGTAGAGGCCAAAAAGAGTGGGTGATAGAGGGCAGCCCTGTTTCACCCCAATAGTGCTGGAAATCTCCTGTGATGCACCTCTTGGGGATCTCACTCATCTCGTGAGGTGACGGACTCATAGAGGGCGATGATGCTCTAAACCATGTTAGATGGGACTCCGATCTCCTTTAGACAATGTAGGAGGCGGGCTCAGGGTACAATATCAAAAGCTTTGCGAAAATCCACAAAGCATAGTAAATCCTCTGATTTTGTGCTCTATCCTCCTCGATGATGGCACGGAGCATGAAGATAAGGTCAAGGGTAGAGTAGCTCCTCCGAAAGCAAGCTTGTCCTGAGGCTCTGCATCCCTGGCTCTCTGCAAATGAGCTGAGCTCCGCCTCTAGCACTAATCCATAGAGTTTGGCCAATGTGTGGCCAATCATGATCATCTTGTAGTCATTTAGGATCAAGTGGATCTCCAGCTTTGAGGATGGGGCTGATGGTGTTGGTGGACCAAGAGGGTGGAAATCCTTCACAAAGGGCTCTATTGAACATGTAGGCTAGTAGGGGTGCTAGGGTATCATCGGCATGCAAGATGTACTCTCGGCAGTGAGTCCCTCATGATCCTGGGCTTGCCCATTGTGTAGTCTACAAACGGCCTTGAGGACCATGCCCTTTGTGAAGAAGGTGGAGGTGGTGGGACGGGGATCTGGTGGTGGGGGTAGGGGTGGCTTATGGGGGATATGATAAAGGGAGCATGCATAGGAGTGCCATGTGTCCAGGCAAGTGATAGGTGTGGAGGGCAATGTTCTCAGAGTTTCCTCCAGGCCTCTTTGTAGTTCGGCCCTAAGAAAAGTTGGTATAACTCATCCTCTTTCCAAGCATAGAACTCGCGTTTCTTGCATTGGGTAAGCCATTGAGAAATCCGTTGCGCTTGGTGCTGCGTGATTTGCCCAATCTGTACCTCATGCTTAAGATGGGAGTGTGTGGCCAGGCATTCATCATCATACCAACAGTTCTGGGGTATGGAATCGTAGGATGGCTTGGCGGTAGACTGCTGTGTGCAGATGAAGGAAGCGATGGCAGATGTGTGGAGTATGGTGATGAGCTGTGATGTGAAGGTGGATAGGGGGACAATAGGTTCCACATCCTGGAGTTGGTGGTAGATGTGGTTAGAGTAAACAAGATTAAGCTCATGATAAAAAAGGACTCGAGAGTAGTGTGAGATGGGGGTGGTGGTGGAGGGATGGGTGGTGTGCAGGTAAGAGTGAAAGAGAGGTAAGCATGGTCAGCTTCAAAAGGGGGTGGTGGGATGGAGAAGTCGGGGAGAAGGTGTGCCAAAGCCGAAGATCCCATAAGGTAGTCCACGGTGTTAGTACCTCCTGAGTGAGGGCGTCAAAGGAGGGCCATCGGGACATCCCGTTATAGGTAACGAGACCATGTGCAGCTCCTAGCTCTAAGAAATATCTCCCATACACTGTGACCTCCTCACGGTCCTGTGATGATTGCTGCAACCCTATGTTAGTGATGTTCAGCTCTTGTAGCCTGATAGGGTTGCCTAGATCGAGTAGTGGGACCTGCTGACTTCCCGTCGTGCTGGCGTTGAAATCCCCGAGCAGGAGGACTTCCCCCAACTGTGAGAACTCCATGATATCCCCATATAATGGTAAGTACGATGGCTGGCCATGTTGTGTGCGGCGTAAGGGGAGTGGCGTGGTGCAAAATAACACACAACAATGTGGATGACTCTGTGTCACTGCTAAGCTGAGCCGCACACAAAGATACTGTGCATTCTCATCCTTCCGGACAATGCTGAGAATCTGTCAAAGATGGGATCTAAAAAAGACAGCTACCCCCCCAGAGCCACGTACTCCTCCTGATGTGCAGGTCTCGCCTCGAAAAGTTGACTCCCACTCATACCCGGCTATGTATGGTAAGCCCCTCTCAGGGCTCTGATGAGTCTCTGTATAAAAAATGACATCCCTGCCTATGAGAATCTTGCTCAACCCTCCTGGATTCAACCACAACATGCCATTGTAGTTCCATACTGCCAACCTCAAGTGTTTGGTCTCATAGACCCCGCATCCCTATTTGGGACTACGCTCAGTGATAATGACCCTACCATCTCTGTAGATAGCCCACTTGCTTGCTCTGTGGGCCTCGTGAACAGTCGCCACACCATCGCCTCATGCCACTGTGCCACCTATGCTAGAGTGAGATCATGTCCATGTACACCTGTGTGCCCTTGAGGGTAGCCTGCCTGTCTAAGAAGGTCTGTATGCTGGTGGCATCAAGGAATCTAATGATGAGGGGCCGCTCTCGTGTCATATCCTTCCCTGCCCTCCATGTATCTGCAAGGGGGGGGTGATCTTGTCCACTCCTAGCATTTGGCAAAGTGTCATGGCATCCTCCTTGGGGGAAGCCCCCACCTGTAGCCCCTGTACTCACACATGGAGGGCCCTATCCTTCCTGCGTTTCTCCTCCTTTTGAGAGTCTCATGTATGATGCTCTGTGGGGGTTTGGGCTTCTTCACCACTTGCACCCAATCTTTCTTAGTGGTCTGCAGTTCTTCCTGCAGCTTTCAATTGCTCCAAGTCAGCCCTCGTGAATATTCAGTTCCCCTTCCTCCACTGTATGGTCCTTGACCGTAGCCTTTAGGGCTTCCATTTCTGCATGGAGTTCCCCTATCATTGGGGTAGCCTTTAGCATTCCTATTTGTTGCAGCAGCTGGGTCTCTTTCAACATTTGAATCACCTCTTCCTGGTGGTTCACCTGGGCTGCCAGTTCTTCAATCTTGTTGTTCTTTCCCTGTATCTCCTTGCGGAGACCTTTCAATTGTTTGTCATGTTGGTTCAGAACCCTGTCCAGCACCTTCTTTTGTTCGCCCAATAACTTCTTGGTGTTGTCCTCCACTGTCTTGATGTATGCCTCCAGCTCCTGTAGTTCATTGTGGTTATTTCCCCCTAGTTTTTGCCTTGGAGGCCTGAGCAAGGGCGTGTGGGAAAAGGAAGCCAGACACACAATACACACAGTCACAATGCGACAGCACAACGGGTGGGAAAAGGGAGCCGGACACATAGTACACACAGTCGCAACGCGACAGCATAGCAGGTGTGCACTACAATAGCATTGAAGGGGGGTGAAGCACATCAAGGGCCACCAGCATGCAGCGCGAATAGAGGAGGGTGCGAGGGTGCTCATGCCATTGCAGAGAGAGAGGGAGCGCAGACATCAATGCAATGAACAAGGTGCAGTAGGCAGCGCAAACACGGTGCCTGCACACAGAGAGAGAGAGAGAGAGAGAGAGAGAGAGAGAGAGAGAGAGAGAGAGAGAGAGAGAGAGAGAGAGAGAGAGAGAGAGAGAGAGAGAGAGAGAGTATGGTTGCAATGGGGGGCTTTGGGGGTGTTGGGCTGAGTTGAGTTGAGGTGGAGGGGGGAGGAGGTGGGCTGGGCTAGGCTGGGCTGAGTTGAGGTGGAGTAGGGAGGAGGGGAGAAGAGAGAGCAGACAAGGGTATAGAGAGAGATTGGTTGTGAAAAAAAACCCGCTTCATGCTCACACTCTAGCACTAGTACACGGAGTGAAAATCCATATTGCTAGATGTGATTACTCTATATTATTTGTAGTTATGGAGATCGAGAAAATCATCGGAGCCTACCCTATACTGTAAGGACATCCATGGTTACAACAAGGCAAGACCAAGCTACTAACCAAATCACCTTACGAAAAGAGAAGAAGAAGATCACGACCATAATTTGTCGGTGTATAGAGCAAGTCACTAGATCACGGCCATAATTTGTCGGTGTATAGAGCAAGTCACTAGATCTGCAAGACCATTGTATGCTAAAGGTCTAAATTGGGTTGAGGAGGAAGAGGAAGATAAACTCTAGATTTGTTTTCTCTTTTTGAGTTGGATGTGGTCTAGATTATTTCCAAATATGGTCCCTCTTCCTTAATGATATAACCAAAAGTAGCTAATGGATTGGCTACACCAATAGAGGAAGACAACTATAAAGACACATGGACAGAGGTTCTTGCTCCCAAAAATGGTCCAAGAGATCTTAAAGCCTCTCTAGCCATAGAAGGTGTAAATGAAGTAAAAATGTAAAGAATTTGCATAGTAGTTAACGATGGGAATTGGAAGACATGAACTTGGGAGATGTAGATAATCCCTGAAAGGTACGGATAAATGCCAAATTAGGAGATAACTTTAAAGAGGAGCTATATGGATTGCTTGAATCCTATATAGATGTGTTTGCTTGGAGCAACACTAGAGAAACATTGATATGAAAGGAATTGATCTCTAGTTCTATAAGCAATGTCTTAATTTTAAGGAAGTCGTAGTTCCTATCCAACTGTGGCATCGTAATGAATCCCAAATATGCCAAGTCAGTCAAGGAGGAGATTGACAAATTGTTATAAGTTGGGTTCATTTATCTACTTGGTTATCCCCAATAGTGCTTATCCTAAAAATAAAACAAATTGAGGGTCTATATAGATTATAGAAAGCCGAATATATCCATTACAAAGATCCATTTTCTGCTACTGTTTATGGATTCCCTACTATTGGATGTAGTGGTCACAAAACAATGAGATGTACTCTTTTCTCGATGGTTTCAGTGGATATAACCAAGTGTTAATAGCTAAAGATGATGAAGAGAAGACATATTTTGTGACTGAATGGGAAGTGTTTTCCTCCAATGTGATGACATTTGCTCCAACACTTTATGGATGGTGTAAGACATTTTCTGACAAGTATTTAACAAGGTTCATGAGAGTATTCTTTAACAAGCTTCATGAGAGTATTTTTTTATAAATATTTAACAAGCTTCATGAGATTATTTTTTGATGATTATTTAACAAGCTTCATGAGAGTATTCTTTGGATGATTTTAGTACAGACCTCCTTCCTTTGAGGTTGCGTTTAGAGAACTGCTTGAAATACTTGTTGAGTCTGAACTTAAAAAAATGTGCTTTTGGTAGTCAATGTTGGAATTCTTTACATGTGAAACAAGCTCAAGCAATTCTATGGATGTTAATGAGGGTGTTGCAAATGTAGAACAAGGTCAAGTGAATGTTATAGATGTCACTAAAGGGTGGCCACAATACAAGGCGTTCAAGACGTCTATTCACACTCGGGAAAACATTTCCAATTTCACAGATTTGGTGTGTCTATGTTGATTATAGAAGAGAAGAGCTTGGGTGAAGACCAACAATCTTCACAAAACAAAAACAGTTCAGAGCAACAGGCCTTCTACACAAGTTCAGGAAGAGGACAAGGTAGAGGAGGCCGTGGACGCGGTCAAGGAGGTGGTTAAACAAGTAATCAAAATTTTGGCCAGCACAGCAGTAACAACACAATAGTCCCAGAATTTACAACAACGCGACAACAACAACACGCAGGTGGAAGAGGCCAATTCAGAGGTAGGGGGAGTCAAAGAGGTCGTGGAAATTGGCAAAGGCAGCATAATGATACACGTGCATGCTTTTATTGTGGTAAGCCTGGACATGTGCAGGCAGATTGTTATAAGAAGCAGGCTGACATGCAAAATGAAAAATTGCAGCAAAACAAATATGCATCCTCGAGCAGAAACAATGAGGATAATGAAAGGTTATTTGTTATGCAGCATGTCGTGAATGCCATGTCTGAAAATGTTAAAGCAGTACATAAAGATGATGTATGATATATTGATTCAGGTGCTTCGAACCACATAACAAGTCATGGGGAGTGGTTCAAGGAGATGAAAAACCATGAAAGACCAGGTTTTGTGGAAACAGGGGATGACACTGCTCATCCAATTGCCCATGTTGGAGATGTGCCATTGTCTATGCAGGATGGCAAAGTGAAGTACCTTGCAGATGTACTTCATGTTCCAAACATAACAAAGAATCTGGTTTCAGTTGGCCAAATGATTAAGCAGGGTTTGCAAGTTCGGTTTAACCCTGATGGTTGTTATGTTGAAGACTTTAAAGAGGTTGGTTGCAAAAGGCAACAGAGTGGGCAGAATGTTTACATTGAATGTAAACAGTAAACATGCCTGAAGTGAGTGTTGCGATGTTTGCAAATGGTTCAAGAATTGTTACAGACACAGACATTTGGCATAAAAGAATTGGACATGTGAATGTGCACAAAATAAAGTCTATGCAGACTAAAGGAATTGTAACAGGGCTGCCAAAGTTTAAAGTTGAAGGTATGCAGAGAATATGTGAAGCATGCTAATTTGGAAAGCAAACAAAGCATGTATTTCCATGTAATAAAAATGTGAGCAGAAATGCACTAGATGTTGTGCATTCAGATGTATGGGGTCCTACAAAGACCATGTCTATGGGAGGCTGCAGGTATTATGTGACATTTATTGATGACCACACAAGGAAAGTGTGGGTATACTTCATGAAGGAGAAGAGTGAGGTGTTCACTCATTTTCAAAATTTCAGAGTTATGGTTGAAAAGCAATCAGGGAAATATGTAAAGTGCCTAAGGTCAGATGGAGGGGGAGAGTACTTCTCCAATGAGTTCTCTGAATTTTTGAAGAAGAATGGTATTCGGAGACAGTTTACATGTAGGTACACTCCGCAGCAAAATGGAGTTGCTGAGCAGAAAAATAGGCACATTGCTGAGATTGCGCGAGCATTGATGGAAAAGAAGAATATGCCGCATAGCTATTGGACTGAGGCTATTTCTACAGTAGTTTACATCATGAACAGGACTCCAACTACAGCCATACATGACGTAACTCCAGAGAAGAGGTTTAGTGCAAAAAACCTGATTTGTCTCATCTGAAAGTCTTTGGATGCATTGCATATGTGCATGTGCCAGATGAGATGAGAACTAAGCTGGATCCAAAAGCTGAAAAATGTGTGTTTATTGGATACTCCCTTGAGCAAAAGGGATACAGGTGTTATAACCCTGCTACACGTGAGTTAAGGGTAAGCAGGGATGTTTATTGGATACTCCCTTGAGCAAAAGGGATACAGGTGTTATAACCCGGCTACACGTGAGTTGAGGGTAAGCAGGGATGTTGTCTTTGATGAGATGAGCAGCTAGTATGGTGCTGAAAAAGAAGCTGTTGGGGCTGATGTGAGTGGAAATGTGGTTACATAGAATACAAGTCAGCAATCACAATCTTTGAGTGGACCAGGAGAGTCCTCATCTAGTGGTTCAGTTGATAGACCATGGAGTGGCAGGCTGCATCATAATACCAGTCCTGCAAATGTGATTAGTACATCACGTAAAGGAAAAGAGAAAGTGGTTGAACCCCCCTTAGTATGCCTGACATTTCTGCAGGGCACTCTTATGTTGATGGAGAGTCTAGTGGCTCAGAGATGAGCCTTGATGAGGAGCTTGGGATACCAGCTATGAGAACACTTGGTGTAAAGAAGGCTATGAGAACACTTGGTGTAAAGAAGGCTATGGAAGCCATGGAGTGGCAGGCTGCATCATAATACCAGTCCTGCAAATGTGATTAGTACATCACGTAAAGGAAAAGAGAAAGTGGTTGAACCCCCCTTAGTATGCTTGACATTTCTGCAGGGCACTCTTATGTTGATGGAGAGTCTAGTGGCTCAGAGATGAGCCTTGTTGAGGAGCTTGGGATACCAGCTATGAGAACACTTGGTGTAAAGAAGGCTATGGAAGCCATGAATGCAAAGCTGCGAAGATCTAGGAGAGTGAAGAATCCTATGCAGAGGTTTACCTATTATGGTTGGCACATCACTATGCATACATTGCAAAGGTTGTGCAGGTTGTAGAGCCCACATGCATTGATGAGGCTGTTGGAAATGTGTGTTGGGAGAAAGCTATGGATGAGGAGATGGATGCACTATATGGAAATGAGACTTGGGATTTAGTGCAATTGCCTGAAGGCAAGAAAGCCATTGGATGCAAGTGGGTGTACAAAATAAAACATAACAGTGATGGAAGCATAAGCAGGTATAAGGCTAGATTGGTAGCCAAAGGATATGCACAGACATATGGCATTGATTATGAGGAAACTTTCAGCCCAGTTACCAAGAGGGCAATAGTGAGAGTTATGATAGCAGTGGCCACGTCAAAGAAATGGTCTTTACATCAGATGGAATGGTCTTTACATCAGATGGATGTAAAGAATGCATTCTTGCATGGGGATTTGCAGGAAGAGGTGTATATGTTGCAGCCACTTGGTTATGAGGATGTAAGTCACCCCGAGCATGTTTGCAAGTTGAAGAATGCATTCTTTACATCAAATGGATGTAAAGAATCCATTCTTGCATGGGAATTTGCAGCAAGAAGAGGTGTATACGTTGCAGCCACCTAGTTATGAGGATTTGAGTCACCCCGAGCATGTTTGCAGGTTGAAGAAAGCCTTGTATGGCTTAAAACAAGCACCAAGAGCATGGTCTGACAATATTTCTAAATATCTTGTCACTATTGGCTTTCATGTAGCCAATGCATATTTCTCACTGTATGTGAGACACAGTCATAGAGGGGTTGTGCTTGTTGTCATCTATGTAGATGACTTGATCACATTACGGGGGACCATGATGCAGAGATCTTTGATGTAAAGATCTTACTTCAATAGAAATTTGAGATGAAGGATCTAGGGGAGCTCAGATATTTCTTGGGCATTGAGGTGATTAGGTCACCACATAGTATTGGATTACTGCAGAGATAGTATGGCTTGGACATGTTGTCCAAGTATGGTATGACAGGCTGTAAGCCTATCTCAGTGCCATTGGATTAGAATGGCAAGTTGAGTCCAGATTCAGGAGAGATTTTGGAGGATCCTACTATGTATAGGCGCATAATAGGAAGCTTGATCTACATGACGATCACCAGGCTAGATTTGAGTTATGCTCTTGGGTTGGTGAGTCAGTTTATGCAAGTTCCTCGGAAGCTGCATTTGGATGCTTTGAGATGCATACTGAGGTATGTGAGGTCTACTTTGCATTGTGGACTATTTTATAAAACTAGGACAGAGATATGTGTACATTGTGGACTATTTTATGAAACTAGGACAGAGATCTGTGTACATGGGTACACAGATGCTGATTGGGCTGGTAGTATCTCAGATAGAAGATCTACTAGTGGCTTCATGTTTTCTTTGGGGAGTGCTATTGTGACTTGGAGCAGTAAGAAGCAGCCTACAGTTGCTCTATCTAGTATAGAGGCCGAGTATACAGAGGTGCTGCTATGGCAGCACCTGCTTGGTTGAGAAAGCTACTTGCAGATTTGGGTCTATCAGTGGATAGACAAGTTGTCATTTTCTGTGACAACATTAGCAGTATACAGTTGGTCAGGAACCCACTTTTTCATGCTCGCACGAAGCATATAGAGGTCCACTACCATTTTGTCAGAGAGAAGGTCTTGGCAAGAGACGTTGACCTTGTTTATGTCAGCACACAGGATCAGGTAGCTGACATCTTCACCAAAGCATTGGGTATAGAGAAGCTCCGCAGATTCAGGGCTTCACTTGGTGTACATGAGATGGAGTTGAGCTCGAGGGGGAGTGTTGAGATATCGAGCTCATCTAGTGAGGCGGTGGACACTGATGACCCGCCTGGGGGATAGGCCCCACACTTACACCACTGGCATGGTTGGTGAGATCATGGGTGATATGCGGCCAGTGGGATGACAGGCTGTGTGACAGCCATTCTAGAGACTGGCATAGTTATAGCGTCAGCTCATTTAGTTGGGTTCACACTATAGAGAACCCTAGTATGTATTTGGTTGAGTACCTTTTCATATTGAGTGTACTCTTATCTTTGTATATGGTGTGTTGAGTGTTGAAGAAGAAGAACCCTAGTATGTATTTGGTTGAGTACCTTTTCATATGGAGTGTACTCTTATCTTTGTATATGGTGTGTTGAGTAAAGAAGAAGAAGATTTTCAGCCGTTCACCTTGTGTGCTCTCTTTTAGGGTTTTGTGCGTGTGTGTGTGTGCTTGCAAGAGCTCAAGCTCTCTTCTCCCTTACATCTTTTCATCTCTCTCTCTCTCTCTCTCTCTCTCTCTCTCTCTCTCTCTCTCTCCCCCCCCTCCCTATCTCCTTCTCTCTCCCCCTCCCTCCCTCTATCCTCACCTTACTCATTCCCTTCTCTCCCTCTCCCTCCCTCCCTCCCTCTCTCCATCCGTCTCTCTCTCTCTCTCTCTCTCTCTCTCTCAGAGAGAGAGAGAGAGAGAGAGAGAGAGAGATCCTCCTTTGTCTCTCCCTCCCTGAGAGAGAGAGAGAGAGAGAGAGAGTGGTCTACCTTGTTGTTCTATATTTAATGCATAATATTCTTCATTAGATGGAAGGAGTAAGGTGAGGATAGAGGGAGGGAGGTACAGAGACAAGGAGAGAGAGAAGGAGGGAGGGGGAGAGAGAGAGAGGGAGAGGGAGAGAGAGAGAGAGATAGAGTGGTCTACCTTGTTGTTCTATATTTAATGAAAAATATTATTCGTTAGAGGGAAGGAGTAAGGTGAGGATAGAGGGAGGGAGGGAGAGAGAGGGAGAGATAGAAGGAGGGAGAGAGAGAGAGAGAGAGAGAGAGAGAGAGTGGTCTACCTTGTTCTATATTTAATGCAAAAATATTCTTCATTAAATGTATAAATTTCTTCATTAAATATAGAATTGCTCTCATTTAATGTCGAATATTTATTTTATATCTTTCTATTTTCTATTGATACATACGCAATTTTTAATTTATTAGGTCTTTGTATCAATATTAGATTATTTGTTCCATTTTTTAACATTCAATTCTTGATTTTAAAATTCCTTCCTGGATTTGGAGATCTCTCTCACGTTCTTGAGCTTATCACGCTTCTTGTTTCTCTATGAGAGCTTGTGTTTCCAATGGATTGCTTTGCTATATTAGTATTCTCTGGTCTCTGCAACAATGGCCATATGGTCTCCTTCCCATGTGTAGGTCAATTTTTGGTACTGAAAGATTGGGAGTTATAATTTCCTCTCTTTAGTAATCCTAATGCTTCTATTAGTGTGTTTGCAATGTGTGAGTGAGAAGGCAACCCAAATCACTTAATCCAATTGTATCCAAGCAAGACCACCTCCCTCTCTACCATGTATATTTTTGATAGGGAGTTGTCAAACAAATACTTAGTGAGTCCGTCAAGTGAGGTTGAGCAGTGTACTCCAATTGATGAAAGTACTTTCATGGATCTCATAAAAGAAGCTCCATCGGGGTCTTTGGAGGTGGTCGATCTCATGATCAATGAACCTTCAACAAGGAGCTTGGATGCAGTGCCAAAGGGTGATGAGATGAACAGCATTGTCAACCTCATAATGAACTCCTACTCTCATGGTAGTATTTTGAAGAAAATGTTGATGGCACGTTCATGTATACAGAAAGTCTAAGAAGTGCCCAAAATATATAATGGCAACATTTCTTTTGAGCTCCTGTGCACAGGTGATTCTTCTCTTTCTCCCATGCATGGAATGGAACAAATGTATGATGGCCATTGTTGGACCAAACTAGCGAAGAGTACTGTGAAGTTCCCAGGTGTTGCGTGAGGAAGAGCTATTGTGGAGGGGTTTTTGAATGCACCAATCGTCTATGTGGGAGCTTTAGAATCAATGGCCAAGAAAACAAGATGTCATGGTGAGTGTTTATATAAGTTTAATTAAGTACTCACACAATACGATGAAACTAACTAATATCTTGAATTATAGATAAATTATCAGAGAAAGTACCCTAAGTGGGGATTGTAATCCATGGTATTGGATTTTTATTGCAAGAGCACACCTATTTGCATTGCAAAGTGTGGGGCCTCTATATACTATTGCATGCCTGACCTTGCTCATTCAACAAGGCTGATGATACACCAAGGTATGCATCAACATGCAGTCTAGAAAGGGACTTGTCATGCTACCATCAAACAAGACTAAGGAGCTAGTATCTAAGTTATCATCCTGTGGACCACGTAAGATTCAAATGACAATTACGAAGTGCTTTGTCATGGATACCATAATGAGGCCACAAAGTTAAATTAATAATCAGATTGGCCCAGTGGAGCTTGGGAGTCTTTTAGAGGAAATGCAACCTCTCATTCAAGCACACAGGTGTGCAGGGGTCTATAATGTATATATTATGATCAAAGTTTAACTAAAAAGATTTTTTAATTATTAATTCCATATTTCATGTGTACTACTTAGGTTTAAGAGAATAGTTAAGGCTTCAAATCATGCTAGATGCTCTAGTGGACTAGAGTCTAGCATACTAGAATTGAAGAAACAATGTGCGTATGAATTCTTTCATCACGAGAATAGGTTCCCCCTCCTGGACAAGGGACAATGAGTGAGTGTTGCTATGTCTTCAAGATGTCTACTACTGGAGCATCTTTGGGTGTCGATCTAGTGAGTCGGATGCATCGCTCTGGGAATGGAGATTTGAGACACGCCTGGGTTTGCTTTGACCATTTGTGGAGGATTGCCAGGTGGACTACAATGGCAACACACATGTTTACGACCCAGGGTATACTTTGCGATTATACTTATGCAAAGTCAATGCCTATTAAGACTTTACATGTACTTATGTAAAGAAGATCATGCTCCAGTATACAGGAGCTTATGACAATTGCCACTTGCAAAATGAAGGAGGAAGATGCCGATGCACAAGAAGCTATGTTTTGGCAGATGCTTAACGAGGTAGTGGAGCAAAAGGGGTTGCCAAAATCGAACTTTGTTGGCTTTATGGAAGACGAGGCTAGGGCGAATTGGAAGGCTGTGAGGAGTATTTACAATGGCAGGCCAGACAACAAAATGGAGGGTAGAGAAAGATCATGCTTGTTTCATTGGGAACAAAGTCTCCACATACACACACAACAGTACGTGGTGAAGAATCACCAAGAAGAGCATAAGCTTTTGTGTAGGCAATGGAGGTGTGTGCTAAAAGTGAGGAGGATGCCTTAGCCAAATACAGATATATAAGATCATGGTGGGATAATGGCAAAGTGGCAGATGGAAATATTTCTGTTATGGATTGTTGGCTGAGCTGGTGAAATGTTCGATACTCTCATTGGAGAAAACAGCTTGTCGAGGTAGTTATACTTGTATTTGATATTATATTTAATTTCCTTCTTTATTATCAGGGTATGGATGAATCTGCATCGGAGTATGTTCCTCATATAAACTTGGCGGGTTCAAGGGGACCATCTCTCTTTATGATGCAACAATGACAGACCTAGCAAACGCACTGCTTCAAAGTGCAAAAAGACAAGAATTCCAACAAGGGAAGCACTTAGGGTATGGTCCAAGCATCACAAAGTTATTAGAGAGGTTTGCTAACATGAATGGATCATCACCAAGCCCAACTGCAACAAGTAGGTTGCTGGAGAAACAGTCAGAGGAACTCCCATGTTTCATGTTCCCAATGTCGTGGGGCAACAAGGCAGTGCACCGAAAGAGGCATCCACAAACTATCATGGATGAGGATGGAAATATCTCCCATAGGCCTGAATATGTTATTGAGTATCAACCTCAAAAGGGCAAAGGGATAAAATTTAATTTGTACAAGAGCAGCAAAGAAACGGAGGTGTGCAAATAGAGGAGAAAGAGGAGGGAGTGCAAATAGTACGGGAATCAGATATTCATGATACAATGTGGGCAATTCGTCATACAAAAATTAATAGCAAAGTCACTTGTCAAGAATGGCTAGGTGGACAAGCAGGAAAATGTAGAAAACAAATCAAGCAGTCAAGAAGAGGGTGTCCCGGTGCCCAGCTTTTGTGGACAGGTCGGTAGTGTAGATAGTTCATGTGGTTTTGCAATACAAGCGTGGACCACATATGGTCCATATGCTCCACAATTATGAAAGGACCCGTGCACCCTCCCAACGTCTGGCCAATTCAAAAGGGCACAAACCTTACGAGCAATGAGGTGCAAGCTCTAGAAGAAGTAGGATTTGTCCTACAGAAGGAGAGTTTTCGAGAGTACACAACAAAAAATAGAACCTGAGGTGTTTGTAGTAGAGTTTGACTCTTTAAGGATGCAAGGTGAGAGTTTGACTCTTTAAGGATGCAAGGTGAGAGGTATGATGTGACGATTACAAAGCTGCCATGCTATACATATCTAGATTTTCAATTGAGAGCAGGCGTTGGATGTCCATTTGTTGCATGTACTTGGGCTAGATGCAAACCATAACATGTTTATACACCAGCCACATGTCAAGAAGGAAGGCCTTGCTAGGACTTTAAGTGCGAGAAGGTCAATGCCAATGTAAGCATGTAGTGCCTAGGGATCATTTCTATGTATCTCTCCTTGAAAATGGCATGATCTCATGTTTCGGATGATTTTTTTATACTCCTATTTTTATGAATAGTGTCATAAAAGACCTTCGTTTAGTGAAATCTGTGTCTTGCAACCATCTTTTTTCAAGAAGGATCTTTTTCAAAGAGGAAAATACTCGTTTTTAATGATGCTAATGGACTAGAATAGACTGGAATGGAATTCAATTTTACTTTTTCAAATAATGAGTGAACAGAGTGGCAACAAATAAGCTTTGATTAATTTAATATTGAAAAGGGAATACTTTTTCTTTTGCAAATAATGAGAAACATTTCATGCACACCTAAGAAAGTCATTTTTGCAGACACCTAAAAAAGAGAGGTAATCCTTTCTCTTTTTGGTTAGTTACAGAACTCTCATCTGTATATGGAATTAGACTAACCATAAGGAGGGAGAGGGATAGACAGAGGCAGAGACAACATAAGGGCGCGTGTTGAAGGACGAAGAGAAATAGAGAGAGATTATGTGTAGAGAGATAGGGGGAGAGAGTGCAGAAGGAGAGAGAGTGTGTAGAGGGAGAGTGAGAAAGGGAGAAAGAGAGAGAGAGGGAGGGAGGGCATGGAGAGAGAGAGAGGGAGAGAGCATACGGTGGCAATGAGAGAGAGAGAGGGAGAGGGATAGACAGAGGTGGAGAGAGCATGAGTGTGTTTGTTGAAGGAGGAAGAGAAAGAGAGGGAGAGAGATAGAGATAGAGTTGTTAGCAAGAAAATTGACCGCTTATTTCCTCGGCAACCTACTGAAGTTCACTAGTTATGTGCACAGTATACACCAGACTAACGCAGCATTGAATCATGTAACAAAAATAGCTTATGGGTTATTAGAACAACTACCGGACTACCTACTCACTCAACAACGAAAAAAAAACACACTACTACATAGTAAATTGTTCGGGAACTAACAACTGGACACAAACATCAAAGACTCATAAATATAACACGATGACTCATGTATAATGAAGCTTAAAAATGAAAAAAAAAAGAGAACAATAGTCTTCAATATATATATTAAGAGGAGCAATGATACAAAATTGGAAAGACAGCCTCTGCAAGGCTTAGAACTCAGCCTTTTATGCTACTTGCTGCATCTGTCAATAGTAAGATTTCCTCTGGATGGTAAGATGCGTCGGCAAGGCATGCAAGAGGCACCGCTGAGTAATAATGATGGTGCAAACTTGAGGTTGAGGCAAGGCGGCTAATTGGCTGCTACTACGATCATTAGTCCACCGGCGCGGCGGCAGGTAGTCCGCGGAAACCCTTAGCCTACGGCTAAACTTGGCATGCCCAGTGGGTCAGATTCCCAATCCGATGACTCGAACCCAAAATTGTTGATAGTTTCCAGAATGCTGATTGCTTCTTATCCTCTAGGTGAGGTTTGGTAATGGTGATGGCATGTACATCTTGGACTTTGAGATCCAGAAGGCAAAAATTGAATGAGACGAATTTCGGGGATTGATTCCTAGAAGTGGACATCCGAAAGAAAGATCCCGGGGTAGTACTTACTTCTTCCCATGCTGCTTGGCTGGTGGTGGATGTCGTCCCTTTCTTGCTGGTTGTTGCTTTGCTGTTCGTTGGAGGACATCATGATGGTGAATAGCCAATTTTGGAGTTGGTCATAGTGCTTTTGGAGAGCCATGGAATAATCTTCCAGTGCTTCCAACAGCAGCCTGCTTATGTTGGTAGGTGAGGGGATGCTTTCTTCGAGCTGAGGTGAGGATGGCTCTGCCTCTTCTAGTGATATACCCAACCACTACATTTGGTATGAGTACAGAGATGGGTGGTAGAGGAGTTTCCCATGATCCTTGATATATGAGCCTTCTTGTGTTGTTGTCCTTTAGATATTGTAGTGTTGTTGGTACCTTCAGACCCATACTGTCTTCTTTGTATTGTTCTATTAGTGTCATTGTTGGTAATGTATCTTCCTTGTGCAGGTTGCTGGTTTCTTTGCCATTTCCTTTCATGGTAACTATCTTTGTCATTCGAACTTTGACTATCGGGGTATCCAAAAGTGAGTTTTTGTACTTCATGCCTTGATCTCCAATGTGGTGACAAAAATGGTTTTCTTTCTGGTTGCTGGTGGCTTGTCCCTTTGCAAGGATACTGCCTGGTGTCCCTTGATGGTTGTCCATCATTGAAGAAACTGCTTTGATATTGTGGATGGCCTCCATATGTGGTGGGTTTCTTTTTAGGGTGATGGTAAGTGTGGCTTGGGGGGGGAAGAACAAAAGAAGGAGCTATGGACTCTGGGATGTGGGAAGTGTTGGGTTCTTCGGGAGGGGTGGGTGTACATTTAGGTGGTACTTTAGTTATAGGTTTCGGGGTGAGATTTTCTAGAGTGGGAAGGTGGCTCTTGGGAACATAGATGGTATTCTTCATGACTGTGTGGAGAGCAGATGGAAGGGAAGAGAGAATGTAGAGGATGGTTGGAGGCGAGGGCTTATAGCTTGCAGTGGAAAGGGTTACTGTATGCAAACAAACAAAGATAGTTGTATTAGTTGTATCTTGTGGAGGTTTAAAAAGAGTTACCATGTAGCATTGGCGCGGAGTTAATGTCGATTCTTGATGGGATTGCATTATGAGCACTTGAGGTGAATCTTCCATGATTGTTCGGACATGAGTGACATTATCGAGGTGATGGACACCCAAGTAGTGGATTAGTGGGGTTGTTGCATTGATGAATAGATTCGATGGCATTGGCGTGTGGTAGGGCTGCAGACAATAGCCATTGACTGTCTTTTGAAACCGCTCACCGTTGAGTGTGCCAAGAAGAAAAGTGCCATCATATTCGACAATCCAGAACGGTCCTGCCCATCGAAGCTTTAAGCTTCCGGGATGGGGGCCCATTAGAGACTGAAATAAGAGAACTGGATCTTCTTCTTTAAATATCCAAAACTTGGAGTGATGGTCAACCCATTTCTTCCTTCTTTTCTGGATGACATTGGTGACAAAAAACTTTGGAAGCGTGCTTCATCCGAGGTAAGGAGTTGATCCAGGTGATGCTGTAAGGATTCTTCTGGGCTTAACTTTTCTGAAATAGCAATGCAGAGGCTTGGTACTAGGAATTCCATTGGGACAACTGCTTCTGTGCCATATACTAATTTGAATGAAGTCATTCCAGTAGAGATTTTGTATGTTGTACGAGAAGCCCATAAAGCTGAATATAGTTCTTCATCCTAGTCGTTGGTGATTTTCATTCATTGACTAGTTTTGTGAGAATCTTCTTGAGAATTTTGTGGGTTGATTCAGCTTGGCCATTGGCTTGGGGATAGTACATTGTGGATCGTTTATGGATGATGAGATGCTGGGTGGCCAGCTGTTTAATGACATCATTGACAAAGTGTTTACCTTGGTCACTAATCAACTCAATGAGACATCCGAAACGAGGGATGATCATCTCATAGAGAAATTTGGCAGTTGATTATGTTGTGTTATCCTAGAGAGCACGAGCTTCTACCCACTTGGTGCTGTAATATGTGGCTAGGATACACGTGTGACTGATAAAACGGGCTAGAGGCTTAAATGGCCCAACAAAGTTGAGGCCCCATTTTTGGAATGGTTCTAATGGGAGTACCATATTATGTGCCATTCTACCCCTATCTGTTGGGGCTAGCCGAGACATTGATAGACATCACATTGTTTGACCTAGTTATAGGCATCACCAAATACTATGGGCCACCAAAGTCCTGCTTGGACGATTTTCCTTCCGGTGATATCCCCGGCGAAGTGTCCTTCGCTAATCCCTTGATGAGCTTCTCTAAGGAGCACATCTTCCTACTCATGTGGTGGTATGCATCTTCGGAGTATTTGGTCAATCCCTTTCTTGTATAGCTGACCAGCTATGACTTGGAAATGCCTGCTGTGGAGAGCAATCTACTTCTGCTAATCCCTGGACAAATCCTTGTCTATCAGACCTATGGTAACGACTGTTAGCATTTCATCATACCATGCCTAGGGAATTGGGATGACTACATCAATTGTGAATAGCCCAGCATCTGGTAGATCATCGGCTATTCCACTTGGGGCTTCTCTGGATTCCAGGCGGGAAAGATAGTCTGCTAGTGTATGATTGGCACCTGGTGTGGACTATTGTGAAGTCAAATTCTTGGAGTATTAGTATCCATCTAGCCAATTTTCCTGCTATACTCTGATTATCCACCAAGTACAACAAGGCATAGTGATCGACATGGAAGGTAAATTTAGTACCCGACAAGTAGTGCCTAAACTTTGTAATTGAGTAGATCATACCCAGGGCTTCCCTATGTGTGGTGGAACAGTTTTGCTCAGCATTAGAGAGCCTTCGACTTGCATAGTAGACAGGTTGAAATCATTTCTTCTCTGCTTCTTGCATGAGTATACTAACAATTCCTACATTAAGGCATTAACAAAGACATGAAATGGCAGTTCCCAATTTAGGGCTTGGACAATAGGTGCACTAGATAGCATAAGCTTGAGGTGTCGGAATGCAATGTCGCATTCCGATGTCCAATTGAAAGAAACCTGCCTTGACTGCTTTGTGAGACATTTTTTGAAATGGACCATCTGTTGATTCAAAGGGACTACTACATGAGTGAGGTATCTGAGCATTCTTGTATGCCATCTTACTTGTCCCATAAATCTTCTCAGCTCTTTGTCATTTGTTGGATTTGGGGCTTTACGGATCACCTCGACCTTATCTGGGTCGACTGCTATTCCTTCTTTAGAAATGATGTGGCCTAATAGCATTCCTCTTTGTACAGCAAAAGCACATTTTGCTAGATTCAAGCTTAATCTGGAAAGTTTGCATTTGGCTAGACAAAGCTGTAGGTGCATCAGATGTTGTGATATTTTGCCAAAAACACTAAAGTCATCAATGAATACCCTCATAAAGGAGGTGAGAAAATTAGCAAAGATATCTTGAACCATGCGCTGAAATGTAGTAGGAGCATTCTTCAGACCAAAGGTCATGACATTTGATGCAAAGTCTCCCCATTCTGTGATGAAGGCAGTCTTCTACAGATCTTCTGGAGCCATTTGACCTGGTTGTATCCACTGAACCCATCTAGGAATGAGTACATCTCGTGGCCTGGTACTACATCAAGCAAAGAATCCGTGAATGGCAAAAGGAAAAAGGATCTGAAATGGTAGCAGCATTATGCTTCTAGTGATCTACACAGACCCTTAACTTTTGGTTTTTCTTGGGGATGATCACAATTAGTGATAGCCATGTGGCTCGATCGATTAGGTATATGAACCCAACTTGGAGGAGCTTATCTATTTCTTCCTTCACCCTTTTGGCATAGTTTGGGTGCATCCGGTATCTTTGTTGCCAGATAGGGATGGCATCTTCTTTAAGGTTGATTCGGTGTTGGTAGATGCTGGGATCAATCCCTTTCATGTTGGTGTAGCTCCATGCAAAGACATCTTTGAAGCTAGTGTGAGCAGCTCTTGGACTTTTCTGTGGAACTCATTTTTCAGATTTGCACTGACCCTGACTATCTTGGCATCAATGCCCAAGTTCATCTCTATCAATTCATCTTCTTTGACTCTCTTGGAGTGCTTGAGATCTCTGTCAAAAGCTTTTTCTGCTACAATCAACTGTACAGGCTCGGAGTACTACCTTCCTCCACTAGAGCCTCATCGAAATCTTCTGGGTTTCTCTAAATTGTCTCTTTCCATCCTTGGAGAGTACTTTTGTTTGAAGTCCTCATTTATGTGCGGAGTGCTGGGTCGATATCTGTCCATGATCCGGACTACATCTACTTTAAACAAACTGATCAAATTAGCATTCTACTGGAGATATTCCTCTTCCTCATCGAAGTCTAGACCTTCCAGCATGATCCCTTTGGCTATTTCTGGCCAGTTTTTCCACTTTCCGCCTACTAGTGACAGAGATCTTGATCTTTTTCTTCCCACAGCAGATAGTGATTATACCCGCATCCCAGTCCTGCTTAATCCGTGCTTGGCGAAGCCAGGGTGTGCTGAGCAACATTGGATAAGCACCTTTGATATCTTCCATCCAGGAGCACTACTACTGCTATCTAGAAACTATATCCAAATACCTCTAGTGTGAGCTCGCAGATTAATCCGAGTGGCTACACTCTCCGCTGATCCGCCATTTTGACAACAAATGGTGTGGGTTCCCATGTGCTCAACCCGAGCATGTGGCATGTTGTATCTGATAGGAATATTGACTTTGGAACTGCCATCTAGCAGAACTTCTGCTATATCCACTCTGGCCAACTTGACCTAAATCATTGGATCAGCTTCATCATATACAATGCGTTTTGATGTAGCTTCTACTTTCTCCATATTCCAAGCTTCCGGTGATTGTAGGGCTGGCATCTCCTCTTTCTGAGGTTTCAAGCTACCGATCTTCTACTCCCTAAAACTTGGAACAAGTGTGAGTAACTGTTCCACAGACATATGTACTGTGGTTGCCGCTTCAAATCTTCCCACAGATCATACGGCTTCTAGGTGGATTCTGTGAGCCTACTTGGGTGATCTTCCTGCTTTTGTGCTTCCACACCTTCTTCCAACCATGGCATCTCTGTACCTAGCATTGGCCAATGCATCTTCACTGGCAAGGGCATTTTGCCTTTTTTCTTCTTGGTTTATTTTTGGAACATTGTATTGGGATTCCAACTGATAGATTGGCCTAAGTTTTTCCAAGTCTTTTCTCTACAGTGCCTCTTTGGCATGCTGCTCCTCCACCCAGGCAAACACTTCCGTCCGGGCTTTGTGTTGTTCCTGCCAACAAGTGGCTCCATTTGGCCTCCCCTTCTTTTTCGAGGTCGATTTCTATGCCACCTCCGGAGTCTTGGATTGCATGGATCTGGTCACGGCGGCCATGGCTGATGATTTGGTTGTTTCTATGGTTGTTTGGTTTTTCTCATCTAGAGCTTGGATTTCCACTGCGTTGACTGCGGGTGGATGTCAAAGTTCTGTAAATGGCACGCCAAAGGTCGTTTAAGCCGCTGTCTTCGGCTCCATGTCCTAGAGATTGTAACACTTTGCACACTAGATATATGACCGGACGATAGGGGTAGGCTTCGCACCTTCAGTGGCCAACTGAGCCATGGTTGCAGCTAATTTTTGGTTGTTTTCCCTGCCTTCTTGCTCTTGGACCTGGTCTTGTGCTCCTCCTCCTCCTCCTCCTCCGATTCATCATCACTGGCTGTGGAATCATTGGAATCATTCTCCTCGTCCAAAGATCCGGATGAGAACTACTTGGACTTCTTTATATTTTTGGATTTCTTCTTGCTTTTAACCGGACCTACTAATACTCACTCTACTTTGAGAGCTGAATCTACTAGCTATTCCATATGGTAATGGTAGTTAGTCCACTCCGGCCATAGAATGTTTGATTTGCTTGTGCTGAGGCCCTTCATGAAATAAGAATTTAGAATTTCTTTGCAGGCTGATTAGTTGCATCTAATCTGCAGAGAAGTTTACGGAACTTTGTAGCATAATCTTCCATTGTCATCTTCTTTTGGGATAGCTTATCCAAGACATGCACATATGTCTTGTCCTCTCTAAAGCTTTGAAGGAATGTATCCTGGATGGCATCATAGGTGGGGAAATGGGCATACTCATATTGAGCTACCCAAAGAGCGGCACTTTTATGAAGTGTGGGAACGAAAGCAACCTTTTTGAGATTCTGGTCCACTAGGCCAGGAACATTGACAGGCCAAGCTGTGTCAAACATTAGGATGTGGGCATCTACGTCTTCTAAGGATTTGCCAGAGAATTTGGGATACTTCATAATGACAACTGGTCGCTGCATGGCATTTTAGTAAGTGAAGGTGGGGGTGGTGGTAAGGTTGGGGTGGGGGAAGTTGGTGGTTCTACTTCTGAGTGGGATGTGTATTGTTCGCAGTCAAATTCTTAGAGATGAGAGGTGAGTGGTTCTTCCTCTGAGTGAGAGGTTGGTTCTTCTGGTTTTGATTCAGCAGGCTGGTTATCATGATTGGCAAAGAATATTTGCCGAGCTTGTTATGCTCTAATTAGGGTCATTGTCATGCTGACATGAGGGACAAGTTTGAAAACAAGGGGGAGAGATTCAAACACAACGGCATCAGACAACAAGCATCGTGGTTGCCAAAGTGTTAGCAAGGAAATTGACCGCTTATTTCCATGGGAACCTACTAAAGTTCATTGGTTATGCACGCAATATACGCTAGACTAATGCACAACATTGAATCATGCAACAAAAACAGCTTACGGGTTACTAGAACAACTACTGGACTGCCTACTCACTCAACAGTGGAAAAAAAACACACTACTACTAGTAAATTGTTTGGAAACTAACAACCGGACACAAACATCAAAGACTCAAAAATATAACATGATGACTCATGTACAATGAAGCTTAAAAATTAAAAAAAATTAAAAAAAAGAACAACAGTCTTGCAATATATATATTAAGAGGGGCAATCATACTACATTGGCACCAGCCTCTGCAAGGCTCAAGACTCATCCTTTTATACTACTTGCTTGCTGCATCTGTCACTACTAGGATTTCCTCTGGATGGTAAGATGCATTGGCGAGGCGTGCAAGAGGCGTCGCTCAATAATAATGACCTTTTGCTACCATCTGGCTGGCGTGCTGACGGTGCAAACTTGCAGTTGTGTGTGGCAGGGTGGCTAATCGACTATGCTGCTTGCGGTCATTAGTCCATGGCGATAGGTAGACCACGACAGCCCTTAGCCTACGCCTAACAGAGTGTGTAGTGGGAGAATGAGAGAGAGGGCGGAGAGAGGGAGAGGGAGAGGGATAAACAGAGGTGGAGAGAGCATGAGTGTGTGTGTTAAAGGAGGAAGAGAAAGAGAGGGAGAGAGATAGAGTGTGTAGAGGGAGAACAAGAGAGAGGGGAGAGGGAGGGAGAGGGATAAACAGAGGTGGAGAGAGCATGAGTGTGCATGTTAAAGGAGGAAGAGAAAGAGAGAGAGAGAGAGAGAATGTGTAGAGGGAGAACAAGAGAGATGGGAGAGGGAGAACAAGAGAGATGGGAGAGGGAGGGATAGGGATAAACAGAGGTGGAGAGAGCATGAGGGTGTGTGTTGAAGGAGGAAGAGAAAGAGAGGGAGAGAGATAGAGTGTGTAGAGGGATAACAAGAGCGAAGGGAGAGGGAGGGAGAGGGACAAACAGAGGTGGAGAGAGCATGAGGGTGCATGTTGAAGGAGGATGAGAAAGAGGGGGGAGAGATAGAGTGTGTAGAGGGAGAAAGAGAGAGAGGGAAAGAGTGAGGGAGATAGAGTATGTAGAGGGAGAGCATGTTGGTTGAAGTGGGCTGGGCTGGGCTGGGCTAGGGAGGTGGGGGGAGGAGTTGGGATGCTAGGCTGGGAGTCGGGGAGGAGGGGACAAGAAAGAGAAGACATGGATATAGAGAGAGAGAGGTTGTCTAAAAAACCCGCTCAAAGAAACTCGCTCTATGCCCATCCCCCCAATGCCAAGGGCTTAACTCACCTTTGATATGCCATTCTAACTAAGAAAGAAGCCCAACTCCTTCCACATGGTGTCTGAAATAATGTTCAGCCAAAACCCCCATCGAACAAAACTCTACAATACACTGTGCCTTTACTATTATTACTACTATTATATGTATCTACCATTGGATAAACTAGCTTACCCAGGAGGTCCCTCCAATAATTTGGTACAAGGCTAAGTAACAAGTCCATTGTTATATTGATCTTTATTTGCTTTAAATCTTCCCACCAACCATACTGCAGTTATTTTCCACCATTCGTATGGACCCTCGATTTGACTAGGTTACACTACAGATTCCCTCTGTGAATGGTCAAGGTCCGGTGTCCTCTACTTTCTGATTACCTCTAGCCCCATAGCTATCTTAAGCATTTCTTCCGAGAAGCCTCAACATCAGAAGCCATCCAAGTGTATAATTGGATGGGGGGGGCTTTGATGATGGCAAGAATGGCCTAAGTTATAACCCATCGCTTAGATAACCCTTTCGTGCACATCGTACTATTCCTTTATGTGAAGCATATAGGTGTTTACACTTTTCAAGCACATGTATTAGGCACTCTTGTCTTATTTCTATCCATGCACATGTATTACACTTGACATTTACAAACTCGTCATCAGTAAAAGCCAACTCTCACAATAATAACACCTAGGTTATTATGCAACTTGTATTACTACATCAATGGTTTATGAAGTGCTTCTTCAACACTGGTGGACTACTTCTTCAAGTCTCTGATTTCTTCCACATCAACCCATGAACCAATCTCTATACTTGGCTCTTCATTGCATAGGTCCAAGGAAGGACCTACATTAGGAAGGGGTGATGTTAACCAATACCTTGGTTAATAAGGAGTACAACTCTGGCGGGTCTGACCAATAATTATTTTCATTACCATATTTGTGGACAAAGTATCCAAGCTTTAAGTGATACCAATTTTCAGCGCGCTTTGTAAATAATAATGTGCAGCCAAGGCAAATACTAGCCACTTAATGGTGGTTAACGAGGCGGATGGCTTTGATGGGTGTCTTTTACACATTTTTTACAAAGCCAAAGTCATTAACGAGTGATTGGTATCAACTAAACTAATCATTTGGGTCACTTTTGAATTTTGGCTGCCCAAGCAATCTTTTTTATATTCATGTAAACCTATTAATTTTTTCACTCTAATGAGCCACAAACGATCTAAATAAGGGATGACCAATGAGCTAAGTGTATTGTCAGCATCACAAGGATGTATAATAGTTAGCATAGGAAACACAAATACATAATTTAGACTAAGGCTGACCGCCCAAGTTTGGGTACTTGGGCACTTAGTAAGTTGTATAAAAGATAACTTCTCTAATGAGAATGGACACTTTTCTTATGTGAGATTAGAGCTCTTGTGTGCTACACTATCTTTTGACTTATCCTTTCTTGTGTGGGTGAGAGAATAAGAGTGTGTGTGCGCCCTTGTAGGTTATAGTCTCATACCACCATAGCTTCTTGCTATGAGGGGTTTGTCCAAGGAGTTCCACATCCAACACCGCGGGTGACAACAATGGAGGATGCTACAATGGTTAGGTGCAACAAAATCAGTTGGGAAGCTCTAATAAATAGGTATGTATCCCCACAACAAAGGTAAGCCTTATGTACTCTATTTTTGGAATGGAGAGGGTACATCTCCTAGTAGTGACCCATGACCCATTGCATTGTGTGGAAAAAATCTTAACACATGCTTCTACAAATAAGGCCAGAATTTAATAAAAAACTCAACTAATGAGCGACCATCCTAGCCAAGGGATTTATATATCCCAAGCTTCAAAAGTGGTGGCACGCAAGCCATCAAGTGTTGTTCCCCTTCTCTTACTTATCCTTTGATAGGTCACGAGCCTATAGTACATAATGTTAAACCTCTTATATTATTTCCTACCCCAATTAGTGAGGTTTAATTTTAGGGAGTTAGTGACCAAATCCATGCCAAAATGGAAGCATTCTTCCTCGGGACACACCCATATTACCACATCTAAAAATAGAGTAAGGAATCTAGTTCTACTCGATGGGTTTCCCCTTCTTGGAGGAGAAGATAAACTTGTTGTTTTGCCATAAATCCATGCAGGATGATTTATTGGATAGCTACCATCTTGTAATGAAGGTGTTGTAAGGTCCATTATCATTGCAATATCTCATATGACACAAGTCATCATTCCATGCAAGATGATTTATTGGATAGCTACCCTCTTGTAAAGATGGTATTACAAGGTCTATTATGTATGCCACTATAGTATCTCATATGACATGAATTATATAGGAGAGTATTACATCATGTGTAATCCCTCTCCACACTTATATTAAAACTCATTCCAAAAAGAGTTAACCACTTTCTCTATGCAAGTGGCCACCGCCCGACAATCACATGGTGGTTGAGATGACCCAAAAAGAGATAAAGGAGAAGGATGTTGACCAAGCATAGCTCCTTTCTCTTACAACTAAGGATGAGAAGATTAGGTCCATTAAGAAATCTTTAGCTATGTCTAATTTACAACAATCTTTAGCTCCTTTCTCTTACAACTAAGGATGAGAAGATTAGGTCCATTAAGAAATCTTTAGCTATGTCTAATTTACAACAATCACAATTTGTCCCATGCATATACCATATTTATATTTATGTTCTCTACTCCACATAGGCCATAGCCTCCCTCTTTCCTAATCTGACTCCACCAATTCAACCTTCTTGGATCATTTGTGATCCAAGAAGGTGAGCGATCTGACTTTCTCTCTTTAGACATGAGCGATTTGAATCTCTCTCTCTCTCTCTCTCTCTCTCTCTCTCTCTCTCTCTCTCTCTCTCTCTCTCTCTCTCTCTCTCTCTCTCTCTCTCTCTCTCTCTCGATGTGAGTCATGAGGCATGAGGCATAAAGCGATCTAGTTTCTTTACTCATAGATCTAACTTCTAGGATTGCAATTCAACTCCACCATTTCCACCTTTTTGGATCATTGGTGATCCAACTTTATGAATCGCACACCTTGGATTGGCAATTATACTTTACCAATTGCACATCTTGGATCAGTGATTCTACTTTACCGATTGCACATCTTAGATCAACGATTCTACTTTATTGATCATGCATCTTGGATCAATGATTCTTCTTCTCAAATCGCAATTCGACTTTATTGTCTCACCATACCTCTTAAATCATCACGATTCCTAGTTTAGAGCACTAATCGAGTGATCAAACTTTTGAGATGGCCAATTCGACTCAAGTTTTTGGGTTTTTAAGTTATTTTATCATTCTTTGAAGGTAGTGATTGTACACTTGATCAGGGAGAGTTACGTTACATATATACATGTGAGTTGGGGTTCAATGCTTACCATGTGTATGCTCACGGGTGGGTGAGAGTGAAGAGTCACTTGCCCATCCAACGGCAAAAGCTTAGACACACATCACTGTGGTCAACTTGACTAGTGTGCTTGTCTGAATTTTGGCCTTCTAGCTTGCGCGAGACGAGATGATGTTGTGGCATGGCACACATAGGTGTTGTGGGTCATGATGATCTTCTTGAGCCCTAGGGTTGCTCACAGGGGTGCCACAGAAGTGTGTACATGGTTCTCTTTAGGTCTCAGCACCATGGGTGATAGGAACGACAAGGACGGTTAGGGCCACGACACATGGGCAAGGTGTTGTCTCTTCTCATGGTCCACTGGCTCTTTTGACTTCTCTGAGCATGGTGTTGGCACACGAGTCAAAGTGGAAGCCACTACCATGCTAACACGAGTCCAATTTAAAGCCATGGTTTTTATAGCAATCTAACTGAGAGTACCCTCTATGTAAAGAGGAGTAAAGATTGTTCTTTTGGTCATCGTTTCATACATTTATGACATGTTGCTCTCATAGGCCCTAATAAGGATAAGATTTCAACCTTCAAGGCTGAATTACATGTGTCATTTTGAGATGATAGATTTGGGCTCGTTCTATTATTATCTGGGCATACATTTTTATATGGTGTGAGGATGGTATTGTTATGTTCGAGTCAAAGTATATACAAAGGCTACTTACATGGTTTGGTCTTGAAGATTGTAAGTCTATTACTACACTAGTAGAGACACGTGCTAGGCTTAGTCTCCAAGATGTAGGTGAACCATTTGATGCATCACTTTATCAGCAAGTTGTTGGGTGCCTCATCTATCTATGTAATATGAGGGCCAGACATTCACTTTAGTTTCTCCCAAAATTGAGCAATTTTATGCACAGTCCCGGAGTAAGCATTGGCAAGTTGCCACAAGCAAGTATTCAAATACTTACAGGGCACTCAGTCCCTTGGCTTATTCTATGCTAAGGGGGGTAATGTTCAGTTGCATGCTTTCGGTGATTCCAATTGGGTTAGATGTGAGTGCCCACCCACCACTAGTGGCTTTTGCTTTCACCTTGGTGAATCATGTATATCATGGCTCAACGCGGAAATAGCTACTCCGAGTTACGAAGCTAAGTACATGGTAGCTTTTACAGCGACTCTAGAGTGTGTATGGCTCAAACGCCTTTTGGTAGAACTTAGTGTTGGACAGCAATCCTCCACCTCCATCTTCTCAATGACCAGCCAAAGTGCATTAGTTGTTGCGAGAGGAAGGCAGTGTTTCATGCTCACACAAGCACATTGATGTACATTATTATCATGTCAGGTAGAGGCTCATTACAAGAGAGATCAGCCTAGCTTATGTCAAGGAGAGGCTCATTATAGGAGAGATCAACCTGGCTTATGTCTCTACATACAACAATGTGGCAAATATGTTCACAAAGGCTCACGAGAGAAGTTTGAAGCTTTTCGCAAAGCTTCAGGCTTATTACATTTGGGGATTGATCTGCCACATGATCCCTATACATGTTCACATCATCACTATAGGGGGGATTTGTAGCATTTATATAATAGTGATGTGTGAACATAGGGTAATGATGGGCTTTTCACAAAGCTTTGGGCTATTTGGGATTGATCAGCCAACATGATCACTTTACATGTTCACATCATCACTACAGAGGGGGATTTATGACACTTATATAGCAGTGATGTGTGACCATAGGCTAATGATGGGCCGGGCCACTTTTTACTCTTTAGGAGGGTTTTTTCCTCGAGTGTATGTGCACACTCTTATGAGTGTGTAAGTGACCTTATCATGTCACTTCACTTGTACTTCACTCATTCTCATCAATCTACTTTGAGTATTGTACTTTACTTGTTCTCATCAATATACTTTGAGTATTGTGCTTCCATCCATCTCTCCTTGCTTGCTACACCTATGTCTATGTTGCTACATTGATCTCCACTCTAACAAGCAATACATAGAATACACGTGTGATCTCCCTATTCTCCCTACTCTCTTGTGTTTTATCATTGCATAGCTAAATAGATCCATGCTTGGGTAGGAATGTTTGCGAGATATCATCCCTCTCATGAGCTCCCCCTCTCTATCCTCCTCTTGGGAGATTGATCCATATTATAAGAATCTTGTTCTCGCCTCCATCTAGGTGGAGAAAGCTCATGCTTGGGTAGGAATGTGGAAGATCTCCCTCTCACATCTTAGGAGATTAATCCATATTGTAGGAATCTTCTTCTTACATCAATTTAGGTGAATAAAGCTCTTTGCAACTCTAAGGCAAAGCTCCCAAATGACACATGTTTTAGTAAGGTAAGGTAAGATTTTAACATAATTGACACCAACCCTAGGGAGTAGCCTAAGGGCTAAGCTCAAATTTCATCCCATTCCAAGCTATTAGGAACACTCAATATCGGTTGGTGTTGATTAGGAGGTCACACTCTGAAAGATAAACGATTTTGGAGCCTTGGCGAGGATGTGTTTGTTATCTTGTTTGCATTAGGATTAGGGTAAGAGTACCTTATAGTAGGCTGGGTGGGTGAAACCATGGTAACCTGTTAAGTGGTTAACATAAGGACATTTGATGTGCAGGTTTTGGAAGGTGAAGATTTGCAAGAGGTTTTGTTACATTCCCGTAACGCCGCTACGGGTGTTACCACAAGAGGGGACGGCCTCTGGCTCACCACCCAGCCATAGAGGAAGAATGAGGATTGCCCCTCATCCCCCAGGCTATATAGTGTGTGGCCTGTCGTCCACACTAGCCTCGCCGCCCATGACTCTGCATGGGCATCCTCTCCCACTAAACCCCGGACATGGCCATCCGGTCTGCCGCCGTCGGTCACAGGCATTACAGCCTACGTCACATTACTCCCCCTTAAGAAGAGTTTTCGTCCTCGAAAACAAACTGGGGAAACCTTTTGGAAATTGCACTACGACATTCCCAGGTTGCCACCTTCTCATCCCTATCTGTCCATTTAACAAGTACCTCCTGGTACACTTTATGTCGGGTTTGTCTGTCATGATACTATAGAATCTTTTCAGATTCATGTGGTATCTTTGGTGGCTCTATCAAGTCCACCAAAATGCATGGGGGAGAAACTGTGTTCTCTAACCCGTGAACTGATTTCTTCAGTTTACTGACATGGAAGACAGGATGGACTTGAGAACTCTCCGGTCTACCGTCGGTTCACAGGCATTACAGCCTACGTGACATTACCCCCCCCTTAAGAAGAGTTTTCGTCCTCGAAAACAAACTGGGAAAACCTTTTGGAAATTGCACTACGACGTTCCCAGGTTGCCACCTCCTCATCCCTATCTGTCCATTTAACAAGTACCTCCTGGTACACTTTATGTCGGGTTTGTCTATTACGATACTGTAGAATCTTTTCAGGTTCATGTGGTATCTTTGGTGGCTCTATCAAGTCCACCAAAATCTTTGGAGAAACTGCGTTCTCTAACCCGTGAACTGATTTCTTCAGTTTACTGACATGGAAGACAGGATGGACTTGAGAACTCTCCGGTAACTCAAGTTTATATGCTACGTCCCCAATCTTCTTAAGGATTTTAAAAGGACCACAATAGTCGGAGAAAGTTTATCAAACTTTCCTGTTTTCATGGTTTCTGACTACGCAGGAACCTTGAGGAATACAAAGTCACCTTCTACAAAGGTCACCTTTCTTCGTCCTTTATCCACATAAGTTTTAGCGCGATCCTAAGCGCTATGAATGCTCTTTCGTGCAGCTCTGAGCATATCATTCATATCTTCAAGGAAATCCTTGACAGATTGAATCTTCTCCTTTTCTAGGCCTACAGCCATCGGAGATCTCGGCTGGAATATATACATTAACATGAATGGTGTAAATCCAGTCATCGCTGAGTGTTTGGAGCTGTTATAGGTAAACTCCAATAAGGGCAAGTACTCTTTCCAATTAGATTGTTTCTTACTAACATAAGAACACAACATATCCTCTAGAATTTGGTTAAGTCTTTCAGTTTGACCATCAGACTCCGGATGATCTGCCGTACTCATACTCAGAGTAGTATCCAACTTTTTGAAGACTTTCCTTCAAAAATGACTGTTGAACTTTCTATTTCTATCCGACACTATATCTGCGGGTAGGCCATATAGCTTGTAGAGATGTTCAATAAAGAGTTTTGCCAACTCTGGCGTTTTAACAGTTTTCTTCGTGGCAATAAACTTTGCCATTTTAGTTAACCTGTCCACTACCACCCACACCGAGTCATTCGCTCAACTCGTCTTGGGTAAACCGGTAATGAAATCCATGGAAATGCTTTCCCATTTCCCTTGAGGAATCTCCAGCGGATGGAGTAGTCCTCCAACCTTAAGACGTTCATGTTTATTGACCTGGCACTTACTGCATTTCAGCACATAAGTCTGGACTTTCTTAAACAAACTAGGCCAATAAAACTGTCTTTTTACTAGTGCATAGGTCTTCTGAATCCCTGGATGACCCGCACTTGGACTATCATGACTTTCTTTAAGAATTTGGGCCCGAAAGTCACCACCAATAGTTGGTACACATACTCTACCCTTGTAAAGTCAATGGAGTAATTATCATATTTCTCCCACGTGTCCAGTCGAGCTCGACCGTCGCTACGGGCAATCCGACGTGCCATTAACTGGGGAAGTCATTGGTAAGCAAATGTCTAGTAGTACTCACGCAAGCCGTGATTTGGTATTTCAACCAAAACCCTAAGGCAAATTTCATGCCTTGATTTTGCATCATGTCATTAGCACAGAAGCTAATGTACTGGAGAGCACTCTAGTAGCGCAAGTTCTTAGACTATGCTACTAGATATTTGTAGACTACGCTACCATGTTGCATCACCAACTTCTCCTTGGAAAGCTCTACGGCCATAGGAGAAATAAACTAGAGCCAATCTAATCATGCATCACAAGGATTAGTTCCAAAGTTGAGAGATACTTTTCTCTTAGAGTAACATCTTTGCACAAGCATATGCTCTAGAATCTTGTTGAGTTTCTAACTACCATCAATCTACGGATGGTTAAACTCCACTCTAACTCAGAGTAAATGTAACTTTTTGAAGATTTCCCTTCAAATATAACAATCAAACTTCCTATCTCTTATGCCATACTATATCTGCGGGTAGATCATATAGTATGTGGAGATGTTTGATAAAGATTCTTGCACCACTACGGGTGTCTGGAGTTACATCCAATCACTTACAACTCTTTGTTGCTATTACCAGACACATCCCTTCAAGTATTGTCTGGACTCACACAACTATTTCAGTTTATGTGATATTTGAGGATATCCCTCCTTTCCCTCAAGAAAGGTTTTTGTCCTCAAAAACTCTACTCTCAAAGCGGACTACGCGCTAGTGTCATAGGTCCAAGAACAAATCTAGATCGTGTTTAATATCATATGTTATATTCTTGAGTCCTTCCAAGAAACTTTTAAACATCTTGCAACGAAGATGTGGTATAGTGTCTACGCACATATGGTGGTACTATTGATAAACTACTTTGCAACAGATCAGTGGTTTCACACTTGTAACAAAGTGCTTCATTGTTGCATATTATTACCCTTCATAAGTGGTTACACACTTATGAATTATATGGGTGGGTTGTACCATCTATCAAGAAAAATTCCAAACTACTAATAACCACATTATCAATCCACAGATAATGACTGAGCTTGCTGCTGCGAAGCCATAGGTTGCTAGATAATTGATGGTAATTACACAAGCCCAATGTCTCATTACATCATACATTCAATATAAATGCAAACATCACAGTACTTCGTGATGATGAACTTAGGAATTTCATCCTATCCATGTTTGGTGTTGGTATAAAGTATAACTATGAGAACATTATTTGCTGCCTCCTCATTATAGCGGCAAAGCTACCTACCCATCTCACAGGTGGCAATCTCTACCAAGCTATAACCAATGACAAGCAAATAAACGAATACTCTTGTAAGAACTTCATAACCATATGTCACACCAAACTCATAATCACTACGGATTAAATGCCAGGGCTTGCAAAATTGAATGTTGTCTGATAGGTAGAGGGGATTATCAAACTACAGATGACCTTGACAACTCACTACGACTAGTGATGTGTAACTTTTAAGTTACTCCACTCTCCTTGCTTATTCCATACCATCGAACAAATCGGTCCCTCGTCGATTTGAGCAACGTCAACATATTTATGAGTACCTCGATACTCATGGATTGTGGTTCGGTAATTTAAAATGTTGATCTAGAGTATCTTTCACTCGAGGATCTTAATTTTATTAGCAGCTATGTATTAGTAGTGAGTAACTACGTACCCACTATCATCACACTAGTAGCTCCATACTAGTCTGTGAGTAACTCCGTACCCAATGACGTACCTCCCCCGAGTGGGAGTACCATATACAACCATCTATAACAAGATGCTTAAGTCACTTGCTGCTAAGAAGTGACTACACAAATTGACCCCTCCATTGCACATTGCAGTACAATTTTTGGTATTACAAGACGAATTTTTGGACGTCCTTATCATAGAGGTCAACTTAAAAACTAGTGCATAGGTCTTGTGGAGTCTCGGCTGACCTAACCACACCACTGGTGACTTCCTACAAAAAATGTGGCGCCGAAGTCACCACCTATGTACTTTAACTCCATAAAGTACATGGTCTTCATCTATCATCTATGGAAAGTTGTAAAACATTCCTGCGATGGATTTTTATCACCCTAAAATTATTGTGCACTATTTTAGTGTGAAGAGCTTTTTTCCTGGGTACCATGGTTCACCCCAAGCTCATCTGTTGCTAAATTCTCCGATTTAACAAAAGATATGTCTGCCTCCGAACACTCCAGTTCAGCCCCAGACTTTGAGTTTATTCTTAACACTCCGGTTAAGTCAAAACTCACCAGATACAGTAGGATTTACCGCTAAGCTCTCCGGCTTAGCCTCCTATCCTAACTCAGCCCGATTTATGTACACTACATATGTCGGATCTGATACTAACAACAACCAGGCTCATCTAGAGTGAGATACTACTCACTATTGCCATGTAAAACCTTATTAAATCCTAGAAATGCTCCACTCATTCCCCAAGGGTCATACGACTTATAGGGTTTACATGCACATGAACTTTGTAAGCAAAATAGCCTATCATGCAATATTACAATTGCTTATGTAGGAAAGTAATATATTTCCCAAATTCATATGGCCGCCTGGCTGGCTAGCCTGGCTGGCTACGCAGCACAGGCGCCCCCCCCTCTCTCTACACAGGTCGCACATGCTTGTGCTGCTAAGCTCTTCGCTCCACCTCAACAATGCTTGCGCTGCTAAGCAAGTCGGCTGAGCGCTGCTTTTTGCTTCTCCACGCAAGTCAGCCATGCCTGGGCGTCGCCATGGGGCTGGTATTCGCCCTGGGCTTGCTTCGCCCCACACACACGGTAGTGGGCTCTCGCCCCCCCACTCCCACACACAGCATTAACGAAGTCTTTGAGCTACGGGCCTGGGCTTGCCTTCGCCCCCCTTGCCTTACAAGCTTCAACGAATCTTTGCAGACAATTTCAACGCAGAGAAAGAAAAAAAACAAAACGAAATTGCTTTTGCTTACCTGCGTTTTTGCTTGCTGTGTGTGACAGGGAGAGAGAGAGAGAGAGAGTTCTTCCCTTCCATTCTTCCTTGGCCGCCTCCCTCCACCCCTTCCATTGGAGATAAGGATAAGGAGATGAATGGTTGAAAACCATCGAGTGGGCTCCGGTCCCCCGGTCACGCGGCGCGGACTCTGACGATCCCATCGAACCACGCTCTGATACCAGTGTTACATTCCCGTAACGCTGCACGGGCGTTACCACAAGAGGGGACGGCCTCTGGCTCACCACCCAGCCATAGAGGAAGAATGAGGATTGTCCCTCATCCCCCAGGCTATATAGTGTGTGGCCTGCCGTCCACACTAGCCTGGCCGCCCATGACTCCGCATGGGCGTCCTCTCCCACTGAACCCCGGACATGGCCATCCGGTCTGCCGCCGTCGGCCACAGGCATTACAGCCTACGTGACAGGTTTTCCCAAAAGGCTTGGATTTTGTTGTCTTAACCTTAGTGATTAGGGGCAACAACCACCACGAAAGCATTAGCTAGAAGCTCTTATCTTGTGGATTAGGGTGTGGAAAGTTGTTTTTTCTTCTTGTTCATGCATTACATACATTTGTAGTAATAGAGCACATAACATCAACAAAAAATGATCATTGATATTATATTATTTGCTTAAATCTCCTTAATTAAGATTAGGAACATTAAAAACCCCCAGATAAGTCTAAGAGACCAAAAAGACTAGGCCCAAAACTGCTACTCTATGGTTGGCCATGTGAGCCCACAGTCTCATGAAAATCAGTAGATGTGATGTGAGCCTCCTACAAGGATGTGATGTGATCCTCTAGGGATGTGATGTGATGTGAGATACTAGATGCAATGCACGCTTACTGGGATGTAACATGAGCCTAGCTTGAGACATACGCGAGCTTAGTGGTAGCTGGACCTATTATTGTACCAAGTAGTTAAATGCACCTTGAAGATTTGTAAGGACTCACCTACCCATGTTCGAGAAAGGTTTATACTAAGCAGTTAAACCCACCTTAAAGATTTGTAAGGACTTACCTACCCATGTATTAAAAAGGTTTTGCTATTAGAAAATATATACTTGCACACCGATTCCCAAGGAAAATTCTTGTGATTTCCAATTATAAGCACTAAAGGCCCAATTATTGCTTTGCCCACTAATGAGAAAAAACCTAAAATAATAATATATATTTTTTGTAGCTTGTGTAGTGCAACGTGTCTGTGATTCAAACTTGCTTAAGCAACGAAACTCAATAAAAAGTGATTTCTTGACATGTTTCCTAATAATGTCTTGTTAATAAACCTATGATCTAGCCAATTGCCACAACACTCAATGAGCACCAGAAAACGATTCACCTGAAAAGAAACTCTTTGATGTGAACTTGGTCTAGGCTACTTGTTGGAAATGGTAATCCGGTAAACTATAGTACATCAAATTGTACTTCTTTAAACCTACCCAACCTCTAGTCCCACCATCAAATGACCATAAAGACCAACACTCAACAAAGTGCTTCCCCTGTTAAGAAGGGGGTGTAATTTTTTTGCTAGCTTCCTTTGCGAGTTTTTAACAAGAAATGGCGAGCTTTTAGATTTCTAGTTTTTTTAATAAATAATTTGGAGAGTTTCTTGTTCTCTCTCCTTACTTATTTGTCTTCTCTCTCCTCTCTCAAACCTAATCTATCCTCTCAAACTTAGTCTCTCTCTCTCTCTCTCTCTCTCTCTCTCTCTCTCTCTCTCTCTCTCTCTCTCTCTCTCTCTCTCTCTCTCTCTCTCTCTCACACACACACACACACACACACACACACACATAACACATAACACATATATACACATCACCATTATATTATAAAAATTTATCTATTGCAAAATTTCATGACTCAAACTTTATAAATGGGCTTAGAAGGCCTAAATATAGTAAAATTGATTGTAAACATGAGTATCAAGAGCACTTAGAAGCTAGCAGTATAGGCGCTTCTTTCAAGGGCTTTCCATACCTTATTTTAACACACATACACAAATAAGTCATCATTATATTAAAAACTTTGTTTCAAGTGTAGAATTTCAGACTTTTAACCTAAAAAATGGACTCAGTGGACTCAAATATGGTAAAAACAATTGTAAAGTTGGGTATCTTTTGATAAGTTTTATGGATTTCAAAGATTGAAAAAAAAAGTATGGGAGAAGCATTGGCTTTTGAGGGCTTCCCGGACTTTATTCGAAATTCATAAAAGTCATCAAAAGATACCCAAGTTTATAGTCCTTTTTACCATATTTGGGCCTTTTGAGTCCATTTTTTATGTCAGAAGTCAGAAGTTATATAGTTGAAAAAATGTTTATAATATAATGCCGACTTATGTGTGTTATGTGAGTTTTTTTTTTCTCTAAGGGCTTTCTAAACCTTATTTCTATAATATTTGAGATCATGAAACTTATTGAAACGTACTTATTTTTTCAATCTTTTTAACCATATTTATGTGTGATGGCACAAGCTAGTCTCAGTGTAGACTCATGCCTACTTGGTGGTGGGGGTAGGATGTTGTGGGCCTCCTACATCTTTTCAAGGGCCCTAGGCATCTTTCTAAACACGTTAGGTTTAGCGAAGGCTTCGTGTGGTGGGAGATTTGAATAATAAAAGATAGATGAAAGCCCCACCATTTATCGCAACTTCTTACAAGCCAACATGCACTATGGTGTGTGATTTGGAGAGAGAGAGAGAGAGAGAGAGAGAGAGAGAGAGAGAGAATAATCGATTATAAACTCCACCATGACCTAGTGGCAATGTCTTAAAAAAAAACTATACATTCAAAAGCTTGCAAGATATTCATGGAAGCTTGAACAAAAAAAGCTTTCATTGAGTCACCACCCCAAGTAAGGAGGAAATAAGACATAAATGTAGACTTGGGTGGGGAGGAACCAGTGAACCCCTAGAAATAGGAGGTGTGCCAAGTCCCAAATTTGCCAACATGCTCAATAAATAGCGCCATGGACTGTGAAAATGGCGTTCAAATATCCTATCTTTAGGTGCAACTCCAATGATGGAGTAGAACTAGAGCCATCAAGGTTCACCCCATTTGGAACAAAAGTACTTAATCTATGTCAATGCCACACTTTTCACACCCTTGGCATGCAGCTCCAATGAGGGAGTAGCACCAAGATCGGGACCATCAAGGTTTGTCCCATTTGGAATGAAAGTACTCATCATCAATCCATGTCAACACCATACTTTTTTACACCCTTGATGTTAACCCCGAGTTGGGAATGGTGGGCCTCGACCATGTAGCCCCATTACCTCTATTGTAGTAGTAATAAATACCACTTCTCAAGAGAGCCCACTTTGGACATTTTGTTATCGTGTGGGAAACCAAGTTTTGGTTCCTCTCAGAGAAAAGGATGGGGAAAGGTAAAGAACCCATTCAAGGTAGCACTTTCAACTCAAGCGCTCCACAAGGGCAAATCACTTATTTAATCACTCCACAAGGGCAAATCACTTAATTATGTCTGTTGTAGGCCGCAATCTCAAAGTCAACATGCATGCATAGAATCGATGCCATTGGAAACCATATAATCCACTCCCATGGTGATTGAAACTCCAAACCTAGAGGTGGAAAGTTATGCACAACCATTCCTTTACATTCTAACATCCCCCACCAGAATATGCCGATGATATGTTGTGAGGATGACACATAGGAAGTAGGAAGGTGGATTCCATGCATATGGCACCTATAACTATGGTTTTCACCAAGACTAAGCAAGTCTACATCTCAAAGCTAATGATGACCATATTTGATGTAAGTGGATACCAATTCAATATCTAGAAAAGTTCAAAAAATTCTGTGAAGCTATGTGAATGATTCATGATATCCCGCCAAGATATGCTCATTATTTGGACTTTTCCTTGAAGGTAAAGCAGGACTATTGGTTTAGGTCACTAAATCCACTTGAAAAGGCCACATCATATGAGGTCTTGAGAGACATACTTGAAAAGGCCACATATGAGGTCTTGAGAGGCATACATGAAAAGGCCACATCATATGAGGTCTTAAGAGGCATACTTGAAAAGGCCTCATATGAGGTCTTGAGAGGCATACTTGAAAAGGCCACATATGAGGTCTGAGGCATAATTTTGTAGTCAAATTCTCACCATATCTGGAAAATTTTGAATGAGCTCGTGAAGCTATGTGATGATCCCACCACTAAGATTTTCTCATGTGGACTTTGCCTTGAAGATAAAGCATACAAGTGGCTTAGGTCACTAAATCCACTTGAAAAGGCCACATATGATATCTTAAGGCATACTTTCATAGACTAGATGGCTCCCCATATCTAGAAAATTTTGAATGAGTTTGTGAAGCTATGTGATGATCCCACACCAAGATCTACTCATGTGGACTTTGCCTTGAAGGTAAAGCATACGAGTGGCTTAGGTCACTAAATCCACTTGAAAAGGCCACATATGGGATCTTAAGGCATACTTTCATAGACTTTCATAGTTGGATTCTCACCAAGCGGAGCAAGATGGCTCCCCATCCCTCAAATATATAACCTCAAGTAGGCAGAAGGAGAATCCATTCAAGACTACATCTGCCAAAAATCTCTATATGAGATGCATCTCATAAACTGCATCTCATATGAGATCTTAAGGCATACTTTCATAGTTGGATTCTCACCAAGCGGAGAAAAATGGCTCCCCATCCCTCAAATCTATAGCCTCAAGTAGGCAAAAGGAGAAAAATGGCTCCCCATCCCTCAAATCTATAACCTCAAGTAGGCAGAAGGAGAATCCATTCAAGACTACATCTGCCAAAAATCTCCAAATGAGATGTAGTCTCCTCGAGAAAGACTATATGACTTGTTGCTCATTGATTGATTTGTGTTAAGGCTAAAGAGAAAGATGCTTTTGAGATATTCATAGTCAGTCTAAAGAGCAAGAGGATTTGAGACTATCTCTATAGGCATCTTGTTGCCCGCTAGGCAATGAACCTAATAGACAATCTGCAAGATAGGGATGTAGAAATAGGAGATGCATCATCCAAAGCCTAAATAATTAAAGGAGCCCAATCACCACAAGAAAGGGCTCTAGTCAAGGACATAAGCATAGACAAGCTGACATAATATCTTCTCAACTGCCAACTAGGCCAACATTGGTCGGCATAGTCCAAGGGTGACCCCAACCAGTTCTAGAAGCTAGACACCCACATATACTCCCATAAAGAGATATGGTTTGGTGCACACCATCAAAATCACACAAGCATTAAGTGTTTGTATGCGAATTCAAGGTTGTAACATTTTTGTGCTCATTTTTAGCGGTGCTAGAACCATGATACAACTCATTATTGATATAGGAAATCGAGGAGGGTGGACTCTGGCACCATGATAGATGCTCTCTATGCCAAGGTAGCCATTAGCCTTATGGGCCCAACATCCCTCCACTCCTCAAATGGCACACAACTACTAGCCCCATTTATTGAGTGGTATGACTTCCACCGTTTCCATACCCACCTTTGGTATTACTACCTCTACCAGCTCATCTGAGAACCGCACCAGTACACAATAGTAATACTCTATGACCTTGCCTATAGATTGAGAAAATCTTGATCTTGTAGATTTAGAGAGTTATAAATCTTATCAACAAACAACAAGATCCCTATATGCATAGTTTGATGATGGGTATCCATAACAAGATCCCACCATAGACTATGCCTCCTAAGGGACCTCAATAACTATGGCACGTAGGCCAGTAATACAATGCTTGTAATGTAAGGGACCATACCATATTATGGAGTGTCCTCACAAGGCCCCTGCACACCAAGTCCCCTGAGTGCTCTAAGCACACTATGAATCCCATGCAAGATCCCAATGCCTTTCCTTATGGTGGCACATGCTACAAGTGTATATTCAAACATGATTATAAGGATTGTCCCAAAAAAGTGATAATTGCCCCAGAAGCATCAGCCACTTTGATGAGCCTTAAGCTTTTGAGTGTGCAAGAGAGGACATATTCATATAGTCTCCCTTAATGCATCACACGGCTCCAAGCCAATGCAAGGGCACCAACCAAAGAAACATCCAAGGCTACAAATAAGCAGAAAGCTCAAGCTTCAACCTCAAAACAAGCAGTAAAATAAGCAAGAAGCCTAAAGCACAAGCAAGCCCCAAAGGCTATGGTAGCCCCTGAAAAGGCTAAAGGAATGGAATCAAGGTCCAAAAGAGAAGACATAGAAGAGCACATGGAAGCACAATGCTTAATTATCTCAACAACAATAATCATGATCATTGAAAGTGGTTGAATGAGAGATCCAAAGTGTTTGAATGAGAGATCCAAAGCTACCTGTCTTAGGAAAATAGCACACTATCTCTCGCTCAAGCTTCACAAGGAGAAAAAACCAACCGATTATGCTAACCTCCCAAAGAAACTAAAAGAGCCAGTGTTTGGATACTCTTTAGGAGAGATCCAGAGCTACCTAAAAGTGGTCAAATGAGAGATCCAAAGCTACCTAAAAGTGGTCGAATGAGAGATCCATAGCTACCTAAAAGTAGAGATCCGTAGCTACCTAAAAGTGGTCGAATAAGCGATCCATAGCTACCTAAAAGTGGTCGAATGAGCGATCCATAGCTACCTAAAAGTGGTCACGCGAATGAGAGATCCATAGCTACCTAAAAGTGGTCAAATGAGAGATCCATAGCTACCTAAAAGTGGTGGAATGAGAGATCCGTAGCTACCTAAAAGTGGTCGAATGAGAGATCCGTAGCTACCTAAAAGTGGTCGAATGAGAGATCCATAGCTACTTAAAGTGGTCGAATGAGAGATCCATAGCTACCTAAAAGTGGTCGAATGAGAGATCCATAGCATAGCTTAAAGTGGTCGAATGAGAGATCCATAGCATAGCTAAAAGTGGTCGAATGAGAGATCCATAGCATAGCTAAAAGTGGTCGAATGAGAGATCCATAGCTAAAAGTGGTCGAATGAGAGATCCATAGCATAGCTAAAAGTGGTCGAATGAGAGATCCATAGCTAAAAGTGGTCGAATGAGAGATCCATAGCATAGCTAAAAGTGGTCGAATGAGAGATCCATAGCATAGCATACCTAAAAGTGTTCAAATGAGAGATCCATAGCTACCTAAAAGTGGTCGAATGAGAGATCCATAGCTACCTAAAAGTGGTCGAATGAGAGATCCATAGCTACCTAAAAGTGGTCGAATGAGAGATCCATAGCTACCTAAAAGTGGTCGAATGAGAGATCCATAGCATAGCTAAAAGTGGTCGAATGAGAGATCCATAGCATAGCTAAAAGTGGTCGAATGAGAGATCCATAGCTACCTAAAAGTGGTCGAATGAGAGATCCAAAGCTACCTAAAAGTGGTCGAATGAGAGATCCAAAGCTACCTAAAAGTGGTCGAATGAGAGATCCATAGCTACCTAAAAATGAGAGATCCAAAGCTACCTAAAAGTGGTCGAATAAGAGATCCAAAGCTACCTCTCTTATGAAAATAGCACACTATCTCCCGCTCGAGCCAGCTCTTCACGACCGACGAGGAGAAGAAACTGACTATGCTAACATCCCAAAGAAACTAAAAGAGTATCCAAACCCGATGTTTTGTGAGGGAGCAAGTGAAACTAGCTCAAGATCTTGTCAAGTCTAAACTATAGCTAATCCTTGAATAAGTGGAAGTCACTAACCCTATCTAAACATATCATCACTAAACTTGCCTAAACTTGAGCTAATCCTTGAGTAATTGGTCGAGTACAAGTCACTAACCCTACCCTAAACATATCATCACTAAACCTACCTGAATGTATCATCCCAAACCCTACCTAAGTAAGTGGTCAAGTACAAATCACTAACTCTACTTGAATGTATCATCTTGAAACCCATTCTAAAGCATTCCCCGAGCTCTCTGTTAAGCCATTGGCGAGGTGCTCTCTCTAATCCGGGCGTTCGCGAGTCAATGGAATACCTATGGGAGGCACAAGATCTTGTCTCTCACCCAAGCCCTCAAGCAAAGAATAAGGAATAATGAATATGCTAATCTAAGGGAAATGAGAGGAGAGAGGAAGAGGGTAATAGGAGGGAAAGAAACCTAATCTACACAACACCATCACACCAACCACACTTACCTCTCACTCATAAGCCTAAGATCAAGAAAATAACAAGGACATTGCCATGAGATGAAGGCAAACTCAACAAGCTCTCAACCACAAGCCTCTTCACATATATGGAGTGTACAACATGTGCACCAAAGTGATATACATATACATGTGCATATACACCATCATGTGGAGAGGATAGATAGTGCTAAGCTATGGTGCACATAAAGGGGTTTACATCCACCCACCTCTAATACACATTCGGTCCCATGGATGTGGTCATATGAGATGGCAATGAGTTCAAAAATGAAGGGGGGAAGGAGCAAAAAAAAAGGGAGATAATATCGATGAAGCCCAAAAAGAAGGAAGATCATGCCAAAGACATGTCAATGTAGAGCATGACCCAAGCCCCGTGGATCCGTAAGATGTGTTGATAAAGAGGATCCTCCATGTACAAAAAGTGAAGCAAGGGAAAACCCCCCACCTTAGGAGTGTAGACCATGGAAGTGACGGAAACTCCCCCATCTCAAGAGTTCAGATCATGGAAGCAAGGGAAACTCCCCCACCTGAAGAGTGTAGACCATAAAAGTCAAGGGTGCTCTCCCACCTCAAAAGTTAACCCCATCCACTAAGATCCCAGAGAAAATAGGGAACTCAAGGGGGGCCTTATGGTTTATGTCGGGATCCCAAGTGGCCTAGAATAGGCGTTCTAGTAAACTCCAATGGTATGTTGATGGAGAAGGTGGCTTTCCATGAAGTATGTAGACTAATCCAACATCCCAAACAAAGTGGCCGAGTTCTCGAGCAAAGGCCAATGATGAATAAGAACCATACAAAGTGGGGCCTATGGAATAAGGTGGAGCTATAGCCTCCAAATGTGTGACTCCGATGTGATGTGGAATGGAAGGGATGAAGAGGCTCCCCCTCGAAAGAGGTGGAGATGGAAACCCTCGCAAAGGTCGATGGTGATGAAAAAGTATCTGCACGAGGATCCTGGATCGCAATTGTAAGTACTAAGAATAGATGCCCTCTCAAATGCAAGGGATGAGTGAGAACCATGCAACATGAGGACAATATATGATGATAGAAGTGGTGCATGTGCCTCAAATGGTGGTAGGCAATCACATGGGTGAAGGAGTGTCCCCAAAAAAGAAGTGTCAAATGGTAGGGGAATGATCCTCCTCAATAAGAGAAAGAGGGTGCTTGGATACAATGCTCGATTGACAAGGAAATAGGGGGCAAGGGCCTCCCAACAAGGCTCAAGCTATGGTGATACAAAGCTTGATGACGAGGCCATAGTAGGGGGCATGTGGAGCTCCTCGTAATGCACCATGATGTGGTCCAAGTAATGTGGGTAATGGATGTGTGACACTGATAAAACCTGCATGACCTCAGGTGATGGGGCAATGTAAGGGTCAAAACAAAGTAAGTTGATGTGAAGATGTGCATGGAAAAAATCCACGTGAACCTGGAGCAATAGAAAAATATGTGAAAAACCATGTAATGTCATAAAATGTAAGGAATGTTGGTACATCATCTCATAATGAGATAACCATGGCTCGCCTATCATGATATCGGATAAATCCTCCCATGCATCCTAGAGAAACAAAAAAACACCCCACCAATTCTCGTACCACCTAAAAAAATGCATGAACCTCAAAGTATGGGGGATGGTGTTTAGAACATGTGTTAACGAATGTGCTATGATGCGAAAAAAGATGCACGTGGAGTAAATTAAGGCACGAAATCATGTAAAGCTGGGACGTATGTGTAAAATAAACTGCCCTTGCTTCTTTTTTTGAAGTTTCAACTTTTAAATTTTTTTGCTTATTTTCTTTTTCTTTTTTATTGTTTAATAAAATAAAATAAAAAAGATGCAAGGGGGCTTAGTAAAAAAAGGAGAATATACACAAGAAGTGTTCGTAAGATGGAGAATAAACACGATAAGTAAAAAAGGAGAAAAGACAATTTAGAAAAAGGAGAAAATACAGTTTTAAAAAAGGTTAAAGTGAAAAGGGGGAAGGAAGGTTAGACTAAAAATAAAAATGATGGATTAGTTTAATATATAATTATATTTTATTATATAATTTTTTGAAAAATAAAAGGGAGGGGGGTTCACTTTATTTAAGAGATATTTTTTGACATTTTTAGAAAAAATAAAAATAAAAGGGAGTAGGTGGGTTAGTTTGAAAATAAAAAAGGGAAATTTTTGAAGGGGGGGTGGTGGTTAATGAGGGTTTAAGGGGAGCTGGGGGGGTTTTAATGAAGGTGTAAGAGGGAGGAGGGGGTTTTAATAGATGTGTAAGAAAGGATGGGGGTGGATTTAAACATATGTGTAAGAGGGGATGAGGGGTGGAGTTAAATAGATGTGTAAGAGGGGATGAGGGGTGGAGTTAAATAGATGTGTAAGAGGGGAGGGTGGTAGTGGGAAATTAAGAGGGGGAAGGGTGTTAGTGGAAAATAAAAGAGGGGCATATCAAGTGTGTGTGTGTGTGTGGGAGGGGTAAGTTTATTTAATGTTAGGTGGGGGGCTTGAAGCTAAACATTAAAAAAGGGCATTGAAGTAAATAAAAACCATTTTTATTTTTCCCCTTTTTTTGATTTTATATTTTTGTAAGTCTTCGTCAGACAACTACCAGGGTCCTTCGTTCTGCACTGGCACTATTGAGCTCAATGCTCCTTCTTCCCTTAACTCTCTGATGAGGACTAGAGGAAGGCCAAAGTTTGGCTCCAATGGGTCAACACAATGTTTTATCCACGGTGATTGGCACTATCTCCTAGGGAAGATTGAGTGCACATATTCCATATACGATTACAGGTCCTAACCATATCGCTTGCAAAACATATCGGGCCTTATAATTGTCTTGTCCTTAGAAAGTCTGAGGTTTGATAAGGTCTCTTTTTCTTGGATATTCTCAACTGTGGAGAGACTTATCCAACTAGATGAATGGGAATTTAAGAGCCCATATAGCGAAGCTAGAAGAGGATGAAGCATGCCACATTGAGCACTCTCCTTCCGTACCCAAGCCCAAAGAAGTGCCAAAAGTGCCCATGAATAAGTTAGGACACTATTTCAAAAAGTGATAAGATGAATGACATGTTGCAGGTCTCTACAATGTTAGATAGTGGTGATGGTGTCACCATTATCACCAAGGGCTGTTGGGAGGCCTCACTCCTTATAGGCACTAGTCTCATGGTCAAGCTTTGGCTAATGGGAACACAACTAAACCTTTGAGCATCCTTCAAGATGTAAAAATCAAGACCTTCAGGCTAAGTTACCCCACCACTCATTCGTGGTGATGGATTTTCAAAGAAAAGGATCTTATACCATGATCCCCAGAAGGCCTTAATTGAAAAAAATAAGGTTAGTTCATGATTGGGAAACCAATCATGTTTACATACGCAAAGGTGACTAGTCCTTGAAAATAGACTTAAAAACATGGAAGACTCACCAATGGGTCAAGGCATTCTCGCAAATGAGTTTAATACAACTGTCTATGTCTTATGAACTTAAATTCAAGTATCATTATTTTATTTATTGTGATGGGTGAGCTACAACACAATGCACTTTCATATTGAGCTTTAGAGGGAGTTTTTCCTCCAAGACTATTGGCTCCCATGTAATCAATGGCACCTTTTGATTGGTAATTGCAATAAAGGAAGAATGATCCATTTTGCAGTGGTGACTTTTGGATGTGGATTGGTGACCATGAAACATAATTGGAAGCCACTTTATGGTACAATTTGGTATATGTTACAATAAAATGCGAGAAAATGCAAATGGAAAAAGAGAATATATTATTATTGCATGCCTTTTTTTCTATAGTAAATAATGAGGCGGAATCTTAAGATTATCTCTATAGCTAACAAGATTTCAACAGAGGTGAATAATATGTTGTTTAAGGTAGAGTGTGGTGGTGACATATTTGAAAAAAAACATGTTTTATTGCTATGCCTTCAAATTGCCAAAAGAAATAACTACATATTAGAAAACACATCTATGAATTTTTTTTCCAATCAAGGGTACAAAACACCTCATATGATTTCCCTCCTCCACCTCCACCCCCAATCAAAGGTAGTGTCATGATCAAGTTAAAGGGGAAGTTAAATAAGCAAAAAATACACTTACATACCAAGGAAATAAAATATCCAATATTAACTCCCAATATTAATAGTAATAATCATACAAGAAATAAACTTACATACCAAGGAAATAAAATATCCAATATTGACTCCCAATATTAATATTAATAATCATACAAAAAAGATTATTTGCTACATAGAGAAAGGTTTGTTTTAGGTTAAATCTTCATTAATTATTGTGCAATGGAAGGTGGCCATTTTCACTCTCACTTTAAAAGTCTTCAAAATTTTATTTTGCATGCATTATGAGTTGGTCGTAATGTTCATCTTCTAGGTTTGTTGGCTCTAGTTCATCATGTTGAATTGGCTCTAATTTATTATGTTAAGTTGATTCTTCAAAGACAATCTCATATTGTAGAGGTGGAGAGAAAAACATTAGTTGCTTGAATAGGGTGGAATAGTAAAAAGATATACATGGTAAGTGTGTATTTACATACACACGTGGAGTAATAGAGAGAGAGAGAGAGAGAGAGAGAGAGAGAGAGAGAGAGAGAGAGAGAGAGAGAGAGAGAGAGAGAGAAGAAGAAGAAGAAGAAGAAGAAGAAGAAGAAGAAGAAGAAGAATAAGAAGAGTAGCAGTAGCAATAGTAGATGTAGATGATGGATGTATATCTACAATTGTAATTCGGCCTAATCAAATGCATTAAAAAATAATAATCTCTAAAGTCATATGTAGGGCCATGTTGTTCCCTCTATGGCTTTTGTGGGGTCCATAGCCACCATAATTGTAATAAGAGTTTATACGATGTTAGGTCCCACCCAGCTTTAAAAGCATCTCCTTATTCTAGATGACATGGCATTTTAATGCTTTCACAGAGGTTGGAGGCATCTTGGACATGTGATGAGTACCATTATTGTTGGTTTTAGGGTAGGGTCACACATGTAGCCCATGGGAGTAAAATATATCCAAGTTAAGAATTACTAGCCACAACTATTATTGAGCTAGATTGGTTTTAATCTTAATTTGAGCTTTAGCAGATGTTAGGTGCCTTTAAGGGAAACATTGAGGACTAAATTTCAAGGAAATGCAGTACATTTACTGTATGGCTATTTCTAAGTGAGCATTTTGATCGACTCGATTAGAGAGAGAGAGAGAGAGAGAGAGAGAGAGAGAGAGAGAGAGAGAGAGAGAGAGAGAGAGAGAGAGAGAGAGAGAGAGAGAGAGAGAGAGAGAGAGAGAGAGATTTACCTTTTTTATAGATAAAGGGAGGGGTGGTTAAGGTGGTGACCTTTCTCGACACTAGATTGGTCTTGATTCCCCCTTTCCCTCACTCCATAAAAGGGATGAACAATGCGCGTGTTCCTTCCTTGCAAAAAAGAAGGTAAAAACATTGTATATGTATTGTGATTAACAATGCATTTTGTCTACTTACGCATGTTCCTTCCTTGCAAAAAAGGGGAAAAAAACATTGCAGATGTATTGTGATTAACAATGTAGCAACAATATTTTTATTTTTATTTCTTGTGAGGAGGAACACACACACACACACACACACACACACACACACACACTCTTTGGTTGCTTCTTCCAGCCCTCTTTTGTTGTAGACAAGGATTAAAGGCCTTCACACACTGACCATTGACCACCCACCATAAGCCCCTTCATCTACGCACACACGTGTTGGTGTGGTTTTCAACCCTAAACATAAGCCCAATGCAACCAAAACTTTGGACTTTTTATGTGGCTTATGGGTTTGGGGGTGGGTTCACACAAATCCCTTTTCGAGCCTTTTTAGGCATGCCTTGTAGAACTAAGCGAACAATTTGGTTTCCCTTTCATCAAAGGAGTGTGAGAAGACTTTATTTTAAATGCTTTTGATGATTCCTTTATTTAATGTTGATGACTTTCTAGCAACAACTTTCAACACCCAACTCCACACTCCCCTCTCTCTCTCTCTCTCCATGTAAAAGTTACATTTTCATTCATCACAAAACTGCCAAGGCAAGATTATTGATGCTCCACTTGTTCTACATAGATTCAATGGGGCAGTCATAGCCCACCCATTGGCCAAGCATTAGATCTAGTCTAATTTATAAGAGCTAGGTCTCATGTACCATTTGTGTCATCAAATCACACGAATTCCGAAATAACATCTAGCTTGAGAGAATTTTTTATTAGGTCGAAGCAACTAGGTGGGGACCTTTTAAACTTGTTAAGAAAATTGAGAAGTAAATGCTAATTAGCTAGTTGAGGTACATGACTAAGCTCTATAAGTGTTTGTGCTCAACCAAATAAGCAGAAGGCATGGATTGGCAAGTGTTTTGAGCGAGAGTGAGGTGCTATTTGAGGACACACGCTGCCATGTGAACCAATCGTAAGCGAGGACTGCTCTTGTTACCATGTGAACGGAACCTAAGGTCCAACATATAGGGGTGGTGTCGACAAAGGGCATTGACACATCTAGGGTGGAACTAGGTTTTTAGGAAAAATGGAATCTCTAAACTTGGGGCGATTTCCGACACGCCTATACTTGTAGACGGGGAATGTCCGCGTCCACGCCCATGCTAGTGTAAAGGGAATCTCCCCGTCCACACGAGGAGTTAGCATAAGTATGTAAACCCCTAAGAGGAGAATCAAATAAGCAGAGTTTGATGTAATGGCATAATGTATTGGTGTGTCCTCTTATGTCACTGTGGTCTTCTCTGTGGGGCTTGGGAGTCCTATACTCTAGTGAACAAAAGGGAAGGTTCTTCTGACCTCCACCTCCACCTCCACCTCCACCAACACCACCACCATCACCATCACCACCATCGCCCACATAATCCTTCTTCCCTCTTTGCCCTTTTACCGCCCGTCTTTTCCCTACGTCAGTAGTCCCTGATCTTCCCTCTCCAGCGCCCTAAAGGCCTCTCTGTGCAAGTGCAAGGCTTTGCTGCAGGACTTTCCAAGGACTCTGCAACCGGAGTGCGTTTAAGGGATTCCGAACTTGGTAGGATTTCTGCAACTGGATTGTGTTGCAGCGATCTGCAGCAGAGTTAGGGTTTCAGTCTGATTATTTCTTCTAGTTGTACCTGTAAGAGCTCTTGCAGAAGGTGTGAATCCTTCGTGTAATGCTTTGGAACTAATACGCACTATCGCCATGGATGAGACCGTACCCATGGAAGAAGATGAGGCTGTGCACATGGTGAAGAATTCTTTCGGATGCGATCTGGGTCCACACTGTCCGTCCTCCGAATGCACCACAAGCTTTGAAGTGGGATCAGGCCCTGACCGCCAACGAGAGGAGACCTTTGCAGAAGTTGCCCAAGAAGAGGTGGATGCTGGCTATGGGGAATCTGCAGACTGCCCCCCAAGAGCAGAAGAAGCAGAGTCCAAGTGTATGTCCGAGGTATGGTGTGCCCATGATCAGGTGAACCTAGGTAAATCTAGGGGTAAAAGCTGGTGCAGGGAAAAGCTTGGTGTGAAAAGATATGACCACAAGAGGGACAAGGTTGAAATTGGGCGCTCCTTTCAGCTTGCCGTTGGTGCCCATGACTGGACACTTGCGGAGAGCTTGATCCCTTTGGCAGATGGGCAGAGGCTCAACGATGGGCTCTGCATTGCCCTTGACTCTGTCTGGTTTTTGTGTACCCATCAGGAGCTCTATGGTGCAACTAGGCTCATCGAAAGGCTAGTGGAAGCAGGTGCACAGGACTTTACACGTGCTGCCCTTCGAACTTCCTTCCTGGCGTCCTGTGTCTCGGCTTGCCGCAGCCGTACGATGAGCCTTGCAGATACAGTAACCGTAATGGCTCAGAGGTATGTGCAGATCTTTCTTCTAGCTCTTTGTGAAGTGTTAGGTTTTTGAGAAAAGGTGATTGGGGCTATTGATGGTTCATTATTCTTCTGATGAGGTGGTATGTTTCCATCATGGAAGATGAGAGACCGTGGGGGGGTGGGGTTCTAATGGGTTTTCAAAAATATGTGGTCATGATATGTTTGTCTTTTCCATTACAGATTGCGGGAGCGGCTGCAAGAGTGCAGTGGGGATGAGATGTTGAAAGCAGAGGCAGCTGCCAAAGTACAGAGGTTCACAGAATGGGCCTTGAAGTGCATTGGTTCACACTCTCGTGCACGGAGAAGAGGGAATGGAGGTGAAGAGATAGCGGCCTACAACTCCTCTATAGAGTCACAACTTCAACTCAAGGCATTTAAGAGGTTTTTGGAGCTGGCAGGGAATCGTCTTAGTGGAAAGGATTATACAGAGGCCTTTGACGCGGCATGCTTTCCACTGACCCTCTTTTCAACAGCCATTGATTCTGGTTGGGCATCTGGTATTGCTGCCAGTGCCATGCAAGGTTTGTTAGGGATGCTTGTGGAGGGAGGGGCGGACAATGTGAACCAGTGTTTCCTTGAGGCAGCAAGATTTGGCAGCACTGAATTGGTTCGGATTTTACTGCAGGTAATTGCAAGCATTACTTTTTTTGTCCACTCTGGATGTGGTCTACTGCCTTTAAGCTCTTAGCATGTGCATGGTGATGCAAAGGGACTGACATGTATCGAGTAATATAAATTATTGCCACTCTATCTTGACGTGGTGCCCATTTTGAGCTCACCTGCAGGGCGATGGCTATGCATGCTCTAGGGAGTGTTGAAATTTTCCTTTTTTCTTGGCTAGTATGGTAACAGCAGGGAGGTACTAGTGGTGTGGTAACAGGCTGTTACTATTACCTTCCTGTTACCACATTAATTGGCTGTTACCAGTTTCTCCTTTTTACCATATTAACTGTCTGGACAGACAGAGGAGACCTTTTTTTATCATTTTGATTTTGTTGGCCAGATAGTGTCAGTGCTGGTCAGAAAATTGTACTCTTATTGCTCCAACCAGCCTTTGCTTGTCAGCGAGCTATTAGGGGTGCCCAGCTGGTTAGGGCCTGATCAAACTGCCCAGCCATGGCCTTTCTGGGCTGTGTGTGTCTGCATAGCCGAGGTCTGAAGGAGGTGTGAACACACCTTACAGGGCATAGTGCACATAAATTTTGCATATATAAAGAATGATTGCATGTCCGCGTTGCACCCAAGCGCAGCATCTCCTCTTGCTTAGCTTGTTAGCATTCGCAGTGCTTCCAATTGACCCATCAACAATGGCAAGAGAACTATTGGAAAAATAACTTCTTGCGTATTCTCTCTCTCATCCCTCTTTTCTCAATTAATGCACCACAATGATTATGCAACTCAGTTACGTACGTAAAATTTCACAACTCAATTATGTACGTAAAATTTCACAACTCAATTATGTATGTAAAAGGCTCCTTCATGTGACATCGGTATCAGATCAAAGGTTCTTTCAGAGGCAGTCAGACCCACGTATTGAGTGTGTGACAATTGTCTCTCTCAAGCAAAGGTCCACAGATAGTCGAGAGCAAAAGGATATCATGGAGCTAGAAGAAAGTTTTCCAGCACGAACTGACAGTATGTCAACACTTCCAGATTGGCCGAGATGTTGCACTTTGAAGAAGGATGGTACCCAAAAAAAAGAGCACATGACGCATTTGATGCACTTTTGCCCTCAGTTTTCTATGTACAACACTCGATTGAAACCCAATAATCACTGAAGTTGAAACGAGTACATTACAGATTTGAGTCCTAGACTTTAGGATATCTCCTTTCTTGCTTAGATGAAGTCTAGCATTGGTACCTAGACTAAACAATAGCCAATCTTGCTACTTTGACATAGCTGACTGCCACCTGACTTGGGGATCCTGCATCTCGGCTGATCTATGCTGATATTTGGTGACCGACATGTGGCCTCACAAGCTGCCAGACATTCCACAGTCATCAACTTCAAGTGGGTTACAAAAGTGTGCAAAGTTTACGCATGTAAAAACTCCCTTAACTTGCCCAAGCCTATCCCGACAGCCACTGGCTGACATGGGCTCACGACGGGGGCATAGTGCTCATTTCTCACCAAAAACTTGCACATAAAGAATGGATGTCCACGCAGCACCCAAGTGTGGGGTGCTTGCGACATGTGAACCTCCTTATGCAAGGGGGAGGGTGTCCATGGAAGAACCCACAACCTCTTCATTGAGTTGCCACCAGCACATGCGATTGTACTCACTTAGTTTCAGGCACATGGATTACAGATGGACTGGCTCCCTCCATTTCAGTATGATCAAGATTTCCCATACATTACACATGAGGACAGGAACTAGGTGATCCAATACGATCTTCTGGGGCTATACACACGTAATGTTGGGACAGCCACAGCAACAGAGAGAGTGTGTGTTAGGGTTTCAGCTCACAACCAAATCAGAGATGGAGATAGAGAGAGTACACAAAAGGTGAGAGTGAGAATCAGTGGAGGTGGAGTCAACCATCCACATGTATCCATCCATCACAATAATATGAAAGTACAAAGCAATAGATAGTGTCCTTTCACATTGGATATCCAAGGGGAAAAACCACATGGCAAAAAGGTGCCCTTGGCTAGGTACTCCTCACATGTAGCACCACCATAAGTGTGCATTGGCCTCCAAAAATCCCCCTTGTAGTGACTACCATGAGGTTATAAATTGCACTTTCTTATAAGGTGAATTTGGGCATGTTACTAGATTCATCTAGGTATATATCTGCCATATTAGAGGCTAGTGCACTCACCCCAAACTAGGCATCCAACAATCTTGAGTTCTGGATAACTATCCCATCAGAAGCTAAAACATTTGCCTTCATGGAACCCTGTAAACCCGCACATGTGATACATCCTAGCGTCCCATACCGCCAAAGCATATCCACCCCCTTGAGAAACTGTTTCAGCTTCTCGTCTTTAGCCTTACCCAACTGTTGTGCCATGGTTATGACCTTGTTTGAAAAAGTTAACACAGGAAACGCACTCTGGGAGAGTTTGTAAAACTAAATTGGTCTAATATTGGTGTGGAAGGAATCTAGCTTTGAGGTTGGACACAAAAGTATCCCATACGTAATGAGTCATGCCTATAGCTAGATCTGTATGGAGACGTGACGAATGTTGCCACTAGGCAACGGCTTTCCCAATGAGGTGTGGAGGCCAAATGGACTTTGTCTTGAGGATTTGAAACTTTAGCCAATGGAAAATATTCAACATATTGATGTATAAATTGCGTGAGTGGAGAATGATCACACTTACCATCATACTTAGTGAAGTTTGGTTGAGCTTGTATGACAGTGGTTGAATCCGGCTATTCTTTTTTTTTTTTTTTTCCGTGCTACTTTTGCTTGTTGTAATTGTAGCTTGAGTAACTTGTTTTGCTCCATTAGCTCGTGAAGGAGTATATTTGCGCTTTGCAGAAGCATTTCTTCTGTTCTTATGTCTTCATGGACACTTTCTTTTGCAGTGATGCTTTCTTTAAAGCTTCTTTCTTCTTTTCAGACATGGTGAATGGCTGGGTGGATTTTCCCAACCTCGGTTTCACCATTCATGGACTTGCTCTCACTTTAGGTAGTCGAGCTGGGTCACAACTAGAAGCTCTGATACCAATGTAACATGCAACTGGTTTGATTGTGTAACACAGAGCAAGACCTTCTTTTTACCTTTATGTTAGTGAGCATGAAGCAATCAAATTTCATCTTTATTCACAGGAGATAGAGTTGAAGAGAGAGAGATAGAGAGTATGCAGAGATGACACTAAATTGGGTCCCAATCTACCCACTTAAGGGCCCCCTCCCGCAAGCAGGAGTATTTGCTTTAATACTTTGGAGAACTTTCTGTGACAATGCAGAAAACTGCATAAGACTGATAGATAGAGATTTGCCAAATCCAACGACGTTGCAAACAGGAGGTTTGCTGAATCATCAAGTGGGTTGATGACTACTTGGAAGCCACTTCGTAGAGCCTTATGTGTTGGAGAATGTATAGGCAGAAGCATAGAGAGAGAGTAGAGAGAGCTTATGGACAAGATCACCTTTTATATTAGCTTGAAGCTTTACAATGGCAATAGGCCAGCAAGAGAATGTTGAACTAGTGAGAGTTTGCACTACTGGTGAGACCTCCTCTGTGACGGTCCGCACAAGCACAGAATGCGACTTCGAGTCCCGATTCTCATGTTCTTGTAATTCCGTAGCAAATTCATCCTCCTGATTGTGTGTCCACCTCCTAGAGTTTTGAGGACGCTCAGGGTTCAGTGCCCTGAACAATATCCCACGAATCCTTGTGGATGAACCAGATTCGCATCTAAAGCTTCCAATGGGCATAATTGGGTCCTTTCAACTTGTCATCCTTGTTCGTACAGGGAGGAGCCATATCCAGAGCAGTAAGAAACATAGATCTCAGCTCTCTCAAGTGCTTTCCAACGAAGTGAGGCTCCAGAACCAAGCAGCCCCCTCTCAAACTTGAGAGAGGAGAAGGCTGGACAGCAGCAAATGTCATGACCCGGTGAATTTGTGCTGCATAAGTGTGAGCATGGTGGTCGGTGAGCAAGATATATGTTTTAAGGTTCGTACTTGGGGCAAAGGTTTTATTTAAACAACCCCATGTGTGGAGGGGACAAGGGGACAAAGGGTTAAAAACCTTTTAAAATAAAAGAATACTCTTTTTAAAGAGAATCGTGGTGTTTTTTTTGTTAAGAGCCCACGCTTTTCTAGGGGGAGCTGGCTTTTTCATGGAAAAGAGGAGCTGTTCGGCTACAGCATACGGTGTTTTTCTCTCACGCTTTTGTGAAGGGCGGGGCAGCAGATAGGCGACTAGTTGTTCTCTCTCCTTGGGCACACAGTTGATTGCACGTGGGAGCTCTCTCTCTCTCTTTGGCTGAAGTCGGCTGGACTGTAGAGAAGCATGGACTGGATAGAACTCCCTTTGCTTTTTGGCTATTGGCTGGCTGCAAGCGCAAGGACTGAACTGCTCTCTCTCTCTCTCTCTCTCTCTCTCTCTCTCTCTCTACTGGATGCATGAAGGCGGGCAGTTTGCCGGTGGCCACAGAAGTGCACAGCTGACAGGTTTCTCTCTCTTTGAGAGCAGGTGGGCAGTTTGGAGGGTGGAAACAGGACAAGTTTTTGGACTGATTTGGAAGAGTTTACGGACTGTTTCATGGGTGAGTTTTTGGCTATGTGCATGGGCCAATTAGATGCGTATTCAAGGCCTCATGGATGCACTATCTTGGCTGATTAGAGGTGAATAATAGTGTGGTGTATTTGGGGCACAAGGCTATATGTAACCTCTAATCTAAGAGGTCTCGAGGATTGGCAGATTGGACATGCAAACGCACAAGCCATGAATGGCCATGATGTACTCATTTAAACTCTTCCATTGAATTTGAACAAGGAAATACCGAAAGGGGCGCCAAGCTTTGGGGCCAATAGGTGTCGTTGTTCTTTTTGTGTAGGAGCACTCTAGCTCCCATACATTTGTCTTATTTGCAAGGCTTCAACTGTGTGGGTGACTGCTAGTCTACTGCACTTTGGTTTCTACCAGAGGCCGGTTTCAGCAAAACAATCCAAGAAACCACTGGGAACCTCCCACCAGAAGGGTAGGGACTCATGGAGGAAGAAGGAAATGTATAGCCACTTGTCTGGTAACTCCACATGCAAGAGAACTCATCAATAACTAATGCCGGAGCAGAATTTGCAGCCAAAAACTCCAACGCTTGCCTCTGTAGAAGAAAACACAGCCAAGTACCTAGCCGGCTTGCCTCTATAGGAGAAAACGCAGCCACCAAACTGGCCGGCAGCAAGGGAAGGGCTGGCTGGACGAGAAAACGCAGCAGTGTATGAAAACGCAGCCACTGTTCGGGACTGATCTGCAGCCAAGAGGAGCTAGGGCAGAAAACACAAGGTACAGATGAGAAGGCGGGCAGATTTGCAGAAGATGGAGCAGCCTGAACCTAAGCGAGTGATACCATGTTGGAGAATCCACAGGCGGAAGCATAAACAAAACTAGAGAGAGAGAGTAGAGAGAGCTTGTGGACAAGATCACCTTTTATATTAGCTTGAAGCTTTACAATGGCAATAGGCCAGCAAGAGAATATTGAACTTGTGCAAGGGAAGTGGATGAATAAAGTGAATAATGGGGGAACACCTTATATAGTGCATGAGTGAGCTGGCAAGACAAATAAATAGGAGAAAATGCATAAAATACCCAATAATAGGTACAGCCTTAAAACACTGAGATGCATAAATTCTAACATTATGCTTACCTAGATTTGCTGAGGGAGATGCACTACTGAACGCTGAACGCTGAAGCAAGGATTTGGGGCTTCCTTGGGACTGAAGCACTAGGCACTTGGATGAGAATTATGCATGCAAAAGACAGGAGGCTTAGGCACACATGTTCTGCACTAAACTATGATTGAATAGAATGAATAATGAGATGATTTTTGAAAAGGACTGTGGGGCTGCTTGTATATGAAGCCTAGGCTGCTGATAGCCTGCTGTCAGCCAGTAGGAAAGTCCATGACTGGTAAAATCAACATTAAATGCTGTACATCATGTCATCACTCTGTTTTTGCTCACATGTGTGCATCACCTGTTCCTTAATGCTGGCCAACTGCTGTCCAGCCCAGCCGACTGGCTGTCAGCTTCATTGTATGCCTCTTAGGTGTGGCCTTTGATGCCCACAAGTCCAAGGCTCATAGGTTGGCCACCAAGGGCTGGCCAACTGGCCGTTTAGCTTCATTGTATGCCTCTTAGGTGTGGCCTTTGATGCCCACAAGTCCAAGGCTCATAGGTTGGCCACCAAGGGCTGGCCTAGAGCCTTAATACCTGTGCTAAATGCCTTTAAATGTTGGCTAATGCTAGGATGACCTAAATGAATGATTGTTCTCCAAGTGGGTTAAGTGCACACTCTCTGATGACACCTACGACTTGGAATGACCTACGTACTGGTGCTTGACATGTCCTTGGACTACGGCTCACAATGGGGTCTCAACGTACGACAAATGCTCCTAAAAAGGTCTTACTTCTGTATAAGTATAGCATTGATGATGAACAAGTGTGTCATAGTGCAACTCAACACATGGGTGCACGTGACAATGAGGCTATTGTAAGTGTACAACACTTGTTGCATGCGCGAAAGCCTTGCTGTATTGATCCACAACCCTAAGCATGATTAAGAACAAGATGCTGACTAAACATGATTAAGATAGAGGAGAGAGAAGAAGAGAGTTGGTGTTGGGTTTTCTTGTATTTAATATGGTACAAAAAGGTGACTGAATGCTTGTACATGGTTAGGCCCTTGGTTAGTCCCAAAGGGGTGACCTTTGGCCCCTACATGACTTCTACTGACTTCTATGTTCTTGAAATGATGAATGATCTGAATGAATGACTTGATGAATTGACTTTATGCTTTTATATATATGCCTGGAAGTGCTGGTCAGCCAGCATGACTTCTGTCGGCTAGTTCCCAGTTCTTGGACAAAATAATAATGATGTACTATGCGCTTATTCACTGCTTTGCTCCCCTTTTGCTGGCCTTCACATGGTGGTTGTCGACTGGTTGCATAGGACTCCATGCTGGCGGCTGTTGGTTTGCTGACAGAGTCCCATGCCTTTCCAGTGATACTCATGCTATTGGTGATATTGATGCGGGTGCCGGTGCCGGTGCCGGTGCCGGTGCCGGTGCCGGTGCCGGTGCCGACTTAATTGCTATCTTAACCGATGTCCTAATCAAGGATTATGATGTTCGTGTGCTAAAGATCAGCCATGGCACGGGCGTGCATGTGACAACACTCATCCATGAAAATCTTGCCTCAAGTAATACTGTGTCTGTAGCACTTCACTGGCGCATAAGGCAATCACATCCGATCGGATCTTTATGGCTGCCTACAGGTCTCTAATGCCCCTTCCATACTGTCAATGCTGATGGTGATGATGCGAGCTTGTCACCGTGCAATCGGAAGGGTGTGCACGTGACAGTACCTTTATCCAAAAGAGCACCGTTTCTCAAAAGAAACCATAAATCCCATACAAAGTTGCTTAACTGTCACAAGGAATCAACCATAATACCCACGTCCACCTTTGTATCTCTCGAGCCCTATTCAAAAGATAAAATCGCCAGATAATCAAGTTTTATCCAAGAACCCCATCTTACATGCAATAAGTGATAGCCTCTCTCATCTCGAAAAGTAAGGTGAAATAAAGATGCATCCAAAATGCACCCCAACGAAACGTGCTAATATTGCAGCATGCAAGAATTCCACAACAAATGCCATCCAACATTTGCTTTGATCCCGGGTTAGAGTACATACACGAGCCAAAGACATGGAAAATGAAGTATAGGTCATACCATTAATTCTGTGTATACCACACAGCTGCATATCATGTCTCCGTCAGGTAACATCTCTAGTAATATAACCTAGTATCGATCCAACTTCGTAAGATAAACGTGAATCTAGGTCTATAAAGGGACCTCCACTCTACTGCACCCAAATCTGCACAATGTAAAATTACCACTATAATCATCAGTAAATCTGGTGCACTGGAACCGGCCTCTGATAGAAAACCAGAGTGCGGTAGAAGCAATCACCCGTCCACTTGTAGTCTAGATGAGAAACAAAACACAGATTGGAGCTAGAGTGCCCAAATCTGAAAACACAGCGACACCTGTTGGCCCCAAAGCTTGGCGCCCCTTGCGGTATTTCTTTATTCAATTATAATAAAATGAATGGCTGAGTACAACACAAAGACCAGCCAAGAGTTTACACCTGTAAGTCCAATCTGACGGCCCACAAATCCTTCTCAGCACAGAGGATCTATGCACACAGATCTGTGTCTTCAAACAACACACTGTGCCTCCCTCTGATCAGCCAAGATCACAAAGCAGGCCAGCCATGGGCATACATCTGGCATAACTCAAGTGCATGATACATCTTCTCAGCTCAAACATACATGTGCTGTCCAATCTCTGTCTTAATCCCTTGTCAATCTGCCATACCCCTCCTCTCACAAGGGGCCAGATAACACATATCTGCAACAGACATCAAGCAGTAGAAAGAGAGATAGATGAACAGAAACAGAGCTTACCAAGTTCAGCTCGTGAAACAACACTGGAGGAAGCAACAGCACCAATCTGTACTTGCAGGCACTTGTATCCACAATCCTGCTTCACACGTGTGCTTGTACTTGCCTGTATCCTCCTCCTGATGTCCACTCTTATGCTGTCCTTGAAAAATACAGATCTGAAAATCAGCACAGTACCCGTCTGTACCGCCTCGAGATACGTGCCAGGAGTTGTACTTGCATAAACAGCCTGCTGTCCACTCCTGTACCAACCTGAACCTGTGTATTCAGGTCTGTCCAGCCACCTGACAAGCACCGCCTGCAGCTACAGCACTCAGAAAAGCGTGCGTCAGCCCTGTCCGTACACTGTACGGCTGTCGTACAGGGCTGTACGGGCTGTGTACTTGCTGGTACAGCCTGTACTGGCCTGTGCGCAGAGAATTCCAGCAGAGAAGAAGAACACTTGCAGCAGATTTCAGCAGCAGCCTGTACTTGCAGTCGTACAGTGCTGTACGGACTGCACACGTGGGAAGTACAGCTGGTTATACAGAAGAAATCAGCAGCAAACACTCAGAAAAACAGCAGCCGCCTTGCTTCTATGCTTTTCCACGCTTCTCCCCATGCGCATGAAGGCTTCTCCACTTTTGCTACACGACTCCCCAAAAAGGGAAGAGAGAGAGAGAGAAGAGAGAGAAAACTCCTCCCCAAATTAATCCCTAGGGCCCCAAACTTTAATAAGTTCCTAGGGCCACTAAGGCCTAGGGGCAAACTCCAATAAACATTAAAACTTAATGTTTCTAGTTCCCCCCTTCACACCTAGGGATGTCCACACATCTTAAACTCTGTCCGGGCACCCCCCATGTGAATCATAAAATATTCTGACTCTGCAACCACCATGCCCACACTTGTCCTGCTCCATTTTCACAGGGCCATGACATGCACCTCAACGAAAATATAGTACAATGGCCCATCCTCACCATGTTGACAACAAGAAGTTATCCATGGTCATAGAGAAACCTCATCAGGGTAATGATTAATCTTATCGACAGAAGTCAAGAGAATGCTTCCCTTGTGAGTCATACTCATCAGAAAATAACTACCCACATGAAGCTACACTGAATCCCTAGCTTAAAGCCGGAAATTCTCTATCAAGACATGCTTCCCTCGTGAGTCAAACTCATCAAAAAATAACTATCCATATGAAGCTACGCTGAATACCTAGTCTTGGATAGATCGACACCAATTGAAAAGCCTTGATGAAGGAATTTTGTCAGGCATTTGCTTCAATTGCAATCCATGTGTGTCAAAGTCGAGTGCTAGTGACTAGAATTGTGACTGCTTGTAGTTACTTATTGCTTTCTTGTATGATCATTGATCTTGCCTATTTTGAGCTACCAACAATAACCTTAGATCATGTATTTGATCGAGCACATTTCTTGGATGTAGTTCACAAGATCTCAAGGAGAAGGTTTATTCAATCATCTTTTGACAGAGAATTTCCAGCTTTAAGCTAACCACGTATTTTCTGGATGTATGAAGGAACTATTGATCATGACAGCTCTGTAGGAAACTTATGATCAGATAAGTGCATAATATACATAGCACTATCAAAGTCATTCTCCATATCCTCTCTTGGTTCACACTAGGTAGCCTACAATCATTAGGATTCCCACGAATGACATGGGTTGCCACTTTGCAACACACGGATCATGGAATAAACGCCAAAGTACCATCTGCTTCCAAGAGTTCATCTAAACAAACTCAAACTCAAGGTTACCTTGGCAAGGATTGGTGAGGTGGCTTATAAACAAGAGTTCGTCTAAACAAACTCAAGGTTACCTTGGCAAGGATTGGTGAGGTGGCTTATAAATTAGAATTGCCTCCTAATGTAAAAGTTCATCCAGTTTTCCAGTGACTTATGGGTTATTGTTATTCATTCAGTCATAGAGTTGGCTGTTGGTGTGTGCCTGGACTAGACTCTGTGGTTCACAAGCGGTCTTGCCAAAGGTCCCTTAGGACAGGCTCTGGTTGTAACTTGTATGGGACACCAAGGTCGACTGGCTCGCTGTGGAGACCTAGCCCATAGCTCGGCGGTGATTCATGTTGGAATCTATGGTTGGGAGGTGAGTTTGCCTGCACCCTTCTATATGTACTAACTTTGTGTGTTTAACTTGTGTATCAGTTGGTCCTATGGGGGCTTTACAAGTAGGACAAATGGCTGCTGGGCCTCTTTGCTTGCCAGCTCCTCTTTGCAACCGAAAAAATGCAGCTATGACCTCTTTGCTGCTGTGCCAAGATTCAATTACCTTGCCGAGGCCTACATTGTCTTTGAATGTCTTTGGCTGCTTGAAGTTGTAAGCAACAAGATGGAAATGTGGACTGCCCTTGATCTACTCATTGCTTTCTTTGTGGCTTGTATATCTGCTTTTGTAATCCCCTTGGTTCTTGTCTGTATTGGCCACTGTGCAAGCCCTTATCATCACATACTAATCCTGTTTCATGGCTCATGTAGCAAGTGCGTGCCTTTTATTTTGTGAGTACATGGCTTTTGAAGATTTTTTTGCTTTTCTTTGGAATAGTGTCTTGCTAACATTTCCTTTTTCCATGATGTCTTTACTGACTGAAAACTTAAATGAATTGCCTTTTCAATGTGGCAGATAGCTCAAAGAAACGGGATTGAAGTGGATGTGGATCTAGCACTGGGGTTTGCATCTCACTATTGTAAGATTGGTACGATGGAGTGCTTGGTGAACGAGGGGAGTGCCATTGTCTTTTTGGGTCCACTAATGCGAGCTGCAGATAGAGGCTGTATGCAAGTCGTCCAATGGTTTGTGGAGAGGGGATGTAGGGACATGGAGCTCTGTCTTGCTTTGACAGCAGCTGCGTCAAGCAGCAGAATCGAAGTGGCTGAGTATCTTTTAAAGCACATTCCTCTTCATGTGCTCCGTGCTTTGAGCCTGGATATACTTAAGGCTGCAGGTGAGCGCAGTGCTGGCTCTTTGGAAGGGATAGCTTTTCTACTGCAGTCGGATTTCCTGCACAATTCGGAGGCCACGTATGCAGTTGCCGACAGCATGTCGAAGCTGGAGGACGAGTCTATCTCAGTTGAGTTGAAGTCCTTTTTCAAGGCGGAGTGGTCGGATGAAGCGTTTGAACTGGGCCGCTTGGTCGGGGAAGCCCACCACTTAAATGCTATGAGAGCCATCAAACGGGGCTCATCACCACTTCATATCCAGGAGCTTCCTCTGCAATTGCAGGTTACCATAGCCTATTTCCCCTTGTACAAGGAGTGTGCCAGCAGTTGCGGGGTCCTGCTTTCTCAGTGGCTTCGGGGTCAACTTGTGGAGGCTGCTTTAAGGCTTGACGGAGGCAAGGATTACTCAGCAAAAGAAATAGAAGACTTCGATAAAGATAAGCTTCTTGCTATAATCAAATCAAGGCTGCCGTCTTTCCTTGTCCATGGTTCTTGAAGGCATTTTGAGCTCTAAATTAGAGCCTGCTGAAAGGCGGTCTTGACTCCCATGCTTGCATTTGGGCAGGCAAGGTATATGTGCTCATTTTAAGTTGTATTTAGGGTCTGCCAAATGTGGACACTTTCAAGAGTTGCAAAGAGTCTTGGCTTTAAGTAAAGAGGCTTACACACCATAAATGCACTTTCCTTGCCATTTTCACTATCATTTATATGTGTATTTTATGCTCTTCTGTTTTGATATCAAAAGCAGCAATGGGTAACCATCAGTAATCTGTAGTATGCCTGGTTCTTAATCTCCTATATTTTCTTTTGCAATGAAGAAGGCTTTATATATATATATATATATACACACACACACACAAAAGATATGGGAGTTGGGATTTTTTTTAAAACGGTGGCGTTTAAGTATAAAAAAAGGCAGATTTTTGTTGTTTGCAACCTCTTATTACACATGATTGTGCACATGGCATTACTATCCCAAATTTTGGTATTTTGATTGAAAGTTGTGCTTTCTTTCTTTTCATTGGGTTGTGTGTGCATGCACATGCATGTGTGGTGGTCGGCAGGAGGGAGTGCATGTGTGTTTGCATGTCTTGGGAGCACAAGCACCAGGTTCGTGGACTAGCACCAGACTGATTTCAAGCCTTTTGGTTTCAATGATGTGACTCGCCAGTTAATTGCCCTGTTTGTATGAGCTGCGTGTTAACAGTAAGCCAGCTTACTTAGTGCATGTGCAAAAGCCCACAAGTTGAAACATAAAATTAGCATCGCAAGCTCTTGATGCTTATGCTGTGCACTTTTTACATTTTTCACGTCTGTTAGACATTGTTGTCATTGTGGTCGTATGAAGGGTCGCGATTGCTACATCTTCTTTTGTATTCAGGGTAGACACATGGCTGTTGTGTCTGACTAGCTGGAAAGTGCTTCCTGGTAAGGTGATTAGGTATGTCAAAGAGAGATTCAAATATAGCCTTGTATGTGCTCGTGTTGTTGATGAGAGTGCACCCAAGGTGAACTATGTTGCTTGGAGCATCAGCCTTGGTGGTTGCAGTGGTAACAGTGGTTGCTCATGGACCGGCACTGGTACTAACAATCATGCTCGAAAGGTGGGGACGTGCTCTTGGACCAGTGGTAGCTGAACCACACTTTCATTAATGATGATGCTTGAAAGGTGGTGGCATCTATGATGCCTTGCTTTGCTATAATCATGCACTATGATCAAGGCTAGAAGTGGCATGAAGCCTTTTTCTACCAATCCAGTTTGTAGAAGAGCTAACAACGTTGAAGCTACATCTTCAAGCATCTTGGGAAAGCACTATTGGTTATTGTCGATGAAAAGTAAGCTTTGAAATATAAGCTGATAAATGGTGAAGGTGTGGTAACATGCCCAAAGGGTTCTCGGACCAATTGCAAACATTGTTTCATGAATACATAAATAAATGGTCCTCAGATTGGGCCTCCAATTTCTTCGATCTTTTCAACAGACTTTAAAGATCTCACAAATGTATACCCAAGCTATGCTAAAACTACAAGATGGTGTGAGGAGCTAAATAGAGCTACTTTGAGGAGGGTTTCTTTCACTGGTGATTCAAATGTACACCCAAGCTATGCTAAAATGACAAGATGGTGAGAGGAGCTAAATAGAGCTACTTTTGGAGGGTATCTTTTATTGGTGATTCAAAGGGTTGGCTATTCATACTTATGGTAGTTCAAACAAGACTTGGAAGCTTTGGACATGTGTTTGCTTTGAAAGTAAATTTCTTGGTATTTACGGAAATATTCTTGCAAAGTCATCAACACATGACACACAAGGTATTAAGCTTTCACTTCATCTAACTATGTTCTAACATCATATTTCCAACACTCCCCCTTGGTGTAGTATTTTTTGGGTTTAGTCGTGTATCCCCAATTCACATGGCTTGAGTAGGCCAACATAGTGTCTCACCTTTGTACATCAATCATGCGATGGAGCACACTCAATGTAGGTTAGTTTCTCACTTGAGTGGAGAGCATCCACATATCCAGTGCTAATAAATGTAGGTCAGTTTCTCACTTGAGTGGAGAGCATCCACACATCTATTAAATTTTGCAGCACTGTGATGAGCTATGGTAGATCAAATGTAAGAATCAACATAATTAGCAAGTGATTAGATGATTAAGATGAGATTAGTGAGTAATTAATCTAATAGCTTAATGTAGGCATGGATACTCAAAAACTAGCAAATTCTCATTAGGCCAATGCCTCAATTTATAGGTTGTACATCCACAAGATGCCAAGCATCTAATCTCACTGATTTCTCCTTGATTTGTGCCACCTCTTCTATATCTGGGGTTACCTTTTCCTAGAATCTTTCTACACTCCTATATTCACTCATGCTACCCTTGATTCCCTCATCAGTAGATTTCTCTCACCTTTTCACTGCTACCCACTTAATTACAGACTCCCTTTTACAGTCTCTTGCTAAGGGCTTGTTCCCGCACATACCTATTTACTTGCATATTTCAACCCCTCCCCTCAAGTGAATAATTCTAGCACACCTGGATCCTATACCAAGTTTCCCTCTTACTTGGTAGCCCGCGACCAGTGCCTCAAGTCTCTCACTCATAGTCCTTGATACTCTCTCTCTATGTGTCCAAGGCTTCTACAAGTGCCCGTGACCTTGACTAAAGTGCTCACACATACATCTATCACATGGTCTACATTATCGGTGGCTCAGAGGTGGTTTTACTTTGTTGGGGCAGGTTACATTGGGTTGTGGGGTTTCTCTCTCTCTCTCTCTCTCTCTCTCTCAAAAGATGTCCTGACTCCTCTTCCTTAGGAGTCTCCATGAAGTTTGCCGATGTTGATCATTCTTCATTTGGTTTGTTGTAGTAGTCTCTAGCCATATGTCCTGGCTTCCCACAGTTGTGACAAGTGAAGGTCCTTCCTCCTCCCCTGCCTCTTCCTCGTCCTCATCCTCGTGAGAGTCCTCGGGTGTAGAATGCTCTCTCCTCTCTAGTTGTTGGGTCCAACCCTTTCTTGTCTTTGACCTTGTTCTCTTGCTCTAGTAGAGCTCCTTCTATCTCATGCAGCTTTAATTCCGGTACATTCTTTAAGGTTGCCACAATGTTCTCATATTCTCCTTTGTCCACACTCTTCAGAAGCACTGCTAGTGCCTCATCATCCTCTACCTTCTTCCCAATGGCTGCCAGTTGTTGCTTAATGCTTTTGTATTTGTTCAAGTGTGTGGTAAAGGTTCACTTTCTTTCATGTCAAGTTTGTAGAATTGCATTAGCAGATTTATCTTTGAATTCTTTACTTAAGTGCCAAATAATTTGTTAAGTTCATCCCATGCATCTTTAGCCCGTTGTATCCCTGCAATGTGGTGAATGATTTTATCATTTAAGCTAAGTGCAATGAGTCCTAATGCTTTCTCATTTCTGCTCTTCCACTCATTCTCCCCATGCTCCTCTGGACATTCATCTCTTCCCTCAACATTCACAAAAGTCATTCTTTTCACTCCATCCGAATCTTCCTTGACGCACGCATGGGTGTCCTAGCAACCGTGAGCCTGTGCATCACCTGGTTAGAACCCTCTAGAATCCTACTTAGGTGTCCTAGCACTTCACTCACGGACTTCTTCGTCGGTCCTCGCCCATCGTACCGAAAGCGCACCATTTAAACCGTACCGAGGCTGGTCAGGACCTCGGCAGGCTTTGCAGCGTGAGTGACGTCCCTCGACTCCCCGCCAGCTGTTGCAAACGAGTCTCTTCTTAGTTTAAACACATACCAAATGCTTCCTCCAGCATTCTGGCGTAAAACAGTCCTTTAAAAGAAAACAGAGGTTCTATGTAAATAAAACTCCCAGTTTGAGATTGGTTCCACAAAAATCTTTTTCCTTAATCCATATTTTCATAATGAGAATCATTGATCTCTCATCAGGGTAATCTACCCATCATTTTACTAAGTATCCAACTAGATTCTTGGTGATTTCGGTTAAGGAAAAACTAGGTCAATTCAATGGTAGTTTATTCTTTGTATTAAGAACTAGAATTGGTCAGGAGGTTTTTGCTTGATCTAGATAGAGAGATGGACAAGCAGTTTACTGACCGTCCCTCTCATAGTCGTGGTCTAACCAAAATCATTCGGTTTAGTTCTAGCTTTGATTCCAAGGATTTTCTTCAGATAAACATCCACTGAACTTCTAACCGTAAGGAAATTCCAACTTTATGAATTTCATTCCTTCTTAACCATAATAGATTAAGAAATATGAGAATATCGGATTTTAATGAAAATACTCTTCTTCCATTTAATCTAATTTTAGATAAATACCAATTTGGTGATTTAACCACATAAAATATCTAAAGATATTCTTTCTACCAACTTGATTTATCAACCCTAATTCTCTGGGTAGAGTTATGGTGAAAATTCCTCTTTTGTCACACCAAAAATTAATTCAATTCTTTCTCTACTTAAATACCATAAAAATTCTTCTTCTAACTAAATACCAATATCCATTTTTTTGAATAAGCTTAAAATTCTCTTTTTCTCATTTAATGATTGGATTCCAATTGTCATGGGAATTCCTTTTTTATCATGAAATAAATTTATCTAAAACTCCTCTTTAAATTAAATAAAAATATTCATTATTCCAAATATACCAAGAATTCCACTTTTACCACTTAAATGATTGAATTCCAAATGTCATGGGAATTCCTCTTTTATCATTTAAATTTTCTCAAGCATAAAAATAAATTTCTCTAAAATTCCTCTTTAATTTTTGTTGAAATATACAAGTGAATAGGGTGTGTGCGGGAACAAGCCCTTGGTTAGAGGCTGTAAAAGAGAATGTGTAAATGTGAGAGAACTTGTGAAAAGGTGAGAAGAATCTACTAGGAGAGAATAAAGGGTAGCATGAGAAGATTTAGGAAGTGTGGAGATATTCTGGGAGAGGTGGAGAGAATCAAGCAAAAGAGGTGGAGTGAATCAAGGAGAAATCAGTGGGATTAGATGCTTGGATGCAAACTCTATAAATTGAGGCATTGGCCTAATGAGAATTTGCTGGTTTTTGATTATCCATGCTTACATTAAGCTATTAGTTAATTACTCACTAATCACATCTTAATTATCATCTAATCACTTTGTTAATGATGTTGATTCTAGCATTTGATCCACCATAGCTCATCACATTGCTGTAATTTTAACATGATATCAGAGCCAAGCCTAGAATCCATCAAGTTTACGAGCCCATTGTCTAGTTAATTAGGACTAGTAGATAATTAGAAAATAATCAAATTTTTAGTTATTTTCAAGAAGCTTTCTGTACCCCCAGCCAGTGGAGGAGCTCCCTCTCCTTATAGGCTCAACCATTGCCCAAGCCCTTTTAGGGACTCATTCTAGACTCAAGGGCCTACACACAGCCCAAAGGAATTGAAGAATTTCATTCCTTCTTAGATGGCTTCAGTGTGTATAACCAGGTCAGAATGGCACCACAGGACGACAAGGAAAAAATAGCATTCATCACAGAATGGGGAGCCTTCGCAAATGTGATGACATTCGAACTCCGCAATGCACATGCAACCTTTCAGTGCATGGTCCAAGAAATCTTTTATGATTACCTCACTGACTTCATGCGTGTATTTGTGGATGACTTCAGTGTTTTTGGCAAAAAGATGGAGCATTTGCACCACTTGCTGTTATGTTTGGAAAGGTGCCGGGGCGGCAGACATAGCTGAAACTGAATCCTACCAAGTGTGCTTTTGCAATCTAGTGGGGTCCTGCTAGGACACATCGTGTCCAAAGATGGCATTGCCATGGATCCCTCCAAGGTTAGCATGATCCAAAAGCTGCAACCACCTCACAATCTGAAAGAGCTCAGTAGATTTTTGGGTCAGATCAAATGGCACAACAGGTTCCTCCGCTACCTTTGTAGACATTGCACACCCACTCTATGCTCTCACCAAGAAGGGGGCAGAATACAGATGGAATAAAGAACACTAATAGGCATTCTAGGACCTAAGGAGAATGCTTGCAAGTGCTCCAGTAATCCAACCACCAGAGTGGGATATAGCCTTCCACGTGTTTGTGGATGCATCCGGCACTACAATAGGAAGTGTGTTGATGCAGCAGACAGAGGAGGGGTGGTACAGACCAATCTACTATGCTAGCAGGAGGCTATCTCGGGGAGAGAAGAATTACAACACAACAGAAAGAGAAGCCCTAGGACTAATTTACTCTATCATCAAGTTCAGACATTACTTGTTGGGCAACCAGTTTGCATTTCATGTTCATCAGGCCCTACTGTACCTTTTGTAAAGAAGCCAGACCTCACTAGAAAGCTGGCTAGGTGGATGCTACTACTGTAAGAGTTTGATTTCACAATCATGCACACACCAGGCAGCAATGAGAATGCAGTTACTGACTTTCTCATCCGGATAGATACACGAGAACAAGCAATAGGAGTACCCGACCAGTTCTCGGATATGCAGACCTGTTTGGGGTACAGACCATCGACATCGAAAGAAATTGGTACTTTGACATGCTGCAATTTGTTTTAGAAGGCACCTTCCCAACTGGCATGACCAGAGATCAGCGGAAGAAGCTTGCCCTCAAGAGTAAGAGATTCTTGGAAATAGCAAGAGCCATGTACAAAGTGGGAATAGACTAGGTAATCAGAAGATGTGTGCCTGATCATGAACAACCGCTTGTGCTGGCAGAAGCACATCAGGGAGTGTCAGGCGGCGGACACTATTTTGGAGACACAACGGGCAGGAAGGTCATGCACGCGGGCCTATGGTGGCCGACAGTGAATGATGAAGGATGCATGGAATCATGCCAAACAATGTGATGTGTGTCAGAGGGCTGGGTCAGCCCACTGCTGCACAGAATGCCTCACCAGCCCATACTCCCACTAGAACCTTTCCAAAATGTGTGTCAGAGGGCTGGGTCAGCCCACTGCTGCACAGAATGCCTCACCAGCCCCCCATAATCCCACTAGAACCTTTCCAAAAGTGGGGGTTAGACTTCGTCATCGGACCATTTAAACCCCCTGTGCCAGGCAAACTAGGAACAAGTACATCCTGGTGGCAACAGACTATTGCACAAAATGGGTGTGGAGGCCAAAGCTTTAAGGGGAAATTTAGCATAATCAGTAGCCAAATTCTTATATGAAAACATCACGAGGTTTGGATGCCCAGTGTGGAGCTAGTCACAGCGAGCGATCAGGGCGGATACTTCATCAATGATGTGATACGGCAACTGACTTAGCACCACATGATCATGCACAAGAAGTCCATTGTGTGTACTACCCACAAGCAAATGGTCAGGCGCGACAGAATCAACCAATCATGTACTCAAGTGGATACTGAAGAAGAATGTCAATCAAAACAGAATAGACTGGATGAAAAACTTCATTCAACATTGTGGGCATTCTGGACAACCTTCAAGGTAAGCACTGGCTTCACACCTTTCTCACTGGTGTATGGGCTAGAAGCTATGGTCCCCTATGGAGTTTGTCGTGCCTAGCCTCAGGATTGCCCTGGTGGTGGAAAAGCTTAACCCTGAAGAATCAATTAACCACCGGATACAGTAGCTCCTTAAATTGGAGGAAGATAGGCTCTACAACGCATGGATTGCTGAGGCAGCCCAAAGAAGGAGGAAGCTTTGGGTTGACAGAAACACCAAGTACAAGATTTTTGAGAACGGCGACAAAGTGTTGCTCTTCAACTCAAATCTTGGTCCGCACCCATGAAGCTCAAGATTAGATGGATATCGGACCCTACTAGATTGAAGAGCAATTGGGATCAGGAACATTCAGGCTAAGAACATTAGATGGGATGAGCCTCTCGAAAACAGTAAATGGATTCAGACTCCGCTGTACTAATCACGCAACGACACGTGGGCATAATGACCTTCTTGGAAAGATGCCTTGCATTTAGAACAATCATGAAGAAGTGCAATAGTCACCTTGAACCTGCTCTTCTGCAGATATGAAGAGGCATGATGCACCCACCCCCAAGAAGAATTATGGCACGGGCATCACATCATAAAACGGCCACAACCGCCGCCCCGGTAGGCAGAGATCATATACTCCCCTGCTCAATCTTGCCTCACTTTTTCTTTCGTGCTCGCTCAAACCTCTTCGCCCCCTTTGCCCTCTCCAGCACTTAGTTGCGCATTTGCGCTCACTCAAACCTCTTCGCCTCCTTTGCCCTCTCCAACAATTAGTTGCACAGACGACGTCTACCATGGCAGGAAGCAGCAAATCCATCGAATTCGATGCTTGCACGTCTCACTGATTGACCCTCTCTATCATGCAAAATGGTTGGGGAAGACAGGCCGCCTCTCACTGATTGACCCTCTCTATCATGCAAAATGGTTGGAGAAGACAAGCCTCTACGAGTTTGCTTCGCTCCACTGACCTATAGCAGAATCTGGAAGCAGAGGTCCAGGTTGCTAACCTAGCCACGCATAATAGGGTGCAGACTACTGGAGATGCCAGACCCATCCATGTGACCATCGACACTGTAGAGCAAGGGCTCTGCATCTCCCAAAAACCACCGGCATAATGAATGCCGATTCCTACCAGGCCGAAGGAGCTCGACAAGGTTGGTAGAGAATATTCAATTTCCACCTATGCAAATCCATCCAGGCAAAGGGAGCTACGGTTCTATCTGGATATGTTATGCCTGTTGGCCAAGAACACAAACATCAGCCAATCCAACTACAAGCTATTAAGGGCTGCTGAGGGCGGGCCTGAAGGTGAGTGAACTGGGCAGGTGTGGTTGCCCGAAATCTTTAGCAACAACAAGCACAAAAACTGGTGATGTCAGGAGGACATTCCAAGATGGCTGGCCACCTCAAAGCTTTAGCACAGTTGGAGACACTGCCAAAGCATAGCTCAGAAGAGCAGCAACAGTCCGAAAAGGAAACCATGCAAAAATCATAGGAGGAGCTGTAGAAGAGGCAGCAACAGTCCGAAAAGGAAACCACGCAAAAATCACAGGAGGAGCTGCAGAGAAGAGGCAGCAAAGAAAGATGCTGAAGAAGCAGCTCGAAAAGCCAGGGAGGAGGAAACTACCAAGAAGGCAATGGAAATTGAAGAGACAAGAAGGCTGGAAGAAGAAGGGAAGAAGCAAGCAGAGGCAACAGCTCAAGAGGAAGCCAGACCAGAGCAGCAATAACAGATAGAAAAAGAAGCTGGCCCGTAGTCCCACCAAGAGACAAATCGATTGGTCGGCCTATGCCACAACTCTGCAAACTAAGAAGGCAAAGGGAGTAGCTGCTCCTACAGCTAACCACTAGCAAGAAAAGCAGTAACTCTCTGACATCAATAAGCTCTCGGTAGCCCAAGGAGCCTCCCCCATCAAACCAGCCACCGAATTGAAGGGAAAGTCCCCTCCGTCGACCCCTCTCAAAGCCCACATGTCAGAAACCATAAACAGAGGCAGAGGGACCAACCAGTAAGGCAAGTTTTGCTACCTCGGGGGATCGCCTCAACATGTTGATGCACAAAGAAGGCATGAACATGCAAAAGGTACTGTCCTCCACTGGCTATCATAATAGACTGCGTGCTCGACAATCTGGAGAATGAAGAGGTAGTAGCCACCCAAAACAGTTGAAACTGACAACAAACTTCAAGCCTTAACAGCTAAGCTGAGGGAAAATGAGAAGATTGCTACTGAGTAGCAGCTCTAGCTGTAGCAAACGATAAAACAACTTGAAGCTGAAGTCACCAACAAGCAGACCAGCAAGGCACTGAAGCTAGAGGCCGCTGTGGTGGATGAACTATAGATCAGAAATGCAGAGTTCACCAACAGATTAACTAAAGCAGAAAAGACCACTAAAGCAGCAAAGGAAAAGGCCACAAAGATCATTGACCACACCATTTAGATGATCAAGAATGTGGAGACCACAGAGCGAAAACCACACAAAAGGAACTGCTAATGGCTAAAGGGAAGTTGCAGATCCAGCAGGTTGAGGCATCGAAAGAAGACTTGGTAGTGGTAGAAATGCCACTAGAGGTGATGAGCTAGTGAGAGCAAGAAATGGCAGACATGGAGAGGGCATACTGGTGGGGCAAAGCAACCTCGAGCTGCTAAAAAATTACATGGTCCTACCACCCCCACTTGCCACCTGCCACTTCCCCGTATTCCTCCAAAAGATAAGGATGGTGCCGGCGGATTAGGACAACAAGGCTCCACCCCAGGTGGATCTAGCCAACAACAACAACAGTAGTAGCAGGGTCAGACTAGCAGCACAACCACCACAACTGACACATAGCACCAGCAGAGCAGCTGTAGGAATTGCAAACCCAAGTAGGGAACTTGAGGCAGCAACTGAGTGACAAACAAGCCCTAGAAAGGCAACTGGTGGACATGGAATTATAGCTGAAGGTCAAGAAGACCTTAGAGGCTGAACTTGAGAAACTGAAAGAGACGCTGAAAACCATTGTGCTAGAGCCAAGCAACAACTCACACACTCAGTAAAGCAACTAGCAAAGCAACAGTTTGATATCCAGCAACTTAAGCAATAGCTTCAGGCTGAACAGAATAGGATAAAACAAGAACTAGTAGTAGGAAAGAAGCCGGTGTGTGCAGCAAGCTGAACCAGAGAAATAACTCATTCTGAGATCAGCTCTGCCCATGGATTCAATGACCCCAATCAGCTGAAGGAGCAGATCCTCATTCTAGAGCAGCAACTAACAATTGAGAAAAATGAGACTGCAGCCCATCAGAATGTAGTAGAAGAACTAAGGAAGGAGCTACAAACAACCTATGCTAAGCTGGATACCTTGAAGGCCAAGTACATTGATCTAAAGGATGAGCATAGAGAAGAACCCACACCAAGAACACGGCGGGCACAAAAGAAGAAGGCCACTGGCCAACAGAAGCCTCCCACAGAGACAATCTCAGGGAAGAAGTTGCAACAGCTCCGTCTGCTCAGAGTGGAGAATGCAGATTTGAAAGACAGCAGGCAAGCACATAAGGAAACTATTGAGCTCAAAATGTAGTCAGACAAGTAGCTTGTGCCACAGGAAGGCCCCATCCAAATCTCTCAACCACTACGGAAGCAGTTGATCAAACTTCATCAGAAAATACAAGACAAGGATAATCATCTGCTGCTGTTGAAGGCTGAACAGTTGGTGGTGGCCGACCGCCAACATTTACAGACAAAGCTCATGCAGGAACAAAGCAAATGCTAGTCCATCTATAGAGAACTCCTGGACTTGAAGCATCACATGAAACAGAGGGCACCCCCAATCCCCCCCAATCAGCAGGTGGCTACATTACAGCAGCAATTGAGAAACGTGGAAGCAAACCACCTTGCTGAGAAAGGAAAACTAGAGGAGAGGCTCCACGTTAGGCAGCACAACTTGGAGTACGCTGCAATTGCTTTGCAGAAGGTTAGGGATGAATATGAGCAGCATGATGTAGCTATGCCTGTTAATTAGGAAAAGCTAAAAGCTTTTCTTCATGATTACCTTCCTACCGATAGCACGTCTACTAGGCCATCCCCCCAGCCTTCTAGGGCCGCTCCATAATGACGGTTAGCAGTTGCTGCAGAACCACGCAAAGAAGATGATTAGCCTCTGCAGCAGTAGCTGACTCAATCAGACAGCATCTAGCTGTCTGATTGAGTCAGCATCTAGCTGTCCGCTGCCCTATATTTACAAAGCATGAATTATACAATCAAGCATACTAATACTCTTAGGGTTTTTGATCATGTTCAGCACAATGAACATCAAGGGGGACTTGGCTGTGATCTAGGATTGGCAGAGAGATACCACCAAGAGCAGGAACAGAAGACCAGAAGAGCTGACCTGAAAGCCCCCTGCTGATCTTGTACCCCCGCCCTCATTGTATTAGAGCTTCAGAGCTGCAGAAGCTGCTGTCTCGCAGAGCCACCGGGTGTGCCAGGTGTTGGCCATCCGTCTGATTGGTGGGACATACGTCAATGCCGGATGATCCTCAACGACCATGAAGGCATAGAACACGTCCGACGGAATGCTCACCCTACCATGTAATCATATGAGTTGTTGTAACTATATAGTCTTGTAATACAATCTTGTAACAGCCAGCCGGGCATGACAGCCGAGAGGCATCTTGTAATTGTAGACTCAGGAGAATAGAAGTAGGAGGAAGGAAGAGGCAACATCTGAGGCAACTGTGTATCTTTTGTATCTGAATTAGAAGAGAATTGTCTCCTTTCGTGCATCACTTATGCTGTCGGAGAGAGAGAGAGAGAGAGAGAGAGAGAGAGAGAGAGAGAGCACGAGAGTGCCGTGTGTAGCATCTTCTGTGTAGAACAATAGTGTGAGGTGGCTTAGAACAAACCCGTGGGCACTAGGCATTGACGGATTCTCTGCTGGACTGATTCCGTCTTGCCAGTTGGATTGACCACCGACAACCATGGTTGGGGAAGTTATGAAGGGGGCCATAGAAGTGGACTTCAGGATGAATCAAAGTACCCTCACCCAAAGCCCTCATGACAAAGCTAAGGGTGGTGAGGAAGAAGCTAGAGAGGAGTGAAATGTTATTTACAAAGGTGATTCCATAGGCATATAATTGGCTAGACAAGAAATTTATACGGGTGGATTTACAAGGTTCTTAAGAGGGGAAAAGTCAATGTGAGGATACCACCATGCCATCTTCACTCGCCGCCGAGAGCTCCCGAATGGAAGAGACTCCTAGTTCGTCGTTGTGATGCTGCTTCACTTGCTTTTGCTTGCTGGAGAGTATTCATTCACCATGACCAAACCATGCACTCGAGCACATCACCATTTTATGCATGGGTGGATGGATGCCACAAATGCATAGTAGTATGCATTATAGCTCATACATATACACAACTATGTATTGCATTAAAATAATGTTACTCTTAGCATAGTTAAGTGTGAATGGCACTTGAGCATATCACATGCAAAACACGTATCAATGTATGCACATGCTAGGGAATTGGTGGGCATGCATACATGGATGTTCATCTTTTGCCAACATCCCTCAATATATATATATATATATATATATATATTGTTTTCCATGTTATAAAAGATGACTTCTTTATATCTATATAAATGCATTTATATATACATAAATGTTTTTTTATGGGTGTTTGCTTAACGGGGCTGCCATGGGAGAGAAAAGATCACTATTGTGTCAAGAAGGTAAATGATAGTAGAGAGAGGTAGCGTGGTGGCCCTCTCCTCTATGCACCATGGCCACCATAAGGTGGCCCTCACTTTGTGCATAGAAGGGGAGGGGGCCACAAGGTGACGGCCTTCTCCATGGTTTACGTGGCCCACTACTATTGCCGTGAGTAGCAAGAGAGGAGGGGGAGGTGATGGTTGTTGGTTACCTCAGAGCCGGGGGTGATGAGATGGAGAAGGAAGTGTAGCTACCCAAAGAGGAGGTGGGAGTGGTCGACTTAGCGTGCCGGGCAAGAGGGAAGATGAGAGAAGGCTGTGTTGCATAGCTGAGAAGAGGTGTGATGGGGAGGAGGGGAGAAAGCCCCCCTAAGGTGGTGATGGGGGTCCCCCCCTTTGCATGTTCCACGTGGTTGCTAGCTTACGATGTGGCCAAGAGGGAAGAGGGGGGGGGCCTAAAGTGCTGAGGAGGAGGGAGTGACGGCTAGCCAAAGAGTGCCCTACCCTTTATATATTTTTTGGGTGTGAACCCTAGGCGTGAGACCTTAATGTCCGATTTTTTTTTGGGCGCGAGAGCTTAAGGCACGAGCCCTTAACGCATGAAACATCTGTTTTTTTTTTGGGTGTGAATTGCTTAAGGCGTGAGACCTTAAGGCATGAATCACTTAAGACATGAGATCTTAACGTGTGAAATGAGTGATTTATTATTATTATTAATTTTGGGCAATAAGAAGAAAATTTGAATTTCCTTGTTTGGGGGGAATATTTTTTTAATTTTTAAATTGGGGATATATGGGTATTTTCCTAAAAAGGGAAGTGGAAATTAACTCTCATAATATATCCATGAAGTACATCACTTAAGACTTCATCCTAACTTACTACCACATGCTCTTGAGCGGGAATCGCCATAAGTATTCCATTGGACTATTACGGGTGCCCGTCCTCCAAGTTGTCGATTTGGACACCATTGTTTCATATCTTGAATGTATGACCTTTTGGTGTATCTACCTTGACTCCTTGATATAACATAATGGTAGTAGCTCTTGTTAACCCGAGGAACGGGTAAACACCAAAATATGAGCCACTTCTAGAGCCAAAAGTCTCTGAGGATTGGATTCATGTTTTGGCAACCATCATCAATACACTTTTGCAAAAGTTGGGAACACGATTTGCATGATTGGATGGAACTAAAATAACATCCTTAAACATGCTAAGTACAGCATCCATCTTAGGAGTTACCGATGACATTGAGCGAGGGATAATAAGTGAAACTTTAGAGGAAGTTTCCTCATCTGAAGTACCAAATTCCATATTGTCCACAAGTTCTCATTCAGCAAGAAAAATAAGTCACGGAAAAAGCCAAGGAAATACGTCTTTCCTATGGTGGAAACCGACCTTCATTAACTATGCTACGTTAAAGCAATAAGCTCCCATGAAACTTCTACGTGCCAATGGAAAGCTGATATAAACAAGTTTACCATACCAACCAGGGCATAGGCACAAGGGAAGAAGAAAAGCTTCTAGAACTAAGCTATGTCACTCTGCTCGACGTAAGCTTAACAAAGTTAAAGCTGAGGCAAAAAAGGAACCTAAACTTAAAGCACTTGGCTACTTCTTATGAAGAAGATTTAAGACAAGTGCCTGAGTATTTCAAGTCCTACAATATTGGGGACATGTTAATATAAAGTGAGAAAGCTCAGAGAACACCTAGCGCAAAGCCTCATACATCTTATGGTGCTCCCGTTGAGGTTAAAGAGATAAATCTTGTTGACCTAGTGGAAGGACCAAAGCCAATATTCATTGCAAAATATCTAACCCTAGGTTAGGAAGAAGAATTGGTATCCTTACTCAAGGAATATCAAGATGTTTTCACCTAGAAATGAAAGAAAGTAGCTAGCCTCATTAGCCTAGAAAACATGGATTAAGCAAAGATTAGGAAAAAAAAAGATATTAGCCTATGGTTAGAAAAACAAATGGTAATTTCCATTAGGAAAGTGATTATCAAAGTTAGCTCTCAATCATGGTCTATGTTAGTATATATACATGACCACCCCTTTCACAATATCATTAATATTGTCCATGGGCATGGTCCATTGGCCGTGGACCCAATATTCATATGAGACCATTCACTTTATTACAAACCATCCCCACCCAAGAGGTTTTGTCCTTGAAACCATTGATATGTAGTACAACCACAATTCACATGAATGGAGTACGTGATAATGGACTCATGTCGAACTTCAAGCTTATGCTCACATGTATGGGAAGCCAAAAATTGCATACATATGGCTACTAACTGCCCAAGAAGCCTTCAAAACAAACCATAACATTACCCCCCATAATGGCATAAGATCCTTGTGTAGCTTCCAAACATTCTGCATCAAAATCCCAAGGGTATAGGGCTATCTACAGCGACTATCCCAAGGGTATAGGGCTATCTACAGCGACTATCCATAGTGAATTTACAGGAATTTCTAGCAAACTAATTCACTATTCTTGACCCTCGTTGGACTTCCAAAATGCATCCAACAACCCTTCAAACTCTTCCAATGTATAGGTGGGTTGCTCTAATAAGCTTCTTCCTTTGATCAAATACTTCACTAATGTATGACTGCCCGAAGAACTCTTTCTCTTGTACCAAAAATCACTTACGGCACATACTCAATCATACCCTCCTCATTCATAGGAAGCTCACTAGTGAGTATTAAACTCACATCTTTGCATATCAATTTGAAATTAATATTTGCTATGTGTGCTCCCAATATCAACCAAAACATGTGCCACCCATTCCATTTATGCATGCCCTCAATCTTTAAATATACTTGCATCTTTACAATTGGCATAGGCATCACTTAAGGTATTGCATAAGGTAGCCATATTATCCTTGTCATGATGAACACACATAGGCAAATTCACTCTTTTTTGATCCACTTGGATCAAAATGAAATTCACTTCCATTCTTTACATCTTCCACTTCACTCCTCTTTGATCCACCTGGGTTAAAAAAGGAAATCCATTTTAACCCCATGTGCAAATGCATAAACGTACATATATCCATCGTGTGCATAGTATCCACTCGGATCGTATGGAAATGAATTCGAACCACCCATACTCATAAGAAAAGTATAATTGATAAAGTTCTTCCTCACACTCATGTTGGGGTCAAAAGGATATGCATCATCATCATCAAGGTCCCTCCCAAGCCATGTATGTGTCTCTTTTAATATAGATCAAGAAGGAAGGAGAGTGCACTTAGAGGAGAGTGAGATAATAAGGCTAGAAACATTAGGAAAGTGTTAGAATAAAAATATTAGCTCCAAAAATCCTAAAAGAAAAAAGAAGACAAGAATAGTTATCTTAAGAGATAAGTATCTCCAAAAATAAAAATTAGAATTTAGGTGATAGAAGGTCGTATTTAGAGTACTTTTACATATTTAGAGTCCATGCATACTAAAAATGTGGAAAAGCAATGCGTTTCTAAAGATGGCACGTTTGCGGCTATATATAGACCTTTTTGCCTATTCTACCCACGATGGCTTATAGACTAGATTCCTTCCAGTTCTTTTGACTGGTTATATGACCATATTTTGAGTTTTGATCAGAGAGTTATGGCCAAAACAATTTGCTGATTCTGTCAGGGTCTCTACACAGGAAAAATTGTAAGAAGGCAACAAGTAGCCTCAAGGTAATCCTAGAGCTTGAGATGTATATATCCCTTCATTCTTATCTAATATCTTAGAAGAGAAGGTTAGATTGCTATGGTCTTTCGGAGGAAGAGACCAAAAATCCATAGCTTTTCTTTTAAAGAAAGAATAGTATGCCGTAGCCCTACAAGAGAAGGCTATTTTGCCATAGACCTTTGAAAGAGAGAAAAGTTAGAGTATGAGTAAGAGGAGATAAATATTTGGGATGATCGGATGATTTTAATCTCGTAAGCGAAGGTATTAGAAGACTCTCTATTCTCATATATCAAGTTCTGAATCTCTTATTAACGAGCAAAGACAACGATAAATGACAAATTTCTATAAGGTATATATATATTTTGTTTTTCAATTATATATCATTGTTAGGGGTTGAGGTATGGCCCCGGCTTCTCTATTAATTGTTAATAGTGATTTATTTGATTGATTTACTAGTTAAAGTTTATATTCTTTTAAACAATAGCATATGCCTTAATAAAGAATGTCTTATCGCAATCTCAAGTTAAAATGCTAAAATCTTTGTGAAAATGATTGTTTTCTTAAGAAGGTAACATGGATTCTAGTCCTATGGTTTAGTTGAGTAAATGGATTATTATCTTGGTTAAATTAAGGTATAGGTACAACTCTCCCTGCCTTGACGATGCCCCATTCTTGTGCTTGTGTAGCCAGACGGCGGAGACGTTAGTAAGGCCCGGAGTTGGCCCATGGTATCCCTCATAACATTGGGAGAATGAGGTTCACTGATTTAGGGCGAGTGATTGTGATACTGCCTAGTTCTGAGGGCCCAGGCTAGTGCGGTGAATTAGCCCACCCTAGTACGTAGACATCCCTCTGAGGGGTGAGAGGATCGAGTGACGGAGCCTGAGAGGGTGATATGCCAGCTTGAGTACTCGCCACCAGCGGCCGACGATGAGGTGTATGGTCCCGTAGGGTTTTGCCCAACATGTAGAGGCTAGAAGGCCGAATTCTAGATCATCGGTAGTATAAAGGAAAAGAATAAGAGAGCCAGTTTGGTTTTTATGGGATTGATTCATGTATAAACGTTTTTTATAAATCTTGTCTTTGGCATTATTGTACTATGGTATTGGCATTATTGTACTATGGTAAAAGGGTTGTTTTAACAAACCTTGTGAAAAGGGCCTTAATTAAGGAACATGTTTATTTATGTCAAACAGTGTGGTAGAATTAATTAGAAAACAAAATTGACATGTGAGTAGGGTCATGTGAGTAGGGTGGAAAGTGGGAGGATGGAATGCCCCGATGGCACCAACCTACGGACGGGTGGACCCGAATAGTCGGGTAGCTTTCCACCAACAGATTAAGTGAAAGCCCTACGCTAGATAAATAGGTTCTCGAGAGGAACTCTATTCTAGGAGACTAGGCCAACGGCTATGCCTTGCATGGAAAAAAGCGTTGTCTCTAGGAATCAAGATTATTAGTTACCCAAATTATGATCAATTACCCTATGGGTAATCTGACTTTTAGAAGACTATGCTCCCCTTGTGGGATAGGACTAGGTCTTACCTATAAATCGTATCCTTGAATCTTTACTACATGGTCAAGGTGTCGACGAGTAGGAAATTTTCTCCAAGCTAAGACTTAGTAGACTATCTTAAGTGTTTTTCCCATTTTGGAAGGGGGAAACCTTACAAGTGGTATCAGAGCCGATCTTAGTTCCTAGGATTTGTTTTTCAAAGGTTAACTATCAAGGGATTAAAACAAGTGATTGTTTATCATATGAGGACGAATCAATCATCTCTATTGGCCATAGAAGTGGTTTGAATATCCTCACATGTTGAGACAATCATCCTATGGAATTGTGCTTGTATCTTGGGGGTGCACATGCAAGATATTTGTACAATAAATTTGAGAAATAATATTGGGGAGAAAACCTTTTGAGGAAAAACATAGGGTGATCGAATTAAGAAATCAGTGAACTGAATGACTAGAAGGATAGACCGAAACTTTGTTTAGAGAAATTTTCAGGATATATCTCATTAATTTGTATATTATAAATTATTAAGATTATAACTCCATTAAGGTTTGAATAGTTGACGTGTGAATGCCATCTATTGCTTTACACTAGGACTATCATCCAAGATCTTGAACCCATCTCAGATAAACATGGGTCTAACTTCGAATGTGTAATTCCCAGAGGATCATGCTTTTAGAAGTGTTAATCTCAAGATACTAGATGTGTAATTTTCAGAAAACTAATCATCTCAGATATGTTAATCCTGATAATCTTTGGATGTGTCAATCCCAAGGCACCAGATGTGTAATTCTCAAACAATGAAGATCTCAGATGTATTAATCCTGAGTGCCTTCAGATGTGGTGCTATGATAAGTATTTGATAGTTTTGAACTTTTCACGGATACAATGAAAGAAGCAAGTTCACCCTTGCTCATCTAAAATCGTAAGAAATGCCAAATTACTTGGAAGCACTATTGTCAATCCAACCACTGGAACCAGAATCAGTCATGGGATGATGTGAAAGCACACGAGAAAGGTTTTGTCCTCCAGGATTTTGAGAGGATAAAATGAATGAATTTTTGGAGCTAACCCAAGAAAGGAAGACCCTAAAAGAATTCTACCAAACTTTTGTTAAGCTTCTCCAATTTGCTCTAGAGATGGATGAGGTAACTCTTCTCCATCGATTCATTTGGAAGCTTAATCTACCGTTGAATAACCTCGTCAAGAATGCAAAACCATCCTCTATTTCAGAAGCCATAATTATAGCTAGAGACTATGATAAAGTTTTTTTATATAGAAAGTGTCAAGAAGGACATGAGTCCTTCCATGTTAATCAAGAAGAGGTCCCCTAATTCAAGAGGAACGTCAAGCCCACCCTTGGCTACAAGGAATCATGAGCTAGAGTAAAATTAGGTCAAGGATTAGGGATAGCAAGGTTAAAGATAATCGAATTCAACAAGTATTTCTATGAGTATTTAGAAGAGGATTGGTGCAAGATTCATGTGAAGTAATGTGCATGATGAATAGAGGTATTCTACAAGACAATACTAAGATTATGAAATTGCTATCATAGGTTAGATTGCTTAAAGGATTGATTCTCTTACGTTTTTCCATGACAATTTATTAAGTACCATATTATATGGGGGTTAATAAGGCCAATTAACTTTAGAATAATAAAGACCTTTTAGGGGCACAACAAAACAAGCCAAACACATGAAATAAGGGACTCTTTAGGAACAATGTTTAGATAGAAGAAGATTTCTACCTAGTGGGGACACCACTTTGAAAGAGACAGGAGGATTTACTTAGATACTACCCCAACTCGCGAGATGAGGACATCTCGAATATTTTAAGTGGGGGAGATTGTAAGGTCCCTCCCAAGCCATGTATGTGTCTCTTTTAATATAGATTTCAAGAAGGAAAGAGAGTGCACTTAGAGGAGAGTGAGATAATAAGGCTAGAAACATTAGGAAAGTGTTAGAATAAAAATATTAGCTCCAAAAATCCTAAAAGAAATAAGAATACAAGAATAGTTATATTAAGAGATAAGTATCTCCAAAAATAAAAATTAGAATTTAGGTGATAGGAGGTCGTATTTAGAGTACTTTTACATATTTAGAGTCTATGTATACTAAAAATGTGGAAAAGCAATGCGTTTCTAAATATGGCACATTTACAGCTATATATAGACCTTTTTGCCTACCCACACTGGCTTGTAGACTAGATTCCTTCCAGTTCTTTTGACTGAGTTATGGCCAAAACAATTTGCTGATTTTGTCAGGGTCTCTACACAGGAAAAACTGTAAGAAGGCAGGAGCAAGTAGCCTCAAGGTAATCCTAGAGGTTGAGATGTATATATTCCTTCATTCTTATCTAATATCTTAGAACAGAAGGTTAGATTGCTATGGTCTTTCAGAGGAAGAGACCAAAACTCCATAGCTTTTCTTTTCAAGAAAGAATAGTATGCCGTAGCCCTGCAAGAGAAGGCTATTTTGCCATAGACCTTCGAAAGAGAGAAAAGTCAGAGTACGAGTAAGAGGAGATAAATATTTGGGATGATCGGATGATTTTAATCGTAAGGGAAGGTATTAGAAGACTCTCTATTCTCATATATCAAGTTCTGAATCTCTTATTAAACGAGCAAAGACAGCGATAAATGACAAATTTCTATAAGGTATATATATTTTTTATTTTTCAATTATATATCATTCTTAGGAGTTGAGGTATGGCCCTGGCTTCTCTATTAATTGTTAATAGTAATCTATTTGATTGATTTACTAGTTAAAGTTTGTATTCTTTTAAACAACATCATATGCCTTAATAAAGAATGTCTTATCGCAATCTCAAGTTGAAATGCTAAAATCTTTGTGAAAATGATTGTTTTCTTAAGAAGGTAACATGGATTCTAGTTCTATGGTTTAGTTGAGTAAATGGATTGTTATCTTGGTTAAATTAAGGTACAGGTACAACTCTCCCTGCCTTGATGATGCCCCGTTCTTGTGCTTGTGTAGCCGGACCCATTTGTAATCCATTTTTGAACACGTTGCTTTGGTGTGGGAGCTAAGACATGGTTATATGATGGATTTAGTGCATATAGATTAGACTGTGTGGGATTCTAAGTAATTTCATAATATTACTAGAAGGAACCTATTGATAAGCTTCTCTTGTGGGAGCTAAGACATGGGTATATGATGGATTTAGTACATGTAGATCAGACTGTGTGGGATTCTAAGTAATTTCATATTTTTACCAAAAGGAACCTATTGATAAATTGATTTTTTCATTTTGTAAGAGTTATCATAAGAGCCTTTTGAGATTTATTATTTTTAGATATACTTCTCTCTCTTGGGGTTAGTTTTTCGAACAAGAGGTTGTTGGGGTGATTTCATTACTATTGTAGAAATCCATTCATCTTATTCAAACAAATTGTGTACTTGGTTCTTTGGAACCCAAAAGGTATGCATGTAGCCTGGATATAAGGGATATCCTAAATGATTTTTTAAAACCCATCTCGCTACCTAGAGATTTGAGCAATTGTAGTCGATTAGCGAGTTGCATTCTCTATCAATGGGTCTCCTTCAATGTAATTGGCTCATGAACTAGGTGCCCTACCATTGATTCTTTAGTTTCTTCATATGTATCTGATTCTTCTTACATGATAATTAACGAGATGTGAGGTTTGGTTATAGTTTGATCTTCATTGACCATTAGAACTATAATTTTGGCATGAGGTACATTTAATTCAACAATATGATCATCCTAGTTGATAGTGCAACATCTGTTGTAAGCCATCCATGTCCTACTTAAATTGATCTCCTCGATCAAGTCACCTATATGCATAACATAAAAATACCTTCCAAGGGATTATTTTTAATGTAATATGAAGTAGCTAAAATACCCATGCAGCTTGTAGTATGACCAGTAAAAGAAGATAGGAACAAGTTTGTTGATTAAAGCCATGGTATATCTAAGGTTTTCCACACTTCGTAAACATTAAGCTCTTACCTACACGTGAGCCTACAAGACAAACTGTTTAGACAATTCCTAGTTGGGTTAGAAATTCTAGACATAATCATCTTGGTTCAATTTCTACGAGACAAAGGGATTAGTGATTGGGTTGGGAATTCCAACCACACCCAAGCCATTAAGATCTTATATGCACCCGAGTCTACAAGACCAAGGGATTAGATGATTTCTGATTGGGTTGGGAATTCTAGCCACAACCATCTTCGTTCAATTTCTTCTTCTACCTCATCACTGGGCTAGGGATACATCTTCAATTTTATTGATGTGAATATCATTTATTCTAAACCTTAATTTCTCCTCTCTTATCTTTGCTTCTTTTAGTGCTTGTTTCTTCATTTCCAAATTAGCTACTATCCTTTGTTTCACAAAGAATGGATTTCTCCTAACATGTTCTCAGCTAAGGGCCCATGAAATTTTCTTAGTTTGCTCCCATTCACATAGGATTCAAATGAAATACCATCATATTTTTCTAGTCTTATTGTGCGAGAGTGTGTGAACTCTATAATTTTGAAGGATCCTAAACCTAGCAATTTCCATTTATTTATCTTGACTATGTACATGAGTAATAGGTCACCCTCATTTAATCCCCATTTGATTAGTTGGCAATCAAACCATTTCTTTTTGTTTGTGAAGCCTCTTAACATACAACCCATAGACTTCCCATAGCCTTGTTTTATCTAATTGCTCAAGTTGATTTAATAAAAGTTCATGGCTTGTAAGCCTTGCACTTATTACATTTTGGAGAGATGGCACTATAAATCCATAAGCATTATAGCTTCTTGTCATGGTGTTATTTCTATCAAGATCTTCAGTTCTATAAGCTCGTAAAGTTGCTTGCAACTTTTATTCCTAGTCATTTTGTTTCTCGTTTACTATTTTTTCCAAAATAGGGCACATGATCTTGTTTGTGCTTTCAGCTCCATTCGTTGTGTGGGTAATATAGAGAATATTTTCTATGGATTACCATGTGTTCAGCCAGGAGGAACTTGATCACTTCATTAATAAAAATAAGTTCTCCTATCACTCATTATTTCAAATGGGCATCCATATCTCAAGATAATTTATTCATAAAGAAACTTAGCCTTACCCCATGCATCAACTTTGACAGTGTCTTTTGCCTCTCCCCATTTAGAACAATAGCAATATCTATAATAATATATTACGCACGAGAAGATTTCAGTTTATGGCTAATTAGACCAACAAATTCTAAACCTCATTTTTAAAAACTTATAAGGAAACTATTGGTTAGAGGCATGCAATTCTTAGAGAGACATTGAATCATTTGCATTCATCACATCTTTTAATAAATTCAAATGTATCACCAAATAAAGAAGGCCACCACAACCCTAATTGAAGAACCTTTTTGGTTGCGGTTTTTTCCTGAAAATGTTCACCAGCTATGCCATTATGTGCTTCCACATTTTCAAACTCTAGGACACATCTACAAAGGAATCCACCCTTTCCTAGTGTATAAAGTTTTTTGGAGATGAGTTGAAATGGGGTAGCTAGCCAAATGACCTTTTCGACATTGTCCTTTAGCATATCAACATCACTGGGTAGACCACTAGTCAAAAAGTGTACAATATCCAAGCTCTATTTAGGAATCAAGTTAAGGAACAATAAGGAGCTCCCACATAGAGCTAAAATGACTGTATCAACAACATATGTCCAAAAGTACCCAGGTGAACCCTTGGTTTTCATGGTGATAATAAAAGGTACAAGGTAAGCAATGCATCATCATATGCATGTTTGACTGTTTGAGCACAGTAAGAAAAAGATTCGATCTTCTGCACTCCACGTGAAACTGCAAAAAGCTCACGCCGTGAACCACACTATAGCCATTCATGTCGTAACCATTTATTAATGTTTCATGTCGTGAAAGAGTTTGAGGAGTTTCATGTCGTGAAACGGTAAATTTTTGGCAGCCAATTATACAATGACACATGGCATTCTTCATTAAACGTAGCCGCCTTATCCGACGGCTGCGTTATAAAATCAAATTTTCTTCTTTTCATGGTCATTTTGCATCGTGTGTGAGCAGTTTTTCATTCATCGCGCATCTCCGAACCTTCTTCCATTGTACAACTGCCCAACTGATCCCTTTCGAGGTGGGAGCTTAACCTCTTTCTTTTCTTTTCTTTCCTTAAAAAAAAATGATATCAATCAATTGTATGACAAAGTTCCTGTCCTCTTGCGTATGATATCAATCAATTGTATGAATGAGTTCCTATCGTCTTGTATTCACGTGGATGTGTTTCATGTCACACTGATTCACATCCAAGTGTTTCACATGTAGGTGTTTCATGTCACTATTTCACATCTGCATATTCACGTGGATGTGTTTCACATCCAAGTGTTCACGTGGATGTGTTTCACGTCCAAGTGTTCACGCGTATGTGTTTCACATCTACATAATCACACCACACTATTTCACATCCAAGGGTTTCACGTGTAGGTGTTTCACGTCACACTGTTTCATGTCTGCATATTCACGTGGATGTGTTTCACGTCACACTGTTTCACGTCCAAGTGTTCACGCATATGTGTTTCACGTCTGCATATTCACGCCACAATCCTGCATTTTCACACCTTATACATGGACATACTCTAACTATTAAGTAATCACTAGAATCCTAATAATACACTAACATTCTCTTCATGCAGACTAACCTACTCCCACTAAATTACTAACCCAAAAAAAAGAGGTAACAACCCACCAATCATTCGACTAAGTTTATATGCTTGATACAAATGTCAGTCTCAGAGTCTGAAGCCCGCACCCATCTACCACTCAAGCAAGCAGTGCTATGGGGTCCCAGCCACATACAACAAGGGACAAGTAAGCCAAAGATGAATTTCTTTGGCCCTTATGCCCAATCATTCCAGGGCACCCTCATTCGCCGGAAGGAGATTATCACACCCCACAGAAAGGTAACTCTCCAATCCCACAGCCCAGAGTGTCTCCACATATTAGAAGATGCAAAAGTAAAGGCCAAACTAGACAAAGTCAACCTCGGGAGAATCACAGAGATACTTCCCCGCGCAATCGACACAGACCTCTGTGCGGAGTACTTGAAGACGTATGACAAGCAAACCAAGAGAGGAAAAATCACAAAGGCTGATGGCACCACTGAATAGCTCCTCATCTCACAGAGGACTTAATAAGAGATGGCTTGCAACTTCTAGCTGCAATCAAAGCCCACAAACACAACATTGGTACGATGCCCATAAAGGATATGCTCAAGAAGGATTCCTATAATTCAAATGGAGCAGAATGCGGCAATATCCGAGATGAAGCTACAGAGAAGGCATGCAGAGCAATGTTCCTCGTGATGTAAATAAAGCCTGTAGTAGTAGACAGATACAACCGAGTGTGCTTAAACAGGATTGCCAAGGCTTATGAAGAAAAGGAGGAGGATTGGGCATTCTATCTACATAAGGAGATGGAGAACTACTTGAAGGCCCATCAATCAAAGATTAGCAATCCAGACCTCCTCACACACAGGTCCTCAACCATGTAGCAAGGAGGCCTCTGAAAGAGCCTGAACCTGAAGAGCAAATGCAGCTAGCACTATTGCTCAACCAACCTAAAAAAGCAACTAGCAAGGTAGAGGAAGGGCAAGCAATATTGATGGAGACCAAGGATCTCATAAAGTAGAGAAAAAAAGACCAAAGAAAGAAAACAGATAAAAAGATGAGAGGAATACTCGTCGATGTTGCGGCCGAATCACAAAGTCTAGAAGAGGCGGTGGCAACAGAAATCCACATGTACCAAGAGGCCCTTCAAGAACAGATACTCGGCCCTACCATACAAGAACCCCATCACCAAATCACCCCTCCAACAAGCCCAGCACAGCTCATTTTAAAAGACCTCTCTCCTCTCAAAGATTCAAGCTTAGCAGACACACCAACAGAGACAATTCAGGAACAAACAATGAGACAAGCTGCAGAGGGACGAGAAGTAGAAGAAGCCACAATCCCAGTACAAGAACTAGAGGCTCCCACAGAGTCAAGTAAAAGACAAAGAACGCCAGAGTCTTCAAGTCCAAGCAAAATAAGGAAATTGGAAGATAAAGAGCAACTGCCTCAGCTAGCCTCTTTATAGGACATTGACTATCACCAATTCATGCAAGAAACAATGGAAGGCCTAGACACACTGCTCCACGATCCACATAAGGCACTGGAAGCTGAATCAAGTGAAAATGGGAATAAGAGAAAAAAGTTTGGCAATGCCACCTACTGACACACATGCTCCATGACAGGAACACCACTCTCTGGAAGCAACTGAAGGATGCAACTACACAAGTGCAAAACTTAAAGGCAAACCTTGAAGTAGTAGAGTCGACTCATAGGGAGGTCATTATGAAGAGCTTAAAGGCTACAGAGGAGCAAGAACAAAGGTACAATTCCTTGGAAAATAATAACCTCGTCTTAAGCCAGACTATTGTACAAAAGATCAATGACAATACTGACCTGAACGCTAAGCTGAGCAAGCAAAAGACCAACTCCAGAAAGAGGTCGCCCACACACAGAAAGTCACAACACTGCATGCCCAACAAATCAAAGAGTGCCATGACAATGCAAAGGCTAAGGAAGATGTGCTTCACCAGCAAATCGTGCAACTAACAGTGCATCTCAAAGTAGAGGGAGAAAGGGCGAATAGTCTACAACAAGAAAGAGAACAAACAAACAAAGCACATGCAGAGAAGATCCGAGCCCTCAACAAAACAATAAGTGCGATTCAGGCAGAAACACATAGGAAAGAATTGGAGCACCAAGAGACACAGCTTACAAAGCAACTACAACACACTTAGAGGCTGGTGGCCCAAAGGCTCCATCAAATTACCGAAGCACAAGAAAGTGAAGCAATTGCCCGACGAGACCAGGAAGATGCAACGAGAAGATTTAAAGAGATGGATGTTGCAAGGATGGTCAGGGAAACGACCATTTCTTTAGCAATACCGACACCCGCCTGCAAGATCTTGCATGTCAGCTACTAGCAGCACAAGAAAGAAGTCAATGCCCGGAGCCAAGTGATGATCTGCGTATCCTCCTTAAGCGCACCTCGGAGTTAGGCCAGCCAGTAACTCCTCGGGCCCCTCCTCACACTCTTTCTTTGTTTTTATCTACATTAACACTCTCTTTACTTTAGTATGATATAAACCTAGCTGAAGATATAGGCTTAGGAGAATTAACAGTAATTAAACAAAATACTGAAAGAGATGCTGACCCAACCATAGTCATGGGCATTTTGAGGGGCGACCTTGTATTAACTAACCCAACGGACATCTTCTTCTACCCCTTACATCCTTTAGTGCTAAACCTTCGTAGTTGGTGTCTCGTGCTCCAAAATTCAGAAATACTGGACAACAGTATCGAAAAACTCGACCTGTTTGTTCCAGATGGCATACCAGAGACGCCAGCCAACTACGAGGTGGTAGCAAATACTTACCAATGGGTTATCAGTCCATGGGTGACTGGAGGTGTATAACACTCACCAACATTTGAATCTATGTGAGTCTACATTATATCACCATGTTGGCATACTTATACTCTATACTAATATCCACAAACATTTAGAAGCCATGCTAACCAATGTACGATATAATTTTGATGCCACTCACATAAACTACCCTGATATCAATGATGAAGAAATTCCCAAACTACACAACTTTTTTAAAGCCCATAAGCCTAGCCACCCACCCCCTAGCACAGGTCAAGGTCAAGAAGAAAGTTCTTCTTCACTTTCAAAATCCACTTACCCTGTATATTCTAATATAGCCAGTAAGCTTCTTAACCCATATCCTAACGTGCCACCTACTAACTCCTCCCAAGCTGACTTTATTTTCTCCTCTTTCTCTCCTCCCAAGATAGATTTTCCCACTAGCACTCTCGCCCCCAACAAGGAGGTACTAACACCTCACCCATCCCCACCATGGCAACCTTAGGAAGTACGCAATCTCATTCCACAAGATAACCTTGAGCCTTTCACTAAAAATAATCTATTGGATTCTTTGACAGCTGCAGAGTACGAGGAATTCATTCGAGCAGGCAACCCTCTTTTAAAGCCAAAGCTGATGTTCAAAGTTCTCATGTAGATTACTCCATTTGATCCCACCCACCAAATCATGCCAGAGGCATACTCAGCAGTCACACCAACAAGGCAACATAATGTACCATACCCTCTCCGTGCCCGACGACCTGACTTAGAAGAATTACTTCCATTGGTTGGAGAGAGGGTACATTGTGGGTGAATGTAGCAAAACACAAGGCTTGCAAATCCTCAATTGGCTGACTTGCTCAAAATTTGCATTGTAACATTCATGATCAGCTACTATTTTAGGAGATGGAAAAGGACACATCCTGTACACATTAGAGGTGGCTACGCCACTATCATTCACTAATGAAGAAAACCCACAAATGACGGATTTTGGAATGCAACCCGATTGGAGGAAGGAGTACTTGTCAGTTCTAGAATATAGCCAAGTATACATGAGCACGCCACCAACAATGAGGGTTGATCCATTGTACATGCCCATCTCAAGAGAAGGTGGACACCACTGGAATTCCAAGAGGCCAAAAATCGGGACTAACATGTGTGTTACAACTCCCTATCTTCATACCAACAACTTTTGGCCACATTCAAGAACAAAGACAGCAGATGCTGACATGGATCAAGGCATGGCGAAGAATACCATATCTCGCCATTGTAGCAAGTGTCAGATTTATGAAATTGTTGGTGGTGCTAATAGATCAACCCAAAGAATCCTACGATGGCTTTGAAGAAGAGAACCTAAAGTTCGACATGAATCAAGGGCCGTCGGATAGAGGTATCATGCTATACTACCACCGACTACAATGTCTTCCAGCATACATGCATGTTACATTCGAAGACATGGTGGACACTGGATTTTGGAAATCACACTCAGCATTCCGTTACACACTTTGAAAGCTCCAATCCAAGAGAAATTTTTACTGACATGAGTTTGGTGACTAGGTCTTCTGACCTAGGTAACAGGTTTTGAGGACATAACCTACATCACGAAGGGGGGGATGTTAATCCCATTTTGGATTACCAACATGATCCTCAATTGAGGACATTAATAAGTGTCATGAAAAGGCACTATAAAGGTTGTACATTATGAGATATTGGCCACCCAAGGCCTGACTTAGAAGAATTACTTCCATTGGCTGGAGAGAGGGTACATTTTGGGCGAATGTAGCAAAACACAAAGCTCGAAAATCCTCAGTTGCCTGACTTGCTCGAAATTCACATTGTAACATTCATGATCAGCTACTGTTTTAGGAGATGGAGAAGGACACATCCTATACACATTAGAGGTGGCTACGCCACTATCATTCACTAATGATGAAAGCCCACAACTGATGGATTTTGGAATCCAACCCGATTGGAGGAAGGAGTACTTGTCACTTCCAGAATATAACCAAGTATACATGAGCACACCACCAACAATGAGGGTTGATCCATTGTACATGCCCATCTCAAGAGAAGGTGGACACCACTGGAATTCCAAGAGGCCAAAAATCGGGACTCACATGTGTGTTACAACTTCCCTATCTTCATACCAACAACTTTTGGCCACATTCAAGAACAAAGACAGTAGATGCTGACATGGATCAAGGCATGGCGAAGAATACCAGATCCCGCCATTGTAGCAAGTGTCAGATTTATGAAATTATTGGTGGTGCTAATAGAGTAACCCAAAGAATCCTACGATGGCTTTGAAGAAGAGAACCTGAAGTTCGACATGAATCAAGGGCCGTCGGACAGAGGTATCATGCTATACTACCACCGACTACGATTTCTTCCAGCATACATGCATGTTACATTCGAAGACATGGTGGACGCTGGATTTTGGAAATCACACTCAGCATTCCGTTACACACTTCAGAAGCTCCAATCCAGGAGAAATTTCCACCGGTGACCAGGTCTTCCGACCTAGGTAACAGGTTCTGAGGACATAACCTATATCAGGAAGGGGGTATGTTAATCCCATTTTGGATTAACAACATGATCCTCAATTGAGGACATTAATAAGTGTCATGAAAAGGCACTATAAAGGTTGTTCATTGTGAGATATTGGCCACCCAAGGTCTGACTTAGAAGAATTACTTCCATTGGCTGGAGAGAGGGTACATTTTGGGCGAATGTAGCAAAACACAAAGCTCGAAAATCCTCAGTTGCCTGACTTGCTCGAAATTCACATTGTAACATTCATGATCAGCTACTGTTTTAGGAGATGGAGAAGGACACATCCTGAACACATTAGAGGTGGCTACGCCACTATCATTCACTAATGATGAAAGCCCACAACTGATGGATTTTGGAATCCAACCCGATTGGAGGAAGGAGTACTTGTCACTTCCAGAATATAACCAAGTATACATGAGCACACCACCAACAATGAGGGTTGATCCATTGTACATGCCCATCTCAAGAGAAGGTGGACACCACTGGAATTCCAAGAGGCCAAAAATCGGGACTCACATGTGTGTTACAACTTCCCTATCTTCATACCAACAACTTTTGGCCACATTCAAGAACAAAGACAGCAGATGCTGACATGGATCAAGGCATGGTGAAGAATACCAGATCCCGCCATTGTAGCAAGTGTCAGATTTATGAAATTATTGGTGGTGCTAATAGAGTAACCCAAAGAATCCTACAATGGCTTTGAAGAAGAGAACCTGAAGTTCGACATGAATCAAGGGCCGTCGGACAGAGGTATCATGCTATACTACCACCGACTACGATTTCTTCCAGCATACATGCATGTTACATTCGAAGACATGGTGGACGCTGGATTTTGGAAATCACACTCAGCATTCCGTTACACACTTCAGAAGCTCCAATCTAGGAGAAATTTCCACCGACATGAGACCAGGTCTTCCGACCTAGGTAACAGGTTCTGAGGACATAACCTACATTAGGAAGGGGGTATGTTAATCCCATTTTGGATTAACAACATGATCCTCAATTGAGGACATTAATAAGTGTCATGAAAAGGCACTATAAAGGTTGTACATTATGAGATATTAGCCACCCAAGGCCTGACTTAGAAGAATTATTTCCATTAGCTGGAGAGAGGGTACATTTTGGGCGAATGTAGCAAAACACAAGGCTCGCAAGTCCTCAGTTGGCTGACTTGCTCGAAATTCGCATTGTAACATTCATTATCAGCTACTGTTTTAGGAGATGGAGAAGGACACATCCTGTACACATTAGAGGTGGCTACGCCACTATCATTCACTAATGAAGAAAACCCACAAATGACGGATTTTGGAATCCAACCCGATTGGAGGAAGGAGTACTTGTCAGTTCTAGAATATAGCCAAGTATACATGAGAACACCACCAACAATGAGGGTTGATCCATTGTACATGCCCATCTCAAGAGAAGGTGGACACCACTGGAATTTTAAGAGGCCAAAAACCGGGACTCACATGTGTATTACAACTTCCCTATCTTCATACCAACAACTTTTGGCCACATTCAAGAACAAAGACAACAGATGCTGACATGGATCAAGGCATGGTGAAGAATACCAGATCCCGCCATTGTAGCAAGTGTTAGATTTATGAAATTGTTGGTGGTGCTAATAGATCAACCCAAAGAAGCCTACGATGGCTTTGAAGAAGAGAACCTGAAGTTCGACATGAATCAAGGGCCGTCGGACAGAGGTATCATGCTATACTACCACCGACTACGATGTCTTCTAGCATACATGCATGTTACATTCGAAGACATGGTGGACACTGGATTTTAGAAATCACACTCAGCATTCCGTTGCACATTTCGGAAGCTCCAATCCAGGAGAAATTTCTACAAACATGAGTTCGGTGACCAGGTCTTCCGACCTAGGTAACAGGTTCTGAGGACATAACCCACATCAGGAAGGGGGGGATGTTAATCCCATTTTGGATTAACAACATGTTCCTCGATTGAGGACATTAATAAGTGTCATGAAAAGGCACTATAAAGGTTGTACATTATGAGATATTGGCCACCCAAGGCCTAGTAAGTAAGTTTTGGACGCCTAAGTGTGAATAAGGGCCAAATGTATATAACGCATTTTCTCATAATGTAAAGACACAATCCCCTTTGTGCTATTGAGAGCTCTCCCCCTATGACTTGAGAGAGATTGAAGGAGTAAGGGCATTCTAGCATTGTGTCTTTTTCATGCTTATGTGAGAGTGAGAGAGAGAGAGTGATTGGCCTATGTGTGATGGTGTGAGCAACTCCACGGTTACAAAGTGTGGAGGTTTAGCTTGGAGTTTGGAGCTTAACAAGCGAGCTTGGAGGCCTCAAGGGACTTGAGATCAAAGCATTGGTAAGTACCCTATGATGGTTGTGATCTATTGCTCATCCATTACGTGAATGTGTAGAGTTCCCTCTTAGAGGTGTGGTAGCCCATAACAGGCCCTCAAATATGACAATAAGAGAGGTTGTTTGATATTTAATGCCTTAGGGTGCAAAATGGTAAATACCCTTACATTCATTCTCCCTTCTTCCCCTCATGCAAGACACACAAGTTCCCATTTTGGTGAACAAGTACACTCCCTATACAGTCCACATGCTATACATAAATTTTATCTTGCCTTCTTGTAAATATTCCTTAGGCAAAGCCTTTCCACCAAGAATGGTTTTAATCTGCCCCTTCAACCTCCTCTAGTAGTTTGAACCTTTGGGAAAAATCATTCCATACTCTTCTTTCCCTTCCTTTGATAATTTAAGGCACCCCTCCCCTCCTATTATGGTGCTGTAAGCACATGTTAAATTCCCCACAAAGCACTTTTATATCTTTGTTCATGTCTCTGAGTTCTAGCCAAAGGTCTCTCTTTTCTCCCTCAGAGTTGGGAGTAACTTTCCAACATGCATCTTCTTTTTTAGGTGATATGCCACCTCCCCATGTCATCTATTAGATTATCCACCACCAAAAGTCCAAGGTTTATTGATGGCAATCATCACCCCCCCTTCTTGTTGATTCCACCTTTCCCTATTCAAAAATGGTCTCGATAGTTTATAATATTTTCACAAGCTAACAACTCATAGTCACTAACTTTTGATGTCCTTAAAACATAACTCATCAAAAAGAATATCTTTGATCTTGAAGCTAGAGTTTTATTTTCCATGCTCTTAAATTATCCAAGAGGCCATATCCTAAGTAACTATATAGAGATGCACCTTCGTGTGTTCCCAACAATGGGGGTATCTTGTTCATTGAAGACAATATCTTAATTCAATTTACAAATAAGCATGAAGTCTTCTAATTTCTTGCTAATATTTACCTTATTATCATCATTTGATTTACTGATTAATCATGAGCTCCCTAGTGCTATTTCTTCCAACCTCTCTGTGAAGAAGTTATGAGAGGTTCTTCCTCTAAGGCTATGAATCTATTGGCATAAGCATTAGGTTCTTTTAGTTCACACACATACACATATATACATATACATATTAAATATATTTGTATATGCATGTCTATGTGTCTGTATATGCATGTGATATATGTATTTGCACATGTATATATACATAAATGTATGTATGTGTACATATATGCATATGTGTATATATAACGTATATGTATGTATGTGTATATATACCGTATATGTATGTATGTATGTGTACATATATGCATATGTGTATATATAATGTATATGTATGTATGTGTATGTATATGCATGTGTGTGTGTGTGTGTGTGTGTGTTTGTGTGTGTGTAACAAAGTGAATGGTCTCATATGAATAATGGGCCCAAGCCAATGGACCAAGCCAACGGACAATATTAATGATAGTGTGAAAGGGTTGGGCATGTATATATACTAACATAGGCCATTATTGGGGGTAACTTGGATAATCACTTGATAATGACAAATACTCTCTTTCTTACCTTAAAATATTTGTTAATCTTTGTTAATCCTTGTTAATCTATATTTTCTTAAACTTATCTACTTTAATGGCTAGTTACTTTCTTTCATTGGTATCAGAGCCTAGTTTCCTTTTGATCCATTTCTCATTAATTATTTAATTGGTCACTAATCTAAAAATTAATTTATGTAAATTTCCTAATCTTGGCAAGAAATTCTTGAGAAATCTATGTTCGGGAGTTTCTTGGCCATCTTGGAGGCAATACTAGCTATACTTGACAAGTTTGAATTCACTTTTTGGCCTTTTCTTGAATTTCCCTAATATATGTAATTTTTGTGTATCGTTTTGGGCCATTTTCTTGCAAACCCTAGCTTCCTTGAGGAAAAAAATCTAGAATTGAGGCTTATTTTATCCCTTTCATATTTATTTAAGACTTATTTCTTGCATTTAAGCATGGAATAGTGATCATTATCTTCTCCAAAACCCTCATGGAGCTGGCGACAAAATATCCTCTATCCTAGAGCTATTTTAGATCAAATTACTCATAAGCTTGGCCAATGGAGTGCACAAGGTTCTTAGCAATGATGCAAATGGCTTTCCCAAAGACTTCTATCAAGTGATTTATTTCCTTTTTCAAGGCTTGCACACAAATGGTGAGTGATTGATTGCCTATGGGTTGAGATTCCATGTTTTCTCACTGTTTTGAAGAACTAAGAAATCAAGAAATTGCTATTCCCATTGGCAATAAGCTTGACCTTTCACCATAATAGCATCATTGGACATATTATTGAGCTCTTTCGATCAAAGAATCATCATTATGGAGCTTCCATGTTGTTTCTTGATGCAATAAGGGATTTTTACCATAGCCATACATGCCTATGATGCCTTGCTTTTGAGTCTACATCAAATTGGTGACTCTTTTGGTAACAATGGATTTACATGGTCAAGATTAATTGCACTGTGGATGAATTTGGGACACCCTGTTTGCATATTGGTCCATGGGAGATATTTTATGACTCATATGGATGGCTTTCATGTGTTTCCTTCAGCCTTTGGTGAAGATTTGGAACCAGATACATTGTAAAGCTTATGCTTATAAGTTGTAATGATTTGGCATGCATATATAAGTGCCATTTGTAAGTGATCTACACTCGCATCTAATTCTAAGATTTCATTTTATTCTTGCATAATTAGAAAGCTAGATATGTGGTGAGGGTACCTTGGCATTAAGGAGAAGAGGCCAAGGAGAGTGTGTCTTAAACTTTCCGTGTCGTGAGTGCCATGGGAAAGCGGTACGAAAAGGGATTGGGTACAATGGTGGTGAAGGCATGGCTCAAAATCTTTCTCTTGGATTTCAAACTTGAGAAAGGGGTTGGAAGAGCTTGGCTGAGAGATCGACACGCTTCGATGCGCTACATCGAATTGACATACTCTTCATTGGTGGGATTGCAAGCAATGATGGTGCATTCTCATGTGAAAGAATTGACAATTGGCAAGGGAAATTTGTATTAATTTGTTAAAGAATTGGATTTCTTTGGTTGCAAATTGGGGTACAAAGAAGTTGGCATTATGTAGCCATTGGGTTGCATTTGATACATTTTGCATAGGATATTTGAGATTTGGTCCAAATTCCAAAGGAGATGCTACCCAAATTTGTTTAAAATCCTTGCATGGCTGTAACCTAAAACCCTAATTCAGTCCATAACCAAAGGGGCTGATTTCAAAGGGTGATAGATAGCTTGAAAGATTTTACCAAGGGCTACAATTCAAGCTATCAAGCACTCAATTCCTACAACAATTGCTTGTCCAATCGGAAGATCTTGCAAATAGGTCAAAGTATGGCCCAGTCCAAAACAGCACCATATATTGGCAAAGTGAGCATAGGGTTATATTCCCCATACCCTAAGCTTCCTATCAAGCCCTTAACCTCAATAATCGGACACGTGAGGTATCCGCTACACCCATTTTCCTATTGGATACCCTGTTTCTATAGAAATTAGGGTTTTTTGGAGTGAATCAATTTTGACATCATAATTGGATAGTACACTCTTTCCCCATTTTGGCAAGCTAAAGACATCAAGAATTGGACTTCGTTTTCTTGGTCAAAGTTGCAAACTACTCTCACCAGTTAACTTTTTGGAAAAGTCAAAACAGAGAGTACTTTTGCATTGATCATAGTAAAAGTGATCATACATGGGGATTCTACACATCATTACCTCTCTATATAGCTAAAGAGCTTGCAAATCGGATTTTAGGATCATATCTAACTAGAAATTGGTCTTTTTTCCCATGATAGCATTAAAGTCAAAGACCAAGGCCACTTTCAAGGAAGTGGTTAAGCATGAGGGTGGTGCTTCGGAAGCAAAGCAAGATGCAAGAAAAGATACTCAAGAGCTTGTGCAAACTAATGTTGACTTGCATCAAGGGTCACATATACCACAAGGTTCCATTGAGACTCAAGGGGTGGTGTAAGTGATCGAGAAGATGTATCTTGATCAACAAAGGATAAAAAGCTAAGAAGATGCATCGGGATAAGCAAACCAGTTTGTTAATATTTGAAAAGATTATGGAGAGTCTAAGACAAAAACCCCAAGCTAATGCAAGTGATAATCAATTCTTTAACCACTTGGATCAAAGATTTGTAGCCATGGATCAACAATTCTAAAGAATTAGTGACACTTTGCATGATGGGATTGTTGAGATTAAGGAAGGGTTCATGATGATGAGGAGTTCATGGGTGTCAAAGATAAGATTAATTTCACTAAGTTCAATGCGGAAGTTTCATCGAATGAGGAATTTAAGGAATGGATTGACAAGATGGAGCTTTACTTTGAGCTTAGCCCTTGTAGTGATAGGGCCAAGGTGTTGTTTGCTACCTTACATTTGGAAGATTATCCTCATGCATGGTGGAGACACTTGAATGCACATGGTTATGAAATCACTACTTTGGAGGATTTCAAAGGTGAGAAATCAAAGATGGTGGAAAAATGGGATGACCTGACTCAAACAAGCAATGTTAAAGACTATATGCACAAGTTCAAGAAACTTTCACTTTATGTGGAGGATTCATCAAGAGGTTCATCAAAGGGTTACAAAATAGCATAAGAGTTGATGTGCAAGCTCAAAGACTCAATACCATCAAGGAGGCTATGCTCTTAGTGGAGATCTATGAAGAAAAGTATGCAAAGAAAGCAAATAGGACTGAATTTGGTACTTCAAATGTGAATCTTCAAGTGGTGTCACTCCTTATTCCACTCCTCCAAAATTCCCAACTGTTTATGGAAAAGATGGTAGAGAAAATTTCAGATTTGGTACCTCTTTTCCTAAATCTTCCCCAATGTTGATGGCGGGAAGAAATTTGATGCAAAGGATGTTAAAAAGAGCAAGGTTGTTAAAACCCTAAAGATCTCTCTAGCTAATAACCATGCATGAACAAAGCATATACTCATCCATCCAACCACCCCGAGCCCAAGGGTGCACATATAAATACAATGAAGTATCACATATCTTACCTTAGTGTCCCATACCACTAAGAGATATGACTTCACTCCAGTAGCACTTAGCTCTAGCTTGAAATGGCAAGAGAGTAGACACAATGCTCTACACAAGAGAACATCCCTTGAGTGTGCCCCATGCCTCTATTATATAGGAGGGCCCTCAAGTGACTCTTGACTCTCCATTTCCATGTGTGACCCTTGGTTGCCTGACCCTAACCTTAACCCAAGGTTAGACCTAACCCTTGCCCCACTAGAGCATGTTCCATGCTCCCATGTTCACATGCCTAGGGTGGGTTAGCCTCCTAGTATATGCATGTATAATGTACACATAACATACTTTCCCTCTCTCAAAACATTGCACTCTTGCAATGAAAAGAAGGAAAACTATGCTGAACGTTCTTAACTAACTCCCAAGTCGAATCCTCAATTTCCCTGTCTTTCCACTTGATTTTAACCTCAGGGATTAAGCGACTTTCCTTTCCCTGAAATCAAGTACCTTTTTAGGTTCATGTGGAACATAAGATAAATCTTTGATTTCAATGAGTTCTTGAGGAGTAACTATGTTATCCTCACCTCCTAGCTTCTCTTTCAGTCTACTGACATGAAAGACTGGATAAACTCTGACATGTGAAAGTAGTTTTAATTCATACGCAATCGTGCCAATATGGCGTATAACTCGGAATGGACCACAATATCTAGGAGATAATTTTGAGCACTTTCCTGTTGACAAAGTCTAAGAATCTTTAGGAACTTTCAAATAAACTAATTCTCCTGTCTCAAAAGACCGAGGTGAGCGTCACCTATCAGCATAAAACCGTGCTCTATCTTAAGCACTCCTGATAGAATCCTGAGCTTGGGTTAGCATTTCCTGCATATCTCACAAGAAATCCCTCGATGCATCAAGCTCAATGTCCTTAAGACCGACATCAACAGGTGCCCTGGGTTGATACCCATACATAAGCATTAACACACTAGGCATATACTCATCCACCCAACCCTCCTCGAGCCCAAGGGTGCACACATAAACACAATGAAGTATCACATATCTTACCTTAGTGTCCCATACCACCAAGAGATATGACTTCACTCTAGCAGCACTTAGCTCTAGGTTGAAATGGCAAGAGAGTAGACACAATGCTCTACACAAGAGAACATCCCTTGAGTGTGCCCCATTCCTCTATTATATAGGAGGGCCTTCAAGTGATCCTTGACTCTCCATTTCCATGTATGACCCTTGGTTGCCTGACCCTAACCTCAACCCAAGGTTATACCTAACCCTTGCCCCACTAGAGCATGTTCCCATAACCCAAGGGTGGGTTAGCCTCCTAGTATATGCACATATAATGTGCACATAACAAAGGTCATGGGTGAAGATCATACAAATGACTTAAAGAGCAAGGGTTTATGCTACAAGTGCGCTGAAAAATGGGACAAAGATCATTGAAAAGTGTGCAAAGCTAAGAAAATAACACTTAGCATGATCCTCACCGAGTCTTGCAAAGATAGAGAAAAAGAAGAAGCGGAAGACTATGAAGAGTGCTTTGAAGATGCCAATGATACAAATGAAGTTGAAGATGAGGGTAAGTTCCCTTTTGATCCGGGTGGGTCAAAGGAAGAAAATTTTGATTATGATGATGGAATTTCCCTGTCTATGTGTGCTCATGAATGACAAAGACCATGTGGCTTTGTGCAATTTGTCTAGTGATGCATATGAAAGATGCAAAGGTGCACGTACATTGAGGCTCAAGGTATGTATTAATGGAAGAGTAGCACATGTTTTGGTTGATAGTGGGAGTACACATAGCTTTGTCAACAAGAGATCTATGTGTAGTCTCAAATTGCAGCCCATAGCTTTATCTCTGTGGCATGAAGTTCAAGTGGCTAATGGGGCAAAAATAGATTGTACATTAGTATGCAAGAATGTGGACTTGGTTCTCACAAGTGGTTATACTTGCAAAGCTTATCTAATTGTTTTGGATATGGGTCCCATTGATATCGTATTGGGTTATGATTGGTTGGCAACTCTTGGATTATTCCACATGAATTTATAGCAAGGGTATATGAGTTTCATGCATGGAGATGCAAAAGGAAGAAAGAAAGGAGAAAAAAGAAGAAGTTATGCATGAGTATGAAGATGTGTTTCATATGCCAAAGTCCTTGCTGCCAAAACGGTAGGTGGATCATGGGATAGAGATTGAGCCACACACCAAGCCCAGTAATAAACCACCCTATAGATTGTCAAAAGTGGAGAAGAATGAAGTGATGAAGCAAGTGCAAGATCTTATGGACATGGGATGGATTAGTCCTAGTTAATCACGTTTTGCACATCACCCGTACTCTTGGTCAAGAAGAGGACGACACTTTTCGCATGTGTGTGGACTATAGAGACTTGAATAAGTCTACAATCAAGAATAGATTTCCTATTTCAAGGATTTATGATTTGCTTGATAAGTTGAAGGGTGCATGTTTCTTCTCCAAGATTAATATGAGATCGGGGTATCACCAATTAAGAATCAAAGAAGGTGTGAGTACAAGATGGCATTTTGAATTGAGAGGAGTCTCTGATTATGCCGTTTGGGTTGTGCAATGCACCGACAACATTTCAAGCCCTAATGAATAAAGTGCTTGGACCCTTCCTCTAGTATTCTTTGATGATATTTTGAGATATAGCAAGGGGGAGAAGGAGCACTTGGTGCATGTAAGGGCTATTTTGGATGCCTTAAGAGCCAACAACTTGTCTGCAAACAAGAGTAAGTGTACATTTATGGCACAAAAGGTTGAGTAAGGACACATAGAGAGCAAGGAAGGCATTATGGTGGATCCCAAGAAGATGGAATGTGTTAAGAATTGGCCCACCTCTACAAATACCACTCAATTGAGGGGATTCTTAGGCTTGTCATCATTCTATAGGAGGTTCATTAAGCGATATGTTCATATTACCACTCCTCTTACCGACAAGCTTAAGAAAGAGGCTTTCTTTTGGGATGCCATAGCCAATAGGAGCTTCCAAAGAGCTCAAGGGAACACTCACATCAGCCCCCATACTTGTATGCCCGGATGTTATGAAGCCATTTATGGTTCAAGCTGATGCTTGTGGAAGAGGCATTGGGGCTATTTTATTTCAAGATCATGGAGTAATTGCATCTAAGAGCTGAAAGCTTGATGAGAAAGAAATGGTTATGCATGTTTTTAATCAAGAGATGTTGGCAATCCTTCATGCAATAAAGAAGTGGCATCATTATGGGAGTCACTTCTTTGTGAAGAGTGATCGTAGAGTACTTCAATACTTTTTGTCTCAACCTACACTCTCTCCCAAGCAAAGAAGATGGGTGGCTACATTGCAAAATTATGATTTCAAAATCTCTTACATGAAAGGGAAAGAGAATGTTGTGGTGGATGCATTATCATGTATGTGGGCATGTACATGCATGGCACTTTCGAAGGTACATAAAGATTGAATTTTGGATATCCAAGAGGAGTACCTATTGGATGAGGAAGTGGCGCCAATATGGCAAAAATTACAGTAAGGGTCCCATGATGATTTGCTACATTTTGAGCTTTGTAATGGACTCATTTACTACAAAGGCAAAGTCTACCTTGTGCCTACATCAAGCTACAAGAAGAAGGTATTAGAAGAGATGCATTCTTCTCCATTATTGGGGCACATGGGGCTGTTTAAGACCTTTGAGAAGGTGTAGAATAGTTTTTATTGGAAAGGAATGTGGAAAGATGTGTATGCTTTTGTGACAAGTTGCTTACCTTGTCAACAAAACAAGGATCCCACATATAAGCCCGGTGGTTTGCTTCGACCTTTACCTATTCCTGATGGCAAATGGATGCATATTTCTATGGATTTCATCACACGAGGCTTCCTCACACAAGAGGGGATGGGATAGTATATATGTGGTGGTGGACCACTTGACAAAAGTGGCATATTTTATTTCTTCCAAGGTCAAATTTTCAGCATCTATGGTTGTAAAATAGTTTGTGCATCATGTATTCAAGTTGCATGGAGTGCCACAACAAATTGTTAGTGACCTAGATGTAAAGTTTATGAGTACAATTTGGAGGACATTGTTTAAGATCATGGGGAATGTTTGCACCATCTATTACCCCGAAACCGATGGACAAACCGAGAGGGTGAACAAGTGGGTGGAAACTTACTTGAGGCACTATTGCCATGATACACAAGGTGTTTGGGATGAGTGGTTGCCGCTTGCCGAGTTTGCTCATAATAGTATGCATCATGAGATTGGCATGTCACCTTTTAAGGCACTCTATGGGTACAAAGTGAATATGCTAATGATGGTTCAAAAGCAAGAGGGGGAAAGAGGAGATAGAAAAGTTGAATGCACTCTTGCAATAACGCAAAGTTAATATGAAGCAAGCTCAAGAAAGGATAAGACACTATGCTAATGCTCATTAAAGACCATTGGAGTTTATGGAGGGTGATTGGGTATTCTTGAGGATTCCCAAAGACAAGATATAGTTCTCTCAAGGGCAACACAAATACCAAGTTAACTCATCACTACTATGGGCCATACAAAGTGGTGATGCGTGTTGGTGAAGTTGCTTATCAATTGGCACTTCCATCAACCTCAAAGATTCATGATGTGTTCCATGTGTCGCATCTCAAAGCTTACCTTGGGCCGGAGGTGTTTGTGTAAGATGAGCTACCTCTAGTGAACGAGGAGAGTATAATTGAGTATGTGCCAGAAGCAATTTTGGGTACAAGAAAATGAGTTCTTCATAGCCGTATATTAGTGGAGTACTTGGTCAAATGGTGATGAGGACTACCTAAGGAAGAAACTTCTTGGCAATCCGCCTCTATATTGGAAGGGTTTGAAGGGTTGTTGGATGCATTTTGGAAGTCCAACGAGGGTCAAGACCAATGAATTAGCTTGTTGGAAATTCATGTAAATTCATTGTGGACAACCCTATACCCTTGGGATTTGGATGCATAATGTTTGGAAGTTACACAAGACTCTTATGCCATTATGGGGTAGATGTTATGGCTTGTTTTGAGGGCTTTTTAGGTAGTTTACAGCCATATGTAAGTAATTTTTGGCCTCCCATACATGGTGTGAGCATGAGCTTAAAGTTCGATTATCACATATTCCATCCATGTGGATTGTGGTTGTACATATCAATGGTTTCGAGGATGAAACCTTTTGGGTGGGGATGATTTATAAAACAAAGTGAATGATCTCATATGAATAATGGGCCCAAGGCCAATGGACCATACCCATGGACAATATTAAGGAAAGTGTGAAAGGGGTAATCATGTATATATACTAACATAGGCCATTATTGGGGGTAACTTAGATAATCACTTGATATGATAAATACTCTCTTTCTTACCTTAAAACCTTTGTTAATCTCTTATTAATCTTTGTTAATCCTTGTTAATCCATATTTTCTTAAGCTAATCTAGTTCAATGGCTAGTTACTTTCTTTCATTGTGTATCTATGTTTGTATGTATATGTGCGCGTGTGTGCACACATATATGTATATGTATATATGTGTGTGTGTATGTGCACGCACGCGTGCATATACATATAAGTCTATGTGCATACGTACATATACACATACAAACATACATACATACATATGTGTGTATTTACACACATATGTATGTATGTATTTACACACATACGTTTGTATGTGCATACGTACATATACACATACAAACATACATACATATGTGTGTATGTATACGTATATGTATATATCTCGTATATATATGTACACATATGTGTGTATGTATACGTATATGTATATATCTCATATATATATGTATGTATGTACACACACATGTATATATGTATGTTTGTAACTTTTTACATACATACATAGTATGTATGTATGTTTGTAGCTTTTTGGCTATTTTTTGTTAATGTTTAACATATTAGGTACATATTTAATATTTGTTAATGTTGATATGACATTCCAAGTGCTACATCACATTTTTCTATTATTTGCCTACTTTTTCGTGATTTTTCTTATCTTTTAAAAACATATTGGTATATTTACTCAATTTTTGATTTTTTAGAATGTTTCCATGATTTTACCGAACACTTTTTCATTCCAAAATTTTGACTTGCATTGTGGAATGTTGTTAAAAAAGTATCATTATAAATATAAATAGATGTATACTATATAAATATAAATATAAATGTTGTCAAAAAATTGTCATTATAAATATAAATATAAATAGATGTATATTATATATTCAGGGTCTTTGCCTAATCTTATAAATCTTTCCGTGATAACTTCCTACGAATGTAACTTCCAACGAATGTGTTCCGTTCCTTCACGCGAACGTTCCTTCCGAGAGCTTGGACAGGTATGCCACCTTACGCTTTCTCTCTGTGCAAAGAATCTGCTAATCTAGTTTTAGGCTTTTGCTGCACTGATGTTATCATAAGCTTGTGGAGGGTATGTGTGTGTGTGTGTGTGTTAGGGACGCGGGGGGGGGGGGGGGGGGGGGGGGGGGGGGGGAGGGGGTCTGTGGTAGCACGGGACGAAGGCGGAGCATGTCTGATAGGGAAGAGATTCGGCAAATCACTGTTCTCAGACAAGAGAGGAGGGGAAGAAGCTGGTGACCTAATTTGGATTATTAACCTTAATTTGGGCCTCATTAAAGATGTTTAACCATCTTAACAACGGCGTGCTGGTTGTTTGAGTGCAGCACCCTTCCGAAATCTGTTTATTCTTAGAGAATTTTCCCTTTTGTAATGTAGGCTTGAGTAATAGCTCCAAAGGTGATAATGGCTTCGTGGATGTAAGAACTTTGGAGAGGTTGCATGATGATAGCAATACTCTCGTAGGGTAGAGGGGCCAAGTAAGTGACAACTAAGATAAATTTAATGTCAGAGTAAATCTGGTTATTTTTTCATACTTCTTTGATGCAGGCATGTTTAAAATACTATGGAAAATTCACGAGCTTAAATTTTATCCAACTTGTAGACAAGTGGTCCAGTACCGAACGTCTCAATTCGGGAGATGTATTTAAGTGCGCCACCATTTGTGGATGTAAATATGGTAAAATAGTAAGAGGTGTATTGCTTTGTAGGACAAACCCTAGCCAAGATTAGGGCCTATATAAATGGCTGGTCTGAGGCAAGATAAAGCATCTTGGTCATAGCCAACTTGTGGAGCATCAAGTTCTCAGTAAGGGAGCTGTACTTCCAGCCCAAGGGCAAGCAAGGGAGTCAAACGCACTGCCTAAGGAAGGTGAGCAGATCAGCAAGTTAAGGGCAGCTTAACACACATCATCAAGAAGCCTGTAGGAGTAAAACGCAGCCTATCTTAAGGCCATAAAAATGCACATTAGAGGCGGCCGCAAGGAGGGCAAAAGCACCTTGAAAGTGCACCCATATCAGTGTGCTACAGGGCGGCCAGGTGGGGGAGCCTAATGCGCAACATAAGGGGTCAAAACAGGTCCAATTAAGTCCATATCAGGTCATGTCAGATCAGTCCATGTTGGACAGATTTCAGGTCATGTACCACTCATTCTCTTGCAAGCAATAAAGAAGCAGATACACCAACCGGCGGTGGGACCCCTTTTCAGCATTGTTTGTGCATTATTTTCTATCATTGAATGCTTCTGCATAAGGTGCATGTAACAAGCTTTGGCTTTGATAGAAGAAAGGTGCTGAATTTTTTTTCTAAGGTTTGTGGTTGGTTTAGGCTCTAGGAACACACCGGAGTGGCTCCCATCTCTCGAAAGGTGGTTGGTTTACAAGCCTTCCGTTAAGCGACCATAAGAGCCTCCACGCCTCATAGTGGATGGTTTATTTGCGCTTGGGAAAAAACACCAAGATCCCCACTATGAGTAACATAGAAGTGCCATCCAAAGTGGAGAGGGAGCAGCAAGAGACTAAAAACACAAGTCTCTACTCCTGTTAGTTCCTCTTCCTTGGAGCCCTTCATGACTGATGCAATCCGTTCTGCACTCACTCCTTCCCACGTTGCAAGCAAAGACTCATGTGGATCTGCAAGAGTTACGACACCAGTGTGCCATGGAGATGTAGCAATTGGGAGCTTCCCTCGCAGCAGCCGAGGTCGAGATATTGCAAAGGCCAATTGAACATTGAGATGGAGAGGCTGTGAGTTTCTCTCGCAGCCGATCGTCAAACAATGAAGAAAAGTGTCCTAAGGAATAAGATGAGCATCTCAATGCAATGGCGGATCAATGACAACATGAGTTCGAAGTAAGTATGACGGTAAGCTGGATGCAAATGTTGCACATTCTGGACTTCATCGATTTATTGCTTATTTTATGGTTGTCAAGAGGTCCGACCAAGAGAAGATCATGCTTGCCGCTATGCACCTCAGAGGGGATGCTAGTATTTGGTGACATGATTGGTTCGGCCAAAACAGTGATACCCTTATTGGTGTGGTGACCTGCAATTAGGCTAGGTTTGTGGAGGGTCTCAAGACCTTTTATGCAAACCAAGTCAGTGGGATGTCCAGAGTCTTTATCTTGAGACACTGGCAGTTGCCGTGCATTTAGCCCATAACATGGAGATGAAGTACAACCATGGCAAGCCCAAGCAAGTCGAGAGTGCAAATCCCAAGTCTACTCTGAGTGGGAGTAATAAGAAGCAACACTAGGAGTTCTCCAAGACCGAGCACGAGTCCCAAAGTACCAATGGTTCCAAGTCCAAGGGGATTCAACAACAATTGACCCCCGAATCAGAAAGCAAGTCAAGGCATTTGAGGAGAGAGATTGTCCCCTTTAGAGGTGCAACAATATCAGCAATGTTTCTTTTGTCATACTTTGGGACACCCCAAACATGAATGCCCTAGGAGGCTGACTACTCTTGTTAGTACACATGCCTCTGCTGCTTCAATAATTGAGCAATCTCCCCCACCAGCCCTATCATTAGTAGGGAGCTCGAAGATAAGCAAGAGGGGGTTTCCCCCATATTGCCTGCCATCATAGAGGAAGGGAACTCCACTTGTAATTTTGTGATTTGGGAATATCAAAGTTCCGTACAAGAGGAGTCGTCCCTCAAACTCCTCAAATGTCATGGTCTTATCAAGTTGTAGTCTTGTTTGATTGCGGTAGTACTAATATCCTCTGAGCGAGTTGCCCACCAAACTCACTTAGAGTTGATTCCTGTAGACAGGGCCATAGTCGGCGGGGCACTTGCATGCATCTTAGAGTTGAGTGAGTAGCATGTAGTGCTGAGCTAGGAGGATCTTGTCTGTGATTTCATAGTCAGATCGTTAACAGGTGCAAACATGATTTTAGGCATGAGGTTGTTTTGTCAGTATGAGCCTAACATTGACTGGAGCTAGTGCCTATTGTGCATCACGAAGAATGTTAAGTCCTCATCATAGGCATCATGTGTACCCTGCGAGGTTTCCTCATTTCTAGTATGCAAACAGGAAGAAATACCTAGAGTTTGGTGTGCTTGTTCATAATCCTAAGAGCATGGTTGTTATTACTAGTTCTCATTTTCCTTTAACTAACCATGTTGCTAACCATTAGAATGAATGTTCTCAAGACTTCTTGAAGACTATCACTGTCACGTGCATCCCGCACTTGGATGCCATGTGGACATATTTGTAGAGCAGGTGCAGGACCTGGAGTGGAAACTGGTCCCATGTGACTCTGTGAGCCCCAGTCCAGGACGAGTCGGCCAGGGTTCCAATGTAAGCGTCCAAAGTCAGGTGTACAAGTCCCGTACATGGACTTGGTCAGGTGTGCATTGTCTTGCACATGAAGCAGTGCCAATCGGTACTGTGAGTCGCTCGGTGGGGACGACCAAGATTGTGAGCCTCGCTCACGGTTGTCATGGTTGGGTGGCAACTCTAGCGAGTATGCCTGCACCCCTTCATGGTTTATGGTTTGTTTTGAAGGTTTGCCTTACAGGGAGATCTTGGAGGCTTGACACCGATTGCCTTCAGAACTCGAAATCACAGTCAGCTTCATGTTAGCTCCATGGGTAGAGTTGTAGTCAGTTGTTTGCTCTTGACGTTGGCTATGGCACAGTTCCGTTTACTCAGTGCACCTACAGGTGGCCATAGCTCACAGCCCGTTTGTTTGGGGATCGTGACGCTAATGGTGTTAGACATCATCCCCTTGTTGCTGGCTTCCTATGTAGTGTCCTATTTTAGCCTTTAGGGCTGACCAGTAGCTAGAGGGGCTGGTCACCCCTCACATCATTTACCCACCTATTTTTCCCATTTTATGGAGTCATGGGCAGAGCATCTATACCTGCGTTTTGTTCCACCCGATTTCTTCATGTTCCTTGCCTTATGTTGGCGCTATTTTTTTGCTGGACAGCAGTGTTTTGGTTGAGTTTTGCTTCCCAAAGGAGTTTTCTACTCTACACTCAGAGGGGGCCCATCTCTAGCTACTTCACTTGAGGATCAGTTTCGGGAGCTGTTTTGTATCTGTGGAAACTTTCTTCTTTGACAGGAGTTTATAGATTTTGGAGGAGAGCAAGGTCACTGCGAAACGTTTCACTATCGAAATGAAACGATGCTGAAATGATTTATTTTGGAACAAACGATTCAACACTAGGTAGGTGGACAATGAAACGTTGGACCAAAACAATCATATACATAAAATGTGAAGGTATTGGCCAATAGTTATAAGATGATATTAGCATATTTATTATCGGTAAACAAAGAAGACATACAAAAGAGAAGAGAAAAGAACAAATAGGATGAAAGAAGGAAAGAGAGAATTATAAAAGCTTAAAAGCCACACAAAATCACAACCTTTTTCCCCACATGAAACGATATGGTTTCAATGTGCACATGAAACGTTTCAACACTGAAACGTGAAATGAGTTTCAAAGCCACCGAAACGAGTTTCATGGTGACCATGGAGGAGAGTAGTTCTTTCTCGTCGAGAGTAGTGATCTTTTTAGAGATCCTGAGCAGAGTTTATTTTGTTTGAGCCTGTGTTCTTGCAGTGTTTGCAAAGAAAGGAGGGTGTTTTGCCTGTGAGGTGTGATCCTTTCACATGGATCACTTGTTTGTTGTTGATTGATTCTCATTATGGAAGAGTCTTCTGCTATCAGTGATGCTCTTGAGAACTTTGTTACCACTGCAGTTTATATTCTTGCTTTCCTTCCTCATTGTGAGGAGTCTACCTTTGCCTCTCTTTGTGATGCTTCTGAGGATGCTCCTCCCCCTGCCAGTTCTGCATTGGGTTTGATGCGGTGTGCAGGTTTGTTGTTTTGGAGGATGGACTTTTGAACCCGGGATGCTTTGGATCTGTGGTTGCTAACCGTGCCTGGGGCACAATGGTACTTCCAGAGTTTTTTGGATTTGGATCAGAATCAGGTTGGGCTTGTACCAGTCCGACGACATCATTTTTTAGAGGGGGATGTGGAGTCCTTTCATCTGGCGATGCCCACCTCAGTGGAGTGTGGTCACCCCTCACATCATTTACCCACCTATTTTTCCCATTTTATGGAGTCATGGGCATTTATCCCTAGTCGTGAGCTGGTCAGCTGCCTCTACATGGGCATTTGTATAGCCGGGCATACCCTCCCTCATTTTCATTGCTTGTGCCACTTGCATGCCTTAGTGCCTCTACATATTGGTTTGCTGCAGTCCCTCACGTACGAGGTCTTCTTTCCCTCTTGCTCGGGACTTGTATTCTTGTTTGGTGATATTGAGAGCAGGTATACACACGTGTTTCCTCTCTCTCTCTCTCTCTCTCTCTCTCTCTCTCTCTCGTGTGTTTTCACTTTCCATCTTTCGATGTGCATTCTATCAGATGCAACATGCATCAAAGGGATTGATGGAATCCTTGCCGTGTGCCATAACTGGGCTTCCGCTCTCATCCAGGTGAAGCAGACAAGTCATTGTTGTTCCTTAGAGTGGCACTGCTATTACGAAAGAACAAGTATCGAAGGAACAAGTCGTTTCTCACCTTCTCTTTGTTCGGAAGTGACACTCCTCTCATTCCAAAAGACAAGACGATGCATCCCAAAGGAACCTCACTCTGATACGAAATATCAGGCTCCTAGCCTGAACCATTGGCCTCTCTCACCTGCGTAGCTCAACCTTTGAACCTAGTCTTCCTTCAGTTGCTTGCCTCAAACTAGCATTCACACTAGCTTGCAAGTGATGGCGTATATCCTCATGCCGCCATGTGTAATCTTATCCTATGGGTTGTCCTCCATTTCTTGGCCTCGATCTACAAATATACTTGCCCGAAGCATCTAATTACTAGCTTTGGACAATGTTCTTTCCAGCAACATGAAGATTATTTAAGATCTTCTTGGAGGTGGCTCAAACCCACCCTCTTTCTCCCCTCGTCATGTGGTCATCTCTCTTCCCAATCTTTCTATCTAGGCTCTCTCGCGCCTGTTGGTAGTCATTAGAGCATGAACAGGTAAGTGCGTTTACCAGTTGAGCAGGTCTTTGCACCCAAGAAGGTATGACACGTGGAAAACCTAAGTCACTCTGCATTGCTTTAACTGCTGCTTCTTATTTCCTGAGAGCAAGAAAGCTCTCCATGTGGAGATGATCTAAGACCCCATTGTGTTTGTGTGCTCAGCAGACAAAATATTGACACATTGGTTAGACGAATTTAAAAATAGCGAGTGTCCAAGTCATCCTCTAATAAAGAACGCTTCCCTTTTTTTTGTTCTTTATCCCCACCGTGGGCCCCACCTCTTATATGGAGTGGGGGATCGAGTTTCAAACTAGCACCCCAGGATTTAGAGTCGGGTGTTGTTCTCGCCCACCTCTAGCACATGCCAATGTTGAGAGAGGAGGGAGGCTTTACGTCGACCTAATGAGAGAGAGAGAGAGAGAGAGAGAGAGAGGCTTTACGTCGACCTAATGAGAGAGAGAGAGAGAGAGAGAGAGAGAGAGAGAGAGAGGTTTATATATTCTTCTTCCACTAACAATAATCATGTGTTTTCATGTTTTCAGAAGTACCAAAACAAAAAGCAACATAGCCAATAATGCTTTTGTTACAGGGTGGCAATTGATTTATTTTTTATGATAATTGGAAAAGCATGGACCCTTTTGCATTGGGATTGCTAGCACCCCCCGCACGCTCAGTGAAGCTTACACCAGAAGCATACCTTCAAACTGAAAACTTGGGCCCCCATTACCTCGAAGACTTAGAGATACAATTAGAGCAAGCAAAGCAAAAGGTCAGATCTACCTTCATGTGTCAATCATATAATTATCCTTGTAATCAATCAAATTACACCCAGTAACTAATTATCACATCTTATGTTACATTAATCTAGCTTGGCAATTTACATTAATGAGATTATTTTTGCTGATCAAGCTCCATTTGAAGAGAGATTAGAAATCAATATCATGCCTCTTTAAATATATCACAGTAATCAATTTTATCGCAAATATATCACAGTAATCAATTTAGAATCAAATTTATCACAAATATTGACATTGCAGTGTGATTTACCTCTTGATATAATAATCATTAACATAAACATTTCATCTAACAGACGTTGCTTCTTAGAGCACAAGAGCAGCAACGAGAGAGGCCTCCACCCCGTGAAATCAAGGTAAAAAACACAATTTTAAAATTTCATTGATTCTATACATAGCATAATAGAGATGGTTAACCTGGACTTATGTAGTCTTTGCATTCCTTTTGTTTTTAATAAAGCAAATTACATCTGAAAGCCGTTATTGGACTAATGAAGAAAGGCAACGGTTTGAGAAGGCCTTAAAAACGTGAGTCTTATCACTTGCTCTCTCTCTCTCTCTCTCTCTCTCTCTCTCTCTATAGTAGGGAGAGATTGTGTTTGTTACACACACACACACACACACACACACACACATGCACACATACATATGGACTACATGCACGCGCATATATACACACGTACGTACCTACATATATACATACATACATCGTGTCGAGGTTCACATTAATGTCCCCACTTAAGTGGTATGATAGCCACTCAGGCAAGGGCCAAAATTTCCTACTCTAATCATTCAAATTGTCATTTTGATGAACTACGACATATATGAGAAGTATTGTGTATGATGAGTATTACATGTGATTCGTGTTAGGTTTGGGACAGATTTTGTAGCCATTGCTAAATTTGTTGGCACAAGAAGTTCAACTCAAGTCCGAACACATGCTCAAAAATATTATGCAAAGCTTGTAAGCAATTACCTCATATAACTAATACTAATGTTTTCAAATTTTGTTACCAACTTAGAACAAGTTGATAGTCTTATACTAATTTCCA